>NC_061121.1:114484202-114743714 GCF_002878395.1 Capsicum annuum
GAAAAAGGTAATGATGTATGCTCTTGCCTGGTGAATTCAATGGATATGCTGATGTCATGATATTGCTCGGTGAATCTAGAGCATATGTTATTATGATGGTGTTACCTAGTAAATTCGGAAGAGACGGTGATGTTATAATTATACCCTGTGAATCCAGAGGATAGACTTATGTTATGTTGATACCCAGTGAATCTGGAGGATATATCGATGTTATGATTGATACCCGGTGAATCCGGAGGATATATTGATGTTTTGTTGATACCTAGTGAATCCAGAGAATATGTTGATGTTATGATTGATACCTAGAGAATCCAGAGGATATGTTGATATTATGTTGATACTGCTGAATCCGAAAGAGTTAAAGATGTTATGATGTCATGTGGGGCAAATTTACATAAATATATTAATACTTGTGAGGTTGGGCCGTGTGGGGACGAACTACTTCTGTACGTGGGACATAATGTCTCCTTTGGTAAATGGTTATTCATTCCTTGTCCTTATTCTCTAAATTAGAGATGTGACCCTTGTTGACGCTAATTCATAACTAGAAGTAGCTTATACCTATTAATGGGTTAAGGTAATTTGTATATAAAACCTTGTGTAGAACCCAAGGCTTATCTAGCAAATCTATTTGACTTGGAATAATGGTTATGCAATGGAATCTATTCTTCACACCGTGATGGCTTCTTTGTTGGGTTCTTTTTTGTGTACTTCCTGATGGTATGGGACGTTGTAGTAAGTTCTGATGCTTTGTGTTCTAAATATGGTTGGTTATGATTATGGTTGACAAATGCTTGTAATTGTACAAGTGACTTAACTCTTCCAAAATGATACTCAGTTGGTATGGCGATTATAGAGTATATTGATATAGTATGTCAAACTATTGCCTTATAGTATAGATATTGTTATAGTGATATTGTAGGAGATTCAGGTTCGACCCTATACCTTGACTTTAAGTTGTTTTCTTACTTTATATTATCTTTATATCACAATTTAGCTTAGTCGGCCGATGATGCCCACTTAGTACCCATGTTTTGGTACTCATACTACACTTCTATACCATTTTGGTGCAACCTAGGTTCTAGTTACCGTCGTTGAGATATTTTATGCCGCATTGACTATTTGGTGATAGGGTGAACTCTTGGAGTTCAAGTTTCCCTATTTCTCCTCTATCTTTATTTTTCTTTTGCTTTCGAGATAAATATATAAGACTATCTAAGACAGTTTAGACTTTGAGATTGTAATTCCTATTGTCAAGTTTAGAAGCTCTTGTATTAGTACTATCAGGTCATGAGAATTGTATTTGAATATCATTTATCTTTAGTTGTGAGACATGGTTGTTTATCTATTGTATCCTTATATAGGGTCCATGTTGGACATTCTTACTAAGGTAGCCCATTGCATTAGCTCTGGGTTATGGCATTAGCTTACCTACTGATAGGATATGGTAGAAGCCATCATGACTCAAAAATCGGGTTGTGACAAATAACTAAAGGTTATGTGACGACTAGTGAACTAGTGATTCTATTATAATAAGTGTTGATTAAGTATTAATCAGTAGTTGGGAAGTATTGACTTGATAGATATTCATCGGTGACATGTGTGTGTTTATGAGTATCTTTTTGAATAATGGTAATTATGGTGATATTGATACCCGACAAGGCCGTAGGATACTATTGTGATGATATTGATACCCAGTAGTACCAGAGGACACTATTATGATGATATTGATACCCAACAAGGGTAGAGGATACTATTGTGATGATATTGATACTCGACAAGGACCAAGGATACTATTATGATAATATAGATACCCGAAAAGATCAGAGGACATTGTTTCAATGATATTGATACTCGGCAAGGCCAGAGGATACTATTGTGATGATATTAATTCTCGGCAAGGTCAGAGAATAATATTTTAATGATGTGTTGATACCCAATAAGGACAGAGGTGATTATGATGATGATTATCCTAATAAGGATAGTTATGATGATTTATGACATTGATAGTGTACTTTGCATTCATTTCTGCATGTGCATTGCTTATCGCCAGTATGCACCTAAGTTTGTCTGATGGTATGGGATGGTTGTATAGATATGATTAAAGAATATGCCATGTATTATTGTATGTTGATTGAACCTTTTGAGCCTATGGCAGTGAAGGTACATATAAGCTCGGCTAGGGTTTTAGTTGTATGAAGTAGCAAGTTATTCATGTTGTCATTGATATTATTATGATCATTGTTATAATCATTATTATGGCTATCTGATGACAGATTGGTCTTTGATCCATTATCGGGATTTGAGGTATATCTTTGATCTCTTTTATCTTATGATTGAATTATTATGCACGATTACTTCATGTCTAGCCATGTGGATTTAAAATCCCGAGTTTGATAGTATTTAAATATCGATTCTATTATAATGAGGTCTCAAAATGAGTATATGATAATATAGGTTATGATTTGAGATGACCTTTGCTTTTTATATATATATACCTATATATATATCAAGCTATATGAAGTTATAATAATATCGTATATCTTGTCCTTCATTATTCATGTTGTATCATTATCTCTTCACCTTGTATATTAATATATATTTTCTTTTGCTCTTTATTCATATATTGACTTGGGATATACAGTATAGCATTGACGTATATTTAATGTAGATAGAATAGGATAGTTTACGCTGATACTTCCTTAGTTTTATTATGTTAGACTCTTGGACATGAATAGGATAGTTATTCCTTATTATCTCATTGACTTTTCATATGATTTCTGGACTCTTGGGTGTATTTCCTATTCTATTTATATGTTATATATATCTTTTTTATTTTTGGAGCTTAGTTGGCAGTAGCCTATTGAGTACTATATATTTGGTACTCATACAATACTTTTGTAGCTTGTATATAATCGTATGGGTTATCGCAGCTGATGTGTGTATCGTGTAGAGCAGCCTTATTTTAGAGACTTAGAGTGAGCTTTTTACATTTGAAGCATTATAGTACGAGTTATTGCAGTTGATGTGTGCATCGTACAGAGCAGCTCTAGTTCAAAGACGTAGATTGAGCTCCTGGCATTTGGAGCATTACTTATCTCTCTCTTATGTATTAGACCAGTCTCTAAGTTGTATTTAGATATAAGTTGTATCATTTTATTTCTCTTGATATTTCAGTTTTGTGCTCTTTTTATATTTGAATCTCTTGTACAAATACCACTAGGTTTTTGGATTCTTCTATATATTGATCTTTATTTCATATATTCCACATTATTTTCCTTATATTGAGTAGTCCATTACTAGGCATTCTAGAATACGAGTTGGCTTGCCTACTGGTAGGTTATGGTAGGCACCATCATGACTTGAGAAGTTGGGTCGTGAAAAATTGGTATTAGAGCATAGGTTTTATTGGTGTATTAGTACAAGATCTAAGTGTTAGTAGAGTCCTACGAATCAGTGTAGAGACGTTTGTAACCTATCTTTGAAAGGCTATAGTAACATTTTAGAAAATTCACTTCATGACTCCTTATTATGTGTCCGCATTCCTTTGAACCTTAAACACATCTTTCACTCTATTCTATCCTTGAAGGATGATGTGATACTGTACATAGATGCGGATAAGACTCCAATATATATTTCTAAAATTCTAGTACAACATTGGACTAGAGGATCAGAGATGGATATAGAAGATCCTCAGTGGAAGCCAAAAAAGATTTGGGAAGAGTCCCTAATAGAGTTGCAGAGTATGGTATAGTTCTTCGAGACATCGTGAATATTATAGATTATGAAGGTGGTATCATAAAGTATTGTAGGATCTTGGTTTGGTTGTGTTGTGATGAGACACTGGTTCATAGAATGCCCCTGGGATAAGATAGGTGATCAACTAGAGTTATCCTGTATTCCCCGCCAGCCTAGAGTTCCTAAGACAAGCTGTGATTTAGGAAGTTTGGACATAATTTTTTGAATTTCTCTCAGCATTAGTGGGCCAACCATTTAGGCTCAGTTTGAGTTCTCTCCATATTAATGCATTAGGAATTTCTACGACTATAAAAAGACCAACTATGAGTCTAGGGAGTATCGCTAACATCCGATCCCAGTCATTTAGTTTCTTTAGACAAACTCATGATGTTATGGAATCTTCTATTAGAGATGGTGCACTTAGCGCCTAAGTTGATGATTTAGTCAGTCGGTCATTTGAGCTGGAGCCATTTAGATTAATTTTTCGATGCTTGTCAAGCATTTGACTACAAATATCACCATGATTGGTGTGCTTTTACATCCCTCATTTATCTCTTATTATGTATATAGGGGTTTTTACACCCATGATAATTATATACATTGATGAATTTATATCGGTCATTATATGCCTTGTTGTTGATTTCATGATTACATTACTACTCCATGATTTATTTGTTTTAATAGTGGATGGAGTAGATCTATATTGATGTTTTTACCCTATGGATCTGGTATTAGATTTGAGTCCCATTTATCTTGGCACATTAGCACTATTGTGGCCAATTAGTGGTACATGATATTTATATTCATTTTGGTACCACCTGTTCAGTATGTTAATATTGATATTGTTGTTGCTATTGCTAGCACTGTGTGAGGTTATTGATATTACTTGATGTTATTACTAGATGTTGTTACATGATGAATTTGATTCTCGTTAGGGAGCTGTATATACTAGTGTTATCAAGTTAGAAATTTATTTTCTTGTGATAGCATTTGGTGGCTTGAGTAGATATAGCCCAATTCGATGATTTTTCCCCCTAGTGTGGTGAGGTTGACTATGTTCCCTCTTGGTCGCTACATTATATTAATTTCGAAGAGGTGTTGTGGTATCAAAGGTAAGTGACCTTCCATGGTTTTTATGAATTTTGAGTTGGAAATTTAGTTATGTTGCTTTTTTTTAAGTTTGAGTTCCTTAGAATTGCCTCCTGGGTTGTGAAGGATTTTGTTTTAGCTATCCCTTCTAGTATAACCGGTTTGTGAGATGGACCAATTTGAGGTTCGTTCTTCATTTGTGGCTAGTTCATCGTTCGATAGCAATTTTGATATTGATAATGATATTGAGATGCCGTGGATTCATCTCACAAGTATGTTTGGTTTGTACCCTTGGGATAGTTTGCCTTGTATTTTAGTGTGTAGATTAGATACTTCATTTTTGTTATGATGTGGTTTTACCTTAAGTGGTGTTAGAGAGTTAGAGTCAGGTTCCTTTCCTGTGATCGCTTCTTCAGTTGGCAAATTAGAGAATCTTTATCTCAAGTTGTTGGTACTCTTGTGGCGGTCTCAACTCTGACGTTGGTTTTGAGATAGGTATTTCTTCTTTGATGATGTTATTTTTGGCTTGATTTAGAAAATCCCTATTTTAGTGTTTGTTCAGCCTAGTGAGGCTTGGTGGAGTGATTCTCCATGATGATATGAGCCTGTAGCTATTTCTTTTCCTAGATGCAGTATTGGAATTGTTAGTTCCTAGCTTAAGTTGCATTTCTTCAAGTTGCTAAAGTTTTTACCTCCACTGGTGTGGTTTTCAACCTTGGGAAATTTTGAGTATGTTTGGATTGGCCATGCCCTCCAGCGGATATAGAGTGGGTTATATTCATTTTAAGTCGATGATTATTCCTTTGGCATGACTCCTATTTTGCAGCTATGCTTCATTATCTCCAGCTGATATAGAGTTGGTTGCTTGTATTATCAGTCAGTCATTATCCCTATGGTGATTTTACTCTCTAGATATGTCTCAACTGTGGCTTGGTATGTTTTATCTCAAATATGTTAGATATTGATACTATAGTTGGTTTGCTATAGTTGACATTTATATAGCCTTATTGGCCCGATTTTTTATTTTGACTCCTTGGAATGGCGATTTAGAAGTATGATAGATTTGGAGCTTTAATACCTGCTTGTTTTTAGTTTTGATTGAGATATCTAAGATTGAGCGGTTCAGCCTTAGTACTGAGATTTTAGCTTGGTGTTGTAGAACTGTCGTGCGGTCTTCATTATGGACTTGTCTCAGTTCGAATATCATTTATAGGCTGGTTGAGCCAACTCCTTGGTTGCCTATTCGGTCTTCTAGACTTCTATTGATTATAGTTGATTAGTGTTCAAATGATTGACCATGGGCCTCATATTGGTTATTTCATTTTTGACCTCGAGTTTTAGCTTTCTTTTGGAATTTTGGATGGTTTACTAACGGGAGTAATATTCTCGAGTTGGATTCAACATGTCTTCATTCTCGATGGATGAGACATCATGGAGTGGAATATTCAGTGATGAGTAGTTATACCTTGGATTTTGAGATTTTAGTTTGATTTTCATCCATACTTGTTGGATCATTGGCATGAATTGCATTCCGTGATTATCTCCATTTGTATTCCCAGAGATAGACTTATTAACTTATTCTTATGTTTGCCTTTTGTATTTTTAGTGGATCAACTTTAGTTCTTGTATGGGATGGAGAAAGATACGGTATGATGATTATCATTCAACTTATTGAATACTGGTGATGTCATGTATAGATTTGGTACTTTTATGATTATTAGCCATTATAAATAATTTTATTATTGCTTAAATGTGGTCTTATGACTGCTATTCTTGTTAGACGGTCAAGATATGTGTTAACTAGTTGTCTATTAGGGGACTATAGTACTTGATGGCTAGGAATCTAATGTATTAGTTAATGATTCTTGCTTAGGTTAAACATGGTAGCTAATGATGGTTAGTTAATGAATGGTGTTAGTTAATAAAACATGGTTAGGTGACAAGTAGTAAGGAGTTGTCTAGTAATTATTAATGGATATAGGATGTTAGTTGATAATAATGAATGGTGGATAAATGGCGGTTTTGAGCTAGTGATGAACCTTGTCTAGATGATAGATGTTGGCTTATTAATAAATACAGGCTAGTTGCTATTCCATGAGTACGGATTATGTGAAGGATAATGTTTAGGCTAATAACTAGAGGTTATGTGACGACTAGTGAACTAGTGATTCTATTATAATAAGTGTTGGTTAACTAATAATGAGTAATTGGGAAGTATTTACTAGATAGATATTCCCTAGTGATATTTTTATATTTATGATTATTTTAGTGTATATTATTCGGTAATGGTAATTATGATGATATTTCCACCAGCAAGGCCGGAGGATACTATTGCGATGATATTAATACCCATCAAGACCAGAGGACACTATTGTGATGATATTGATACCCTCTAAGGCTGGATAATACTATTATGATGATATTGATATCCAACAAGACTGGAGGACACTATTGTGATGATATTGATACCCGACAAGGACAGAGGATACTATAGTGATGATATTGATACTTGGCAAAGCCGAAGGATACTATTTTAATTATATGTTGATACCCGTCAAGGATGACGGTTGATTACTATGATGATGGTCCTGATGACGACCGTTATTATGATTTGTGACATTGATTGTATACTTTGCATCCATTCCTACATGTGTAATACCTATCACCAGTACGCAACTATGTCTATCAACCGGTATGGGATGGTTGTATAGAAATAGGTGAATAATATGCCTTGTGTTATTGTATGTTGATTGAACCTTACGAGCCTTGGGCGGTAGTGGTATGTATAGGCTAGGCTAGGTATTTGGTTGTCCGGAGTAGCCGATTATTCACATTTTTATTGATATTATTGTTATCATTATTATGATCTTTATTACGGCCAGCTTATGACAGACTGGTCTTTGATCCAGTATCGAGATTTGAGTTATGTCTTCAGCCTCTCCTATCTTATGATGGCATTACTATGCACAATTATTTCATGTCTAGACATGTGTATTAGAAACGCCAAGGATGATCGTATTTAAATCTCAATTCTATTATAATGGGGTCTCAAAATAAGAATATGATGATATAGGTTATGGTTTTAGTTGATATCATGTTTATATGTATCTATACCTATATATATATATATAGCTATATGAAGGAGAAAATACATTAAAACACCCTTAAACTTGTCTGCAAAACTCACTTTAGCAATTTAACTTTACGGGTAATTATAGACCCCCCTAAACAACTTTTAAGTGAATTTTATTTAAGCTAAACCTTGTTCCCTATCCCGAAATATTACTTATATATGTATAGGATGATGATCGCTTGATTTTGAATTGGATGACTTGGCACTATTTTATCCCCTATCCCTGAGTTAAATACTAGTGCTTAACCAACTAATAATCTTCTGACATTGTATCCCCAAGTCATGCAGACACTGAAAATACCTCTACTTTTCCATCATAATGTTAGGTAGATCAACTTGGTTCTTTGGTTGTTGGTAGTGAACTGGTGAGCTTCCATTCTCTGAAAGTCTTGGTCATTTCATATGTTTTCTTTCATACACTAGAATTGAAGAGTTCCCATTATCATTATTATTTTCATTATCATTTTCAGGGTTGGAGGCATGTACTAATAAAGATTGGTTTTTGGTTGTGTTAGAGGCTTTGTGGATATTACTATGGATTGGGTTGCATTGATGTTGACACACTTAGCTGTCTTTGAGCTTAGTTTATTATATTTGTATCTTGGTATATGTTAGAATTTTAGCTGCTGCTAAGTGTTATGTCCTATTTAGCTAGGTAAAGGGGGTGGTCTATAATCCTCGATGGACTTGAGATACCCATCACGACCATCTCCTAGTTTGGGTCATGATAAAGTTGGTATTAGAGAAAGGGTTATGTCAATGGATTTACATAAAGCTGTGTCAATTAGAGTTTCTTTTATGGCTGTGTAGTGCTCCACACTTATAAGGGAGGGGCTACGAGGCATTTAGAAATTTATCCCTTACTTATGATCTACTTTTGGGCTATAGAGTCTAAGGTCTTGAAATCTTCTCTAATTTTCATTTGTTTGCTTTTCAGATTATTCCTCCTAAAAGATCTAATATTCTTGGGAACTCCTCTGTCCTGCTTGAGGACAATGTGGATGGGGCTCATGCTACTAAAGGAGTTCAAACCAGGTCTAGGGTTTCTGCTTTTAATTACCCTAATAGAGTTCCACTAATCCCCATCGATCCTTCTCTCGCTGGTAACACTCCTGTTCAATCACCTTTAGGAGATATTACCAATGTCGAGTTCTATTATTCCATTCATTTATTAACCCAGTTGGTGATATCTCAGTCACGACAGTTGGGTCTTATTGGTGCTTGTATGGGTTCTTCTGAGCCCACTAGGGTTGGATAGTTTATGAGGTTGAATTCTCCGACCTTTATTGGCTCTAAGGTTGAGGAAGATACTTAAGGGTTCATAGATGAGATGGAAAAGATTCTTCATAAGAATTATGCTTTTGATTTTGAGGGTGTAGAGTTCGCTGCATACCAACTAAAGGATGTGACATATCAGTGGTATGGGAAGTGGGATCACTCTAGGGGTGATAATGCGAAGTTGTCTTCATGGGATGATTTCTTGGGTGCTTTTCTAGATCATTTTTTTCTCAAGAGTTGAGGGATGCGAAGGCTAAAGAGTTCGTAAATTTGAAACAAGGATGTTTGTGAACGAGTACACCAGGAAATTTCACCAGTTGTTCCGTTATTTTCCTAACCTAGTATCTAATATGAGGGCCAATATGAGAATGTTTTCTATGGGATTGTCTTGAGACATAGTATTGAAGTGTAAGGCCACCTTATTAAATAATGACATGGATATCTTTATGCTTGTGGTGTATATGCAGCAGGTGGAAGATGAATAGAACAAATATGCCAAAATAGGGGAGAGGCAAAGTAAGAGATCTCGATTTTCTTATTAGGAAGGTGGCCATCAGAATATTGGCAAGGATAACAGGCAGTGTTTTAAGAAGTGAGGGAATTTTGGTTCTTATTCTACAACTAGTGCTCCTTATCCTAAGTCATCTAGTGATTGCTTCTTCTAGAGCAATAGTGGATTTAAGGCAGAAGGTGCCTAATCTCAGGCCAGTGGGGCTTAGTCAGCTCTATTTTATCTCCCATATAGATTTTTTTGGATAGTTACACCATGAAAATTGTGATGAGAGAAGAAATAAGTCTTTCAGATACAACCAACTTGGCCACTCTCAGAGGAACTGTCCGACAAGCGATGTTGCTATGGGAGCTAATATGGTCTTGGTTGCTGCTTTTTCTATTCCTGCACCAAAGGGTGATACCTTGCTACCCTTTTAGATTCTGAGGCATCTCCGAATATTATTACGGGTATGCTAAAACTTTTCTATCATGATGTTTATTGTCTACTTGACCCCAGGTCTACCCTATTTCATCTGACCTCTTATGGGGATATTCTTTTTTGTTTTGACTCTGAGTGTATTTTTTATCTCTTTTTCTGTGTCTATCCCAGTGGGTGACTCTATTTTTTTCTCTAAAAGAGTTTATTAGGGGTTGTGTAGTGTCTATTTATGATAGGGAAACATTAATGGATCTGATAACATATTAGATTTTGATGTGATTTTTGGGAATGATTGGTTACACTCGTGCTATGCATTTCTTGATTGTCAAACCAGAAGGTTTAATTTCCAATTCCCAAATGAGTTAGTGATTAAGTAGGAAGGTAGTTCCCTAGTGCTTAGGGAAAGTTTCATTTCTTATCTTAGAGCCTGGAAATTGATTTCCAAGGGGTGTCTCTAATATTTAGTACATGTTAAGGAATCTATATTTGAAGGTCCTTCTTTGTAATTGGTCCATGTGGTTTGAGAGTTTCTCGAGGTGTTTTCTAATGATCTTCTCGATGTTTCTCTCCATAGGTAAATAGATTTTGGGATTGATCTTCTACCGGATACCCATCCTATCTCTATCCCTCCTTATAAAATAGCTCTGTGTGAGTTGAAAAAACTGAAGAGGTAGTTAAAAGATATTCTAGATAAGAGCTTTATCTGCCTTAGTGTTTCTCCCTGGGGTACTCTTGTTCTCATCGTGCACAAGAAGGATAGGTCCATTTGGATGTGTATAGGTTACCACCACTTGAATAGGGTAACAGTGAAGAATAAGTATCCACTCCCTAGGATTAATGATCTCTTTGACCAGCTCTAGGTTGCTAAGTGCTTCTCTAAGATTGATATTATGTCGGGTTACCATTAGTTGAAAATTAGGGAGGCAGATATCCCTAAGACACCTTTCCAAACCTGGTATGGTCATTTTGTATTTTTGGGATGTCCTTTAGTTTGACTAATGTCCCTACAACATTTATGGATCTTATGAATCAGGTATTCCATCAATTAGTGAATTTCTTTGTCATTGTATTTATTGGTAATATTTTGGTGCATTTCAAGAGAGAGGAGGATCATATTAATCACCTCTTCCTTGTGTTAAAAATCTTAAAATATTGGTGGTTGTATGTAAAGTTCTCTAAATGTGAGTTCTGGTTGAATGTTGTGACCTATATTGGCCATATTATTTCTATTGAAGGGACAATGTTGGATTCTCTAAAAGTTGTGGTGGTTATGAAGTGTCCTAGATCTATGACTCCAATCGATATTTGGAGCTTCTTGGGTTCAGTTGGTTATTATAGAAGATTTGTGGAAAGTTTCTCTTCTATTGTTTCCCCATTGACTAAGTTGACTCAGAAGAAGGTCAATTTTATATGGCCTGACGCTTATGAGGGTAGTTTCAAGAAGTAGAAGGATAAGTTGAATTTCGCTCCGATTTTGACTCTACCCAAGGGTATCGATGGTTTTGTTATTTATTGTGGTGCATCCCATATGGGACTAGGTTGTGTTTTGATGCAGTATGGCAAGGCAGTTTCATATACTTCTAGGCTATTAAAAGTGCATGAGAAGAACTATCCAACTCATGATTTGAAATTGTTGGTTGTGGTCGTTAACTTGAAGATTTAGCATTATTAATTGTATGGTTTCATGTGGACATCTTCTCAGACCATAAAATTTTGCAGTATGTGCTAACTTAAAAGGAGTGGAATCTCAGGCAACGAAGATAGATTAAGTTGCTAAAGGATTATGACACAAGTCTTTATTATCATCCAGGTAAACCAAACGTGGTTGCTAATGCTCTTAGGAGGTTATCTTCAGGAAACATGTCTAATGTTGATGAGGAGAAGCGAGGCTTGGGGAAGGATATTCACCGTTTGGCTAATCTTGGCGTTAAGGTAAAGGAGAAATAGGTCTTGGACCCTATCTTGATATATATCAAGGATGATATGGGTCACCAGAAGTTGAATACTTTTGAGTTTGGTGATGATGGTATCTTGAGGTACCAAGGTAGATTATGTGTTCCTGATGTTGAGGGGCTGCGAGAAACAACCTTAGCTGCAGTTCATGACTCAAGGTACACTATTTATCCTAGCTTGATAAAGATGTACCATGAATTGAAGGAGATTTATACATGGAATACCATGAAGAGGGATGTGTCCAATTTTCTAAGTGCATGGTATGCCGGTAAGTGAAGGTTGAGCACTTAAGGCCTGGTAGTTTATCTCAAGAGATTGAGTTGCCCTTATGGAAATGGGAAGTGATTAATATGGATTTCATTACTGGTCTTCCGTGGTCTCGCCAGCAGTTTTATTCCATATGGGCCATCGTGGATAGGATGATTAAGTCTATTCACTTCTTGCCAGTAAAGACTAACTATTTTGCAGAGGATTACGCTAAGCTCTTCATTGAGAAAAGTATGGAGTTGCATGGTGCTCCAGTGTCCATCATATCTGATCAAGGTACTTAGTTCTCATCTCAGTTTTGGCACTCCTTTTAGAGAGGTTTGGGGACTAAGTTGAACCTTAGCACCACTTTCCACCCTCAGATGGATGGGCAAGCAAAAAGGATAATACAGTCTTTAGAAGATATGCTATGTTCTTGTGTGATCAATTTTAGTGGTATTTGGGTTAACCAATTAGCTCTCATATAATTTGCTAATACTAATAGCTATCATTCTAGTATTGGGATGGCTTTGTATGGTAGGAGATATATGTGTCCTATTGGGAGGTTTGAGGTTGGTGAGAATAGGTTGTATGGTCCCGACTTGGTTCACAAAGCTATGGAGAAGGTGAAGGTGATACAGGATAGGCGTAAGCCTTCCCAAAGTTTCCAAATGTCCTCCGTAGATGTAAGGCGAAGGGACTTGGATTTTGATGTGGATGATTTGCTATTCTTGAAGGTTTGTCCGATGAAGGGACTGATGTTATTTGGAAAGAAGGGGAAACTTAGTCCTCATTATGTTGGTCTATATCATGTTTTGAGGTGAGTAGGCAATATGGCTAATAAGTTTGAATTGCCTTCAAGTTTGGATTCTATCCATCCGGTCTTCCATGTTTCGATATTGAAGAAGTGTTTAAGTGATCCTACCTTGGTTGTTTCTTTTTAAAGAGTTGGTGTTACAGATTCCTTATCTTATGAGGAGGTCTTGATTAAGATCTTGGATCGGCAAGTTCGCAGGTTGTGAACAAAGGACGTGGCATGGGTAAAGGTTATATGGAAGAGTCACAAGTGTGAAGAAGCTACTTGGGAAGTCGAAAAGGAAATAAAATCCAAATACCAATTGTTTTTTCCCTCATCGGATAATCGTGCATGAGGTATGTGTAATCCTTTACATCCTTGTTTTGTGACTTTGTTAAAGAAAATTGTGCTTTCCTTGATAACTTAGTTTTCTTTCTTTCTTAAAGGTAAGCATGGATGTACTATGTGTCAAATAGTGCTAACAAAACTCTTGTCCTGTCATTCGAGGATTAATGATCCTAAGGAAGGAGAATGCTACACCCCGGATTTTAGGTCCTCGAGAATTTCTGAAATTTTATCCTCACTACCTAGAGTAGGACTCTATTTATGAGTAGGACTCTCTTTATGAGTCATAATGAGTTATTATGGGTCATAGGAGCCTAATCTAGCCTGACAAGTGTGTATGGATAAGTTTCTTGTCTTGAGTACGAGTGGATCTTAACGAGTCGTAAAGACTTAAAATGAGTGATATGGGGTTTTCCATAGCCTAACCAACGTGATTCCCAATGACTGGACCATATGAGTGACAATGACTACATACAAGTCAGTGTTGGTGATCATGGACACTGTCCAGAATACAAGTGGGACCTTAGGACACTTAAGGTGACCCTACGAGTCGTAATGTCACCCAAAGCAACTGGGCAACATTTTTAGTTTTTTTATTCAGGGCATTCTAGTCAAATCCCCCTTTTCCTTACTCAAACCCCTCGTCCATAAAGCACACAAAGGGAGTTATTTCTCATCTACAACACAATCAAAACACACTCTCTTCTATCTAAACTCTCCAAGGACAAGATACTTCAGATTTCCAAGAAATTGGTAATCTAAGGGCTCAAGGGTTAATTTCTCTTCATAAATCCTCATATTTCAGGCATGCTACTCTTCCCTAATTATCAGTTTATTAAAAAATGTATTTAAATGGGTTAATTGAAGGATTTTTAATGTGGGTTTTTATTTTTTTGAAATGGTTGATTCTTAAGTTGTTTTCCCATGATTTATTATGCATTGTTTATGCTTCATTAATGGTTTTGAACTGGTGGGGTGCATGGAAATAGTGAATAAACTATGGGGCCATGGTTTTCCTCAAATTGGTATTTAGAATTTGGAATTGGTTTTGAATAATTGTGTTCCCTCAATCCGCTTGTGTAAATGGCTTTGAATTGTGAAATTGCAACTTTGTTTAACTTACTCCCCTTTTTATTGCATTGCATAAATGGTTAAACTATGAACCTGGATTTTGAAAGCCACGTTGGCTATTATTTAATTTAATGAACAAAGAGGGTCGATGTATTCCCCCAAGTTAATGTGATTGTCATGGCATAGAGATAAGCTTGGAAATGTTAGGGTATGCTTATACCCATGGTGTTCCTTAACGGTTAGTTCTTTGGTTAATAAATGGTTTATGTGAAACTTGCTTTAAGTTGGGCTTAATAGGGGTTATGTAGTGAATTCGTAAAGGTGTGGGTCTCGGATAACTTATACTGGAAACTCAATTTTTACTGATGTAAGATTTGGTCTTTATGATCATATGCACGGGTCACACTTGATAGATATATTTGGGACGGCTAGTTGTCTTGATGGATTTAGCTTTCCCTCTATTTTTCTCTGGTTTATGTGGCTAACATGCACTAGGGCCCTTTCAGCAGGGGCTGAACCCATATAGCCCATGGGTGCCTTTTATGACAGTTAAGCTACACAGTCTAGGATAATATTTTACTTTATGCTAAATCTTGTTCCATATCTTGACATATTAATTACATATGCATATGATGATGTTCACATGATTTTGAATTGGATTTGACTTGGCATTAGTTTATCCCCTATCCCTGAGTTACATGCTAGTGCTCAGTCCACTAACTATCTCCAAATGATGTATCTCCATGCAATACAAGCACCGGAGATACCTCTATTTTTCTTGCGAGGTGTTAGGTTGATCTGTAATGCCCCGATTCTGTACCCTAAATGCTACACGATGCCTACGACCCTGAAGGACCACAGGCTAACCCATGAATGATATATGTTGTGAACACTAAATAATAATACGGTAAAATAAGGAAAATTGGCTGAAATGACATAAGGTTAAAAATTTGAAATACTGATAACTAAAAACATCTGATAAAATATCTGAATCTGAAATATTGTTTGAACTAATCTAGTTTGAAAAGCCTCTATCTGAACTATCTGAAAGTGGAGCTGATGGGACTAATGCAGTGCTGAAAATACTGTAATGCTGAAATAAAACACATCCTCAATAAAAGAGGACTCACTACTAAAGATGCAACTACTGATAGGATCTGTCTAAGTGCGGTCGGGAACCTAAGCATCCGAACCTATGATATGAGACATTATAGTGCAAAGAAAGAGTATGCCTTAGTACGTGGAATGTACTGGTATGCTAGATGAGGTAAGACTGAATACAAGGGTTCATATGCATGAACAGTAACTGGCTGAATAATCTAGAGTAACTGAATATAAGAGTACATGGAAAATAACTGATACTACTGAAATCACTGAGTATGACATATTGTGGACATACATAGATATATATTGTAATCGAGCTTTTTTAAAGATGAGTACTAAGTTTTGATAACTGATTAACTAATATCTAAAGTTACTAATAATTGAATTACTGATACAAATTGATTGTGGTTGACTGTCCTAGTTCTGTAGAACTGAACTGAGCTCTATACTGAAGACTAAAACTGAAACTGTAAGAGGTAATCATCTAACCGGTATGCCCCATATAAGATAAGATAACTGAGTTTGGGTTCAATCTGTAATCCTAATTAGAAAGGTGTAAGCACATGACACTAGTACTAACAACTACTGTGGAGTCAGTCGTAACTAACGGGTGACCCTTGAGATCAGTCCTAAACTAGCGGTGATCCCTGAGTATGTCAGTCCTATCTAACGGGTGACATCTCATAACTGATAACGCTCAATCTACAGCTCTCGTGGGAGTGTAAAGCGGTCGTTAGCAAATATAGAACCCAACCTGGGTTGGGTATCGATCCCACAGAGAATAGCTTGGCCAACAAGCAAGAGAAATTACTAGACTTTTAGTGCAAGTCTCGTAGGAAAGGGGGGATTGTAGTATGTAACCAAAACAAGAATGTAAGAACTAAAAATAGCAAAATAAAGAGAGATTGTCACGTGTGTTGTAAACAATGAGAATTGAGGCGTTGGGGTTATGTCCACCTTCTGAGGTATACGTCTCTATTGGCTATGAGTGTGTAGAGTCTTGACATGTAATTGCTTATAGAGAATTGTAGTCGATGGTAAATCCAAGCGTCTCTCGACCTAAACAAGGACTATTTCACTTTAACTCTCTCGAGCTTAAAGCGTGACTAACGGTACGAATTCTCCAAGAAGTTAGTCCAGGTACGGCACTAGCTTTTTAATAGGAAAGGGTGTCCTACTACCTTGACATTATCTCTTTTCCAGACAAATAACTTTTCTCTCGAACAAGTCAGATGTTAGACTGGCGTTGGTCTATGCGTCTTCTTTTCTAGACAAATAACCTTTCTCTCGAACAGGTTAGATGTTAGAATGGCGTGTTCTTGTGTTTGAACCGCAAAGAATGTAGATTTAAGATGAAGAGAATAATGATATAAGCAATATACTTGTCTTGAACTCACAAACTCATAGCTATAGATAGTAACTCATTCGGCTTCCATAACCCCAACTAAGAGATTTAGTTACCCATGAATGCGAAGGATATCACGTTTTGCATGGTGGATGGCGTGAATAGTAGGTGTTTGGCGTGTGGTTTTAGTGATTCCGTAGCAAGTAACGATTCTCTTGTTGTGGAATTTAAGAGTAGAAGAATGAAGAATTGAGAATGGGTTGTAGGAAGATGTCTTAATTGTAAGGAGATGAATGAATTGTCAGAATGTCTCCCCCCCTTTTTTCTCTAACATGATAGGGTATTTATAATACTCCTATCCTACTCCTACTAAACTAATAAAATAAATAACCAAATCCTAATATACTAATGAAATCCTTGACCCAATTGTACTAGGGTAAGGTTACAAAATTATAATCCAAATAGAATGATGAAACACATAACCTAATTGCACTAGGTTAATGTATTATGGCAAAAATCCAGCTTTGTGTCTGTAAGTCCCAAAGTCTTCAGAAATGCTGTTTTAGCCCGGGACAGATTTTCCATGCAGCAGATTTAGTCCTTTATGCGTCCAGCTCCTTTCCATCTCGTTTGTGAGCTTTCTTTTGCGTCAAGTAAGCCATAAATTGCTGTATTTTGCATCATTTATACCTGAAACTTTCCTAATCACATTTGTTAGCTCATTTACAGGAAAAAGGACTAAAAGTGTACGAAATAGATAATTAGTTCTCGAAACTAGGCTAAAATATGGGCAAAATATATTGATATAGGCGCGTAATTTCGCCTATCATCAATAACCTATGTTGGCTACATAGTTCTGGAACTTAGAGATTACTTCTAGGGACCCAGTCCTAACTAACGAGTAAGCCCCTATCCCTAGGCTCGCTCGGTGCTGAATCCTGCTCCCAATTGAAACACGCTAAACTGATTATACTAAAATGGACTGGAATGACGTTGAGTTTATTAATTTTTTTGACTTCTGTAACTGACTGAGTTCTACTAGGTTCTGTAACTGACTGAGAGTACTACTGATCATAACATGACGGTCATTGTTCTATAACTGACACTGGCTCTAGGTAAACAACTAAATCGTTGGGTATTAAATACCCCCATGACTCGATAGCATGAAAAATAAAGCAAAGCATAATCTTGAATAACATAACAATGTTCACTTGGTCATAATTCATTCATAGAGACATTTCATCAAACACTTGTAATGGATTAACTTTTACATGAATATGGAATACATGTTAGCATGCTATAACGGCATTATTCCACTCTTATACTCAATTTATCAAAAATATTGGAAGCATACTTGTTTTACTAGATCATAAACACTTTTGGTAAACATGGTTATAACAATCAACTTGTAAATTGAAAGGTTTATCATGAATATCATGTAAATCAACACATATAATAATTTATTTCATGATGTCTTGTAATTTAATCATGGACTAAGACCTCACAATAACATGAATATGAATTCAATTCAATTCAAATGTGGAAGTTCATAATTTAAGAATCTTGTAATTTGAAAACGGATTCGTGGACTCTACGGGTGAAAGGAACCCATAGATGGACACCTAACATACCGTAGAAGATTCTTTCTTGAAGGTTTTTGGAGGAACTCTCAGGCTTGTTCTTGATTTCTTGAACTAGGTTTTTTGCTTCTTTGAGAGAGAATGTTTTATTCTTGAGAAAAAGTGTAGAAATAATGAGGCAATAGGTTATTTAGGGGTTTAATTTCATGTTTGGACTGATTAGGGCCATGGAAAAATACCAAACTACCCTTGGAAATAAAGGAAAATTCATCACTAAAAAACCCGATTTTGGTCCCTGGCGCGATGCGGTGCTATCGTGCCGTGTCACTGGAAAATGACTATTGGGAACTGGGGGCTAGCGCGATGCAATGGAATTGCGGTGCCCTTTTGATTTTGAATTTTGGACTTAGTGCAATGCGATAGAATCGCGTTGGAACACTAGAAAAGGACAATTGTTAACTAAACCTATAGTGCGATGTACCAATATCGCGATGGAGCACTGGAAAGTGATAATTACCATTTGGCTTGGCTTCGCGATGCGCTGACGTTCCAGGTGGTACACTGTCTTACAAAAATGGCTCTAACTCTTCACCCGGGTAATTTTATATCGTTTGAAAGCTAATTGAATTTCCTATGTAAAGGAAGGATATAAAATAAAAAATACTGAGTATTTCAAAAATTTAATATTGGACTACTCATGTACTAAGTCTTAAATTAAGCTAGGGAAATACGGGATATTACGATATCACCCCCTTGAGAACATTAGTCTTTGGATGAGACTAATTAAGGTGAGAAAACACTGATAGACTGATTTTACGCACTAAACATGCACAACTGAAACCTAACTACATGACTGAACTACTGTCAAACTGAATTTCCATACTGAACATGCATATATAATGCATGGAATACATGATTGAAGCTATTGATAAGCTAAGTGTTCATACTGAACATGCAAATCTAATGCATGGAATACATGACTGAAATGATTGATGAATAAATGACTGAACATGCCATGGTAAAGAATACTAAATTCATAATTGTAACTGAACATGGAACTGAGTAAATCTAAGGAAGTTTGTTACCTTAGTGTAAGACCCTAGAAAATTCTCTCGTAGTTTGAGACTTAGAGCGTGTTTAGTGGAGTGTAAATCTGGCCCTAAAAGGTAGAGAAGTGTCTTCAAAAGTGAGAAATATTTTGAACCATGCATAGCATAGCATTCATGTTGATCATTGAATAAGATTTCCACCGATACCAATTTCGTAAAAATTCGGCATCAGACGAGGAAGTTATGACCATTTTACTGAAAGTAGTCTGAACCGCCCAGGCGCAATAGCCGGGTTGATGGACCATCGAGCTTGCAAAAAACCATCTCCCAGCCCGTTGTAACCAAGGAGGTGATGCCAAAGTACGATAGCCAAGATGATGGACCGTCAAGGCTATGACAGACTATCACTGGGACCATCGCCGCTGAGGCAGTGTGGCCTTATCCTGGCCAGCATAGGACAGATGATCCGACAAACCATCAAGACTGCAATGGATCATAACTAAGACCGTCACCTCGAGGCGGTGTGTCTTTTTCCTAGCCAACATGTGATGGATGATCTGACGAACTGTCAGACCTAGCGACGGACTGTCACTTCGACCATTGTAGTCCTCGATTGGCAATTTTAAGTCAATTTTTAAAAGGACTTTTTGGTATTTTTCCACTTTTTTCATCCCCTATTTATACTCGATCAAGGTACACAACCTTATTTGTCATCTTCAACATCAAAAACTAGGATTTTTATAAAATCAAAACCCTTCTTTCTTCTTCAAGAAAAATCAAGAGAAATCTAGAAATCAAGAAAGTCTCCAAGAACCTTCAATAAAGATTTTCCCTAAGGTATGTATATGTTGATTCTTAGGTTCCTTTCATCCAAAAAGCTCAAGAACCCTTTTAAAAAAATTTAAATATCTTATGTTTATGAGTTTTCATGATTCATGTGGGTTGAAATTGATGTTCATGCTATTATTGAGTTGTGATTCAGGTTTGTTTAAAAGGTTTTCAGGCTTTGACCCTAGTATGTGATATTCCTGTGAGGTTCATGATAAAACCTCTTCAAGTTTGTTTTTAAGTGATGTGTTCAGGTCAATTAAGTGCAGGAATTATTGAATAAGCAAAGTATACTCCCCATATGTTTGATAAAATGCTTATGTGAAAGAATTAGAGCCATTATAGCATGTTAACTAGAAATCCCCATTTGTGTGCAAGCCTATGCATACCAAATGTTTGTTGAAAAGCCTAAGAGAATGAATTGTAACATGATAGCATGAAATTCTCCCAATTATGTGTTCTTCGATACATGCTAAGACTTTAATACCTGCTAAGTGTTTGATACAAGACCTTGTTGAATGGAGTATGAGACAATAGCTTATCTCCCCATACTATCACATATTTATGATTTATAAAAGCTTGAAGAGATGCTTTAGTGATTGTGATGGTAAATGAATGTCCACAGTCTTGATCATTCAAGAATGGTTATGCTTTACTTTTATGTTATCAAGTCCTGGGGGTATTTATACCTGACAATTTAGCTGTTGTCTAGAGCCCGTGTTAATTTTTATGATAATCTCTGTAAATCCACGATTATTAGAAATAAGTAAGTTACAGAACTCAGAACTCTAAGACAGTTGCAGAACCTGAGAAATCCCAGAATCTCAGTAATCTTAGTAATCTCAGTGTCACTAGTATTTTAGCCTCAGTTTAGTACTCAACTCAGATCTAGTAGTAATCAAGAGTTTATTTCAGTCCTTAGTAGTATTTGAATAATCTATCCCGAGCTTAATATCATTTTGTTAAATTATGAGATTCAGTAGTATTTCATTAGATACGAAATTAAGTGAATTCAGCATAACTCAGTCAGATCATTTGAGGAACATGATCAGTATCAGATTCAACTCAATTTATGTTTAGTTAAGAATTTGTTCAGAGTCTTTTAGTTTGGAGTAGGAGCTAGCACTTGAGAAAGTATAGGCATAGAAGCTCCCCGTTAGAAAGGTAAAGTCATTAGGAGTAATACCGGAACTCCAAAACTGAGTAACCAACGTAGAAGAAAGGAGTCACCCATTAGAAAAGGCTTGTCACCTGCTATATAGGCTTGACTATTATACTGCCTTAGGTTTGACTTCCTGCGAGGGTCACCCATTAGAGAGGCTTGACCAGAGAGCTCTTAACTCGTGGCATGGTATTGAAACCATTCCAGCTGGTGTTACAGGTTGGACCTTAAAAGTTTAGATTTGGGGAATGTTGGTTAAGTGAGCACTCTCATAGTTGCAGTTTCATATCAGTCTTTAGATTAAAACTCAAAAATCAAGATTGTCAGATACAGTCATCTATCTCAGTGAAGAATTCAGATTATTCCATTGATTCATAGACCACCCGCTAGATAGGCATGGTGCCACATGAAGTTATTCAGTATTAGTATTATCAGATCCAGAGATCACCTTCTAGATAGGCTTGATCTCAGTCTCAGTTTTAGTTGATATTCCCAAAGATCATATGCTAGATAGTCTTGATCTCAGTCTTAGATTCAGTTGAGTATTCTTATTATCAAATTCAAAGATCACCCATTATATAGGCTTGATATTAGTCTCAGATTTAGTTAAGTATTCTTATTATCAGATCCAGAGATCACCCGCTAGATAGGCTTGATCTCAGTCTCAAATTCTGTTGAGTATTCTTATTATCAGATCTAGCAATCACCCACTAGATAGGCTTGATCTTAGTCTCAGATTTAGTTCAGTATTCTTATTATCAGATCTAGAGATCACATGTTAGATAGGTTTGATCTCAAACTCAGATTTAGTTGAGTATTCTTATTATCATTTCCAGAGATCACCCATCAGATAGGCTTGATCTCATTCTTAGATTCAGTGATTATTCTCATTATCAGATTTAGAGATTTTCCACTAAATAGGTTTAATATTACATATAATCTTTTTTATCATTGACAGTAGATTTTGGAATTATCTGTTAGACAGGTTTGATCTCCGATGCAGTCAGTCGAGAGTAGAAATCTTAGAATTCAGTCATTGGTATAAGTAGATTCAGTTAATTAGTTTTAGTATCATCAGTTTTTGAGATCACTCGCTAGATAAGACTGATTTCAACTCTAGTACTTACTTATCAGTATTAGACTATCCAATGTTCAGTATCTCAGGCATTAGTATTAAGTTTAGATATTTGTAAAGCAGTATCTGAGTTTTAGTACTTCAACTTGTGATCTTTTCAGTTTTGGTTTGGGCATTCATGTATATTTCCTTTTTTAGTATTCTTATGATTATTCAGTTAAGTAATTGTTCATGCATAAGCCCTTTCATTTAGCCTTACCTCATCTTCATTCTTGATATATTTCCTTACTGATGAATTTACACTATGGTGTTTTATTTGACACCTTAGGTTCAGAGGCACGAGATCTAGAGTACCCTTAGTAGCTCAGTCCCAGTCAGTAGCAGTAGACATAGCAGTGAGTCCTCTTCAGTTGAGGATGATCTTTATTTTTATTATTATCATATCTTAATTAGTTTATTTTCTGTAGACAGAGTTAGTTGGGGGCATATCCCATCAACTCCATAGTTCAAATAGTTTAAAGGCTTTTCGAACAAATGTATAAGTATTGAGTATTAAATTTTGAGTAATTTTAGATGTTTGGAACCTAATGGCTAGTTTCCATATTTATTAGCTATATTATGCAGTGTTTAGGTACAGATATCATTAGGTGGTTAGCTTGTGGTTCTTCAAGATCATGAGCACCGTGTGACATTTCGGTTCTAGAAAAATTGGGTAGTTACAAACTTAGTATCAAAGCGTAAGGTTTAATAGTGTACTAGGGAGTCTAAAAAGCGACACCTAGTAGATTCTCATGCATGGGTATGTTGCACGCCATATTTATGTACAAGAGGGTATAAGATGTTTTAGGAGTAGTTTCCCTTCATTCAGTATTCATGTCGTATGAGTGAGCATGAGCTCAACTTGATCCTCAGTCTAATCCACCTCTTTTTTCCATGTACAGAGTATCCCTCCTCGAAAAGATAATGCCCATAAGGTTGATGACCAGCCACCTCAGCTAGTAGATCCTGAGAATAAGAGTGTGTTACATGCTGAGTTTTGGGTAGCTTATTAGGAGCTAGCCCAAACTGAGACTAATATCCACGGTAACGTCAGGCTATGGCCCTACCTTAGCAAGCTGGGGGTTTATCCATAGCCAGAATTATAGATTTTATGAGAATGATCTTGCCAAAATTCTTTGGGTTAGTAGCAAGTGAGGACCCATAACCTTATCTAAAGAAGACGGGGAAGATTACACAGATTATGCGTGTTTCTAAGGAGGAGAGTATAGATTTAGTGTCCTATAGGATGAAGGATATTGCTCATGATTGGGTTGTGATTGGAAGAAGGGTAGAGAGGAGGATGCAGCTTCCGTGACTTGGGAAGATTTTCAGGACGCCTTTCTAGATAAGTTTGTCCTACTAAAGATGAGAGAGAATAAGGTAGAAGAGTTCATGAACTTAAGACAAAGCTCTATGATAGTGAAAGAGTATTGTCTAAAGTTTAACCAGTTAGTTAAGTATGCCCCTTAGAGCGAGGATGAGTAAGTGTATGACTGGTCTGTCCAGGTTAGTATTGAAGAAGTGTAGGACTGCTATGCTCAATAGAAATATGAACCTTGCTCGACTGATGATCCATGCACAGTAGATTGAGGTAGATAAGATGAAAGAAAGAGAGAGAGAGTGAGTAAGAAATCTAGAATGGGTAGTCTTGGTTTCTCTCAGGCAGGGTCCCAGGGTGGTAGCCATTTTCAGCATAGTCAAAATTTTTCAGTCCCAACTCTATCCTTAGCTAGTGTACCGCACCAAAGTTTGGGGATATCAGTTTTGATAGGGCGCCAGTCCCCAAAGCCCAAATTAGTGCTAGTGGTGTTCGTACCTATCCTCTTTGTGGAGAGTGTGGCAAGAGCCACCTAGGTATGTGTAGAGCCGATAGTGATGTGTGCTTTAGGTATGGTAGGCTAGGCCACAGAATGTGAGAATGTAGATTGCTAGCTCAGAGGGGTAGAGAGTTTCATCAGTAGGGTGCCCCTTCCAGTGCCAATGATAGTCAGCGTCAGAACAGACTCTGTGCGCTTAATACCCACCATGATCAGGAAAGGTTCCCTGATATAGACTTAAGTATGTTATGAGTCCTTCATCTTTATGATATTCATTGTTAGATCCTTTGCTCCTATTTTGAGTTTATATGTCAGCATGAGTCATGTATTAGTTTTAGATCTCAGACGGTCGATTATGACCCAATTTGTATGTGTCTCGTGCACTGCCCTAATATTTCAGCAAAGTGTGTTTAGAAGGAGATAGATTCCCAAGGGGGAGATACCCCATGATATTGCAATGCTTTCATGTCCTTAGACTCATTGATTTGTATGTTCAGACTCTCCTTATAAAGTTAACATCTCATTAGTCGATCAGTATTCTTATCCTATCAAGCGACATTCGAGGTAAAATATTTCCAAGGGGGAGATATTAGAAGACCTCACAAAATTCTCTCATAGTCTGAGCCTTAAAATGTGTTCAGTGGATTGTGTAAATTCGGCCCTAAAAGGTTGAGAAGTGTCTTCTTAAGTGAGAAATATTTTAAACCATGTAGAATTTTCCTTATGTCAACTTTTTTTTCATGTATAGCATTGAATAAGCTTTCCATCGATACCAATTTCGTCAAAATTCGGCATCGGATGAAGAAATTATGGCTATTTTACTGAAAGTAGTCGGCACCGCCCAGGTGCGAGGGCTGGGTTGATGGACCATCAAGTTTGCGATGGACCGTTGCCCAGCCAATTACAACTAAGATAGTGATGCCCAAGTGCGACAACTAGGATGACAGACCGTCGCTGGGACCATCGCTGCTGAGGTAGTGTGGCCTCATCCCTGCTAGCGTGCGACGGATGATTCGACAGACCATCGTAGAGACCGTCACCTCAATGCAGTGTATCCTTTTCCTCCCCAATATGCAACAGACGATCTGATGGACCATCAGAACTTCCGATGGACCGTCACTTCGACCGTTGCAGTTGCCGATTAGTAATTTTAAGTCCATTTTTAAAAGGACTTTTTGGTATTTTCCCACCTTTTTAGACCATATTTATACCCAATCAAGGCTCACAACCTAATTTCTCATCTTCAACATCAAAAACTAGGGTTTCTACAAAATCAAAACCCGTATTTCTTCTTCAAATAATATTAAGAAAAATCAAGAAATCAAGAATCTCTCCAAGAGCCTTCAAGAAAGAGTTTTCCTAAGGTATGTAGATGTTGTTTCTTCGTTCCCTTTCATCCAAGAAGCTCAAGAACTCTTTTCAAAAATTGAAAGATCTTATGTTTATGAGTTTTCATGATTCATGTGAGTTGAAATTGATGTTCATGCTATTATTGAGTTGTGATTCATGTTTGTTTACAAGGTTTTCAAGCTTTGACCCTAGTATGTGATATTCATGTAAGGTTCATGATTAACCCTCTTCAAGTTTCTTGTTAAGTGATGTGTTCATGTCAATTAAGTGTAGGAATGGTTGAATAAGCAAGGTATGCTCCGTATTTGTTTGATAAAATGCTTATGTGAAAGAATTAGAGCCATTATAGCATGTTGACTAGAAATCCCCATTTATGTGCAAGACCGTGTATGCCAAATGTTTGTTGAAAAGCCTTAGAGAATGAATTCGGACATGATAGCATGAAATTTCCCCAATTATGTGCTCTCGCTATATTCTAAGACTTTAATACCTGCTAAGTGTTTGATGTAAGACCTTGTTGAATGGAGTATGAGCCAATAACATGTCTCCCCATACTATCACAAGTTGATGATTTCTAAATGCTTGAAGAGATACTTTAGTGATTATGATGGTGAATGAATGTCCACGGTCTTGATAATTCAAGAATGGTTATGCTTTACTTTTATGTTGTCGAGTCCTGGGGGGATTTATTCTAGACAATTTAGCTGCTCTCTAAAGCCTGTGTCATTTTTTATGATAATCTTAGTCAAGCCACGATTCTTAGGACTCAGTGAGTTACAGAACGTAGAACTATAAGACAGTTGTAGAACCTGAGAAATCCTAGAAATCTCAGTAATCCTAGTAATCTTAGTGTCGCTAGTATTGTAGACTCAGTTTAGTATTCAACTTAGATCTAGTAGTAATCATTCATTCAAAGCTGCTACAAAATTGGCTAGAGTAGTTAACACAACTTTGATTATTGCATGAGAGACTTGCTCATCTAGGGGAACTGCCTGAATGGGCTGAGATTCTGACTGATTTCCGATTTTCCTGTCATTAGTTTTCTTGGGTGGCATGTTCTATTAATGAAAAGGAGAGAACGAATTAGACTGAGAGTTTTACTTGTGCTCACGCTCACTCCCACAACATGAATACTGAAAAAAGGGAAACTTTTCCTAAAACATCTCATAGCCTCTTTTCCATAAGTGTGGCGCGCTACACACCCATGCACAAGACTCTACTTGATATGGATTTTAGTCTCCCTAGGACTCTGTTGAACCTTAGGCTCTGATATTAAGTTTGTAATGCTCGAGTCTGTACCCCAGATACTACACGGTGCTTACAACCTCAAAGGACCACAAGCTAACCCATAACTAATATCTTCTGTAAGCACTGAATAATAATACTGTAAAATGCAGAAAATAGGCTGAAATGCCATAAGGTTCAATATTTGAAATACTGATAAATAAAATCTAATAAAACTTCTGAAACTAAAATGCTATTTGAACTAATCTAGTTTGAAAAGCCTCTAACAAAACTATCTGAAAGTGGAGTTGATGGGATAAACCCCCAACTAACTACGACTAATGTAGTGCTGAAACTACTGTAATGCTAAAATAAAACATATCCTCGATAGATGAGAACTCACTACTAAAGCTACAACTGCTGACTAGATTTATTTAAGTATAGTCGAGAACCTAAGCATCTGAACCTATGATACGAGACATTATAGAACAAAGTAAGAGTATGCGTCAGTAGTATTATGCTAGATAAGGTACGACAAAATGCAACGATCCGTATGCATGAGCAGTAATTTAGTGAATGATCTAAAGTAATGAATATAAGAGTACATGAATAACTAGTACAACTAAAATAACTGAGTATGCAATATTATGGACATACATAGATAGATACTGTAACTAAGATTTTTTGAAGTTGAGTACTGATTTTTGATAACTAAGTAACTAATATCTGAAGTTACTGACAACTAAATTACTGATATTGATTGACTGTGACTGACTGTTCTAATTCTGTAGAACTAAACTAAGCTCAATACTGAAGACTGAAACTGAAACTGTGGGAGGCAATCATCTAATTGACATGCCATAAATAAGAAAAAATCACTGAGTTGGGGTACAATCTGTATCCCTAATTGGAAGGGTGTTAGTACCATGTCACAGGTACTAATAACTGCTATGGAGTTAGACCTAACTAATGGGTGACCCCTGAGATCAGTCCTAAACTAGCGGGTGATCCCTGAGTATGTCAGTCCTATCTTACGGGTGACATCTCATTACTTACGTTGGCTACATAGTTGTGGAACTTAAGGATTACTTTGAGGGAACCAATCCTAACTAATAGGTAAGCCCCAATCCTTAGTGTCACGCCCCAAATCCTATTAAGGCGGACTGGCACCCGTTGCCGGTAAGGCTCGGGAGAACCAACCTGTAGCGATACATTACCTATGAACATTATAAGTTACTTTCATACTAAACATGCCCTCAAAAGATAAATAGGACTAGCAAGCCAAAAGCTATTATATGACTAGGCCGTTGGAGCCACAATGTCTACGGTACGATACATGACCATACTATACTTTACGTAGTCTACAAAGCCTCTAGACAAGAAACGTTATCTTATAAGGGTCGGGACAGGCCCCGCCTCATGATAAGATACTATACAATGCAAAAAGATATGATAAGACTCGAAGCCCCGAAGCAACCTGGAGCTCAGTGACTGCGGTTGATATCCTGTACTCTTACTAGGGAGGTTTATTAGCTTCTGTACCTGCAGCATGGAATGCAGGTCCCCCAAGAGGGACGTCAGTACGAAATAATGTACTGAATATGTAAGGCAACATGTACTATATATGAGATAAAAACTCAAATGAAACCATGTACTGCTGTAGGGTAAAAGACCACCTTTATGAATATTGTGGAGTCATGTATCTTATAACAATTATGTTACTTTACTCTTATTACTTGAATAATCTGTGCACAGCATGTAATACAAATGACCAGCTGATCAGTGGTAAGTCTATATCAGGATCGACCCATGCTAGGCTTTCCTTTCACCCCTGGGATACCCCCTGTAATACTGGGATTGACCCATGCTAGGTGATTCTTTCACCCCTGGGATACCACCCAACAGAAGCAACTGTATACATATATCTTCTTATTACTTTTGAGATGAATCTTTGGTGGTCGTAACATTTGAGCTATAAGACTATAAGCATGACAAATGACAAGTATGTGTCCATGTAACATCATATCATAATGAAAAGAGTGGGTTGTACAATTAGTGAAACATGTAGGACATAAACAACGTATGAACTTTATTTAGCTAAAAAGAAGACTCATATGTCATGGTACCCAATGTATGTATGCAGCAGTGACAATGCTCGAATCTGGACATACAAGTACATGTTAAAGAGTGGAGTGGTTATGTCAAAGTTTGTAAAGATCTCTATGTGCCAATGAAGACTTTGGATTCCATGCCAAATAATAAGAGATCGAATAGCCTTACATACCTCGACATATCAACTTATTTTTACGTCGAAATGACTTCTTTTCTTCCAACTATTTATCTACAATATCATGTTTTAAAGCTAGTATTAGCAGCTAATCAATGCATCTGGACAGCCCAATCTCACAAGACACAACACTTTGGCAACAAACGTATAACCATCAACTCAATGGTGTTATTCCGACTTTCTCAATTCTAACTGTATTCAACCAGCATAAATTATCATATACATGATGTATACAGCCTATATTATCTCTATAACATGCTGGAAACAGTCCATAACTACAACACATAACCATTTTACTAAACGCTCAACTAAGAAGCACAACATCTCGTCGTCTCCCTACATTTCGTCGTTAACAATTCATACTTGTCCCAACTTTGAACCAGATGCTCCCAACATATATATACATCAAATAAACCTTAACATAGTCACAAAATAGCTCAAAACGTAGGGGAAACGTGAAACAACATCCCCCTCAACAAAACAGTCCAATACCAGTTTGGAAGCACATAAGATCATATAAGGATACTTGTTTCCAAAGAACTAGCAAAACAGTCCAGCAACCTTGGCAACCATATACACACTATAACATGTTAATAACCTCTACTTTATATCATATTAAAGTCAAAAATCAGGGTAAGAATCGTTCCAAAGCCAAGAAAACCAAACAACAACTTTCAGGACACAAGCTGTCCAGAAATTCCTGCACAGTGAACCAGCCAACTTATCTTGTTTTCCATGGAAAATTCATATCAAATATATGGTTATTTTTACATACCTTAACTCCCAAGGTGTAGTTCTAATTCAAGAACTCAAAAAGTAGCCTTTGGTTGCCTTCCAAGGTGAAGAAATGCCAAGAGAAACTTAGAGAGAAAACCTGAAATTTTTGGTCTTTTGTTGATTAACCTAGGGAGCTCGGTTTTGGTCCCTTTTTAAGGAGACTTTAGACCGACTTTCTCCTTATATTTGCAGCTGATTAACTCAAGTTTGTCAATGACTAATTTTTCCCTTTCACTTGGGCCTTTTGGATCTCTAAATCAATGGGCTTTAGTGGCCCATTTCCTTACTCTTTCTTGCACTTTGTTTGGGCCCAATTTTGTTAGTAGTGAATGAATGTAGTTGGGCCTATTATATAAAAATCTTGGGCTGAACATCTTGGACCAATATAATGTTAAACCATTGTCTTTAATAGCCTCCCTAACTTGGGCTTCGTTTGTCACAAGACTTGGAAGGTTTCGGTGTTAAGCCTTGTCTTCGTTCCCCTTTCTTTTTACTAACGTCTAGACTTCAAGTGAGTTCACTTATGAATGAATTCTTCTCCCTCATGTATATATAATTTTTAAGCTAAGAACACAGGTGACTCACCTGCTAGCTTCCTAAGTTCCATAAGCATGTCAATGATTTTCTCCGTTTAAGGCCACAGTCTCTAAATAGACTTCCATATAGTGCCCCAATCTAACACTTGAACACTTGAAAAATTTTGGTAGTAATTAAATCAAGTCGTATGTCATTTTATGTGAACATTACTAGTACAGGTAAAATGTGGGGTGTTACACTTAGACTCGCACAGTACTGAATCCTACTGGCAACTGAAAGACACTGAACTAATTATACTGAACTAGACTGGACTGATACTGAGTTTACTGAGTTTTCCTAAGTTCTTTAACTGGCTGAGTTCTACTGGGTTCTGTAACTGACTGAGATTACTACTGATGTGACATGACTGACACTGTTCTGTAACTGACACTGACTCTAGGTAAATAACTAAATTATCGGGTATTAAATAGTTTCAGGTCTCAATACCATGAAAAGTAAAGCAAAGCACAATTTTGAATAATATAAAAATGTTTATTTGGTCATAATTCATTCATAGAGACATTTCATCAAACACGTGTAATGCATTCCCTTGTACATAAATAGGGAATACATGTTAGCATGCAATAATGGCATTATTTCAGTCTCATAGACAATTTATCAAACACATAGAAAGCATACTTGTCTTACTAAATCATAAACACTTAGGGTAAACATGGTTATAACAATCAACTTGCAAATTGAAGGGTTTATTATGAATATCTTGTAAATCAACACATATAATGATTTATTTCATGAAGGCTTGTAATTTAATCATGGAGTAAAACCCCACAATAATATGAACATGAATTCAATTTAATTCAAATATGGAAGTTCATAATTCAACAATGTTGTTATTTGAAAATGGATTCGTGGACTCTATGGGTGAAAAGAACCCATAGATGAACACCTAACATACCTTAGAAGATTCTTTCTTAAAGGTTTTTTAAGGAACTCTTAGGCTTGTTCTTTATTTCTTGAAATAGGGTTTTTTCCTCTATGAGAGAGAATGTTTTATTCTTGAGAGAAAGTGAGGAAAGAATAAGGCAATAGGTTATTTACGGGATTAATTTTGTGTTTAGATTTATTAGGGCCGTGGAAATATACCAAACTACCTCTGAGAATAAAGAAAAATTCATCACTAAAAAACCTAATTTTAGGCCCTAGTGCAATGCAACGCTACCACGGAGTGTCACTAGAAAATGACAATTGGAAACTGGGGGCCTGCGCGATGCGGTGGAATCGTGGTACCCCTTCGATTCTAAATTTTGAACTTAGCACAACGCGGCAGAATCGCATTGAAACAGTGGAAAAGGACAATTTTGAATTGAGCCTATGGAACAATGGGCCAATATTATGATGGAGCACTGCAAAGTGACAATTGCCATTTGGTTTGGCTCCGCGACGCACTGATGTTCCAGGTGGTATACTCTCTTACAAAAATGGCTCTAACTCTTTACCCGGATATCAGATTTGGGGAAATTTTATATCATTGGAAAGATAATTAAATTTCCTATGCAATGAAAGGCTCTAAACTGAAAAATACTGAGTATTTAAAAAATTCTATATAGGATTACTCATGTACTAAGACTTAAATTAATCTAGAGAAATAGGGGTATTACATGATTGGCTCGGTTCATTGCTCATTGGTGGTGAAGTGGTGATCTTTAATTCTTCATAAAGATTGGTAATTTCATCAATTTCTTTCATAGACTAGAATTAAAGAGTTACTATTATCATTAACATTATCATTATCATTTTCATTGCCATTGTCTGGGTCGGGGACATATCTCGACAAAGATTGGTTTTCTATTTTGTTAGAGGCTTTGTGGATATTACTATGGATTGGGTTGAATTGGCGTTGATACTCTTAGCCGTCTTTCAGCTTAGTTTATTATCTTTCTATCTTGTTATTTTTGAATTTTGGTCGCTTCTATCTGTTATGTCCTATTTGGCTAGGCAAAGAGGGTGGTCTCTGATCCTTGGTGGACTTGAGATACCCATCATGGCTAGGCCCTAGTTTAGGTTATCATAGGTGACCACGTATAGTTATATATGTGCTAGGACACAACACTTACACACACCAAGTACAATCCTAGGCTAGATGACCAACCTTATCATATATAAAACACCCACTACGTCGTAACATGATTTGAGGGGAACAGATAAACTAGAACAATTTCCTTGGCCTGAAGAACTGAAATTGGAATCTCCACCAGCATAACCTTATGCTTGGCTATATGATGCTACAAAAGATATAGGTCTACTACCTAATTTCAATAAGGTGGCTTGAGTCTTACCATAATAACCATGATAACCTTTACTTGAGAAGTCTTTATTACGGGAGGCACGACCACTAAACTCTCTTTATCGGCACATCTTTTTTGTGCCTCCATAAGTAGTCTCGATAATAAACTCAATCAATTTGGCATGCTAAATAATACTGTAAGACGAAGCCCTAAAAATTACTATCTAGGTAGTAGATAATTGATAAGGACCCTTTAATCCTTTCATAAACTTACAAATCCTCTCTGATTTGGTTGAAATACTGGAAGTTAAATACTTGGATAGAGCATGGAAATGTGCCTCATACTTAACAACAGATATAGAGACCTACTCTAAGTGATCAAACTCATCACACATAAGATCTTTAAAGATGTATTGTAAAAAGCTCTCCAAAAAAGCCTTGAAAAATTAGGCCCAAGTTATAGTAGAAAAACCTAACAGCCTACAACTTGATAATGACCTCCACTAATCCCTATACACACCTATCAACTAATAGGTAGAATAAGAAACTCCATGAGAATTGAGGGATATAAAATTATATAACTTCTCCTTATAGTTAATCAAAAAAACATATGCATCCTCGCCAATTGCTTCACTAAACTTTGGAGAAGCCAAAGAAATAAATCTCTCTAACCTCATCTAAGCATCAGAAGATATCACTGTTCCCAAAGTAATCGAAGGAATAATAAGTCTGACAGGTACTAAATCCATATGCAAAGGTATCGCTGATGATTGTTGTACCCTTAAGTTTGAGTACCATAAGTAGATACTAGTATAGATGGTAGAACACCACCCGAACTATAATAAATCCTTGGTACACTCAGTAGAATGCACTAGGGTATCAACTAAACTCAATGGAACATGATTTAGCCCTGCACCCTCGAATTGATAATAATCTCTAGTTTACACAACCTCAGGATTAGGAGAGGCATCCCTAGAATGTCCTCTGACTGGAGCAGCTACTCATGCCCGTCCTCTATCTCTGGGTCAACCACAACCCCTGATTTATCCTCTAGCTATGACTCACATATCAAGTTTCGACTTAGCATCCCTAGCATTTTTTGACCTAGTCCTCACTATCTATGTCGAAGAGAATAGAATAAAAGTTTAGAAAATAAGGTATGGACAACCAATATACTAGGAATCAAGTAAGGAAAGTTGTTCCTAAAGATATCTTATAGCCTCTCAAAGAGAGATACAAATATCTATGTACTGATTGACGAAGCTCAACTAGACATCTTTCTTTTACACTTATGACACTAGTGAACCTAGTGCTCAGATACCAATTTGTCACAACCTAAATATTGAGTCATGATGTTTGAGCCAACTTTGATACTAATCCAAGAACCCCAAAATAAAAAAAATTATTAAATAATATATAAAGTAAAACGTGACTTCTAGATTTGAAAATGGGGTTTGTGTTCCTTGACTTCTAGATGTGAAATAAAATATGACACCGGTTGATGTCATGACTCAAATTCATAAAGTTAACACAAAATTAATTGATTATCATGCCATCATAGATATTCAGTTGTCTGGTTTTGTCACTTTTAGTGAAATAATGGGTACATAAATTAAGGGTCTTTCGAAGGAAAATAAAGATTTAAAGATAGGGGTAGTGGTCCTTTGCCGGGATATTGATGGTTTGTCACGTGGCATAAGGAATATACCAAAATCAAAATTAAAAAAAAAAGTAATTTGATGGTTTTTTTGGTGCTAAGGAATTAGAAAATTTTCTATGGGACTTAGAGCAATATTTTTCTAGTGTTCATGAGCCTGAAATTGAAAAATTGACCATGATAATTTGCTATTTTAAGAATGATGCAATGAGTTAGTGGCGTACAAAGAATGCTGATGATGAAATTTCTGGTAGAACCAAGTTTGATACATAATAAAAATTAAGGGATACAATTTATAAGACAATTGTTGCTAGTAATTCATCTTGGGTTGCTAGGTACACACTAAAGCAGTTGAAACAAGTGCATCTATTTAGGACTATGTAAAGATATATTTGTCTTTGATACTTGATATTCAAAACATGTTTGATGAATAAAATTTGCACAACATTATTTCTAGAATGCAAGATTGGTCATAAAATGAACCACATAGGTAAAACATTTAAGATCTACCTAGTGCCATTAAAGCGGTAGATGATTTGATTGATTTTTATTAAATAAAACTACCTCTAATCCTACTCCTTTCAATATGAAGATGAAGAAAAAGGGTAGAGTCTTGAATAAATATAATCAAAAGTGAGAGAGAAATGACAAAGGCAAGGAAAAGATTGATGTTGCTTCAACTAAGAAAAATAAATAGGATGTTGAAAAGCTTTGTTGGACTTGTTAAAAGCCTGGGCATTAGGTAACAACTGCGGAAAGCAAGGGAAAATTAATGCTCTTTTTTCTAAAGAGATGAAACAAGCCAAGCGAGAAGAAATTTCTGCCTATTTAAATGTATTACATTTGATAAATGCACTATTGAGTGTAAATGTGGTAGAAATAAAGGCAAAAAATGATGTGGACACCTTGATCAATATCTCTGAAAATATTGATAATTTGGTGTATTCCTATGTTTCTTTGATGTACGTTGATGTAAAAATTAGGGACAAAAGTGTAGTAACAATGGTTGATACCTGTACTACTTACACTTTCATGGCCTAAAAAATTGTGTAGTCATATGGATTGAAGGTGACTACTTGTGCAATGAGGATGAAGACTATAAATTCGATACCACAGCCAGACCCTAGTATGTTATTGGATGTCACACTGATCACAGGTCATTGGTCTTGATTGTGGTACCACTTAATAACTTCAATCTTCTTCTTAAAATTTATTTTGTGAAAAAGTTCAAGGTCATCCCTATTCCTCAGTTGTATGGTTTGATTTCATGGGGGAATGACCCTAAATTTGTGAAAGAAATTTCACCCTATAAGAAGGAAAAGAAAATAAAACACTCTAGAACTATTTCTATATTGTATACTATGGTTTATGAAAAAGGCTTAAAGAGGGATAAAACTACTTATCTTGCTCCCATGGTTAAAGTAAAGCTTGATGTGCAGATTAAAATCCCAAATAGTGTTGCTAAGTTGTTGGTGAAATTAAAGGATGTCATGCAACCAAAATATCCTAATGATTTTCCTCTGAAAGGGAAATTGATTGTAAGATTCGTTTGATACCTGGATAATGCCACTACGCGCCCTCCTTATCCCATGTATCCATTAAAGTGGGTTGAATAGATAAAATAGTTGTTTAAAATATTTGAGGTCAAACTGATCCAAACTTTGAAGGCTCTCTTTGGTGACCCTATTTTATTCAAAAAGAAGCAAGATGAAAATTTGTAAGTTTTTATTGAGTTTCATGTACTGAATAAAGTGAAAGTAAAGAACAAGTATCTGATGTTGCTGGTTCAAGACTTGATGGATAAGATGTCTAAGACTAATATCTTTTATAAGTTATACTTAAGCTCTAGCTATTCACATATGCGCATAGCCAAAGAGGACCCCACAAAGACCACTTGTGTGACTTGATATGGTAGCTATGAATTCTTTGTAATGCCATTTGGTTTGACAAGTTTCCTAGCTATTTTTTATAACTTAATGAATAATGTTCTTTATGAGTACCCCGTTGGCATTGTAGTTATTTACTCAGATGATATATTTATTTATAGTATGAACACTGGAGGATTATTTTTTGTACCTGAGAATAGTTATACAATGACTTAGATAATAGTGACTCTATGTCAAGAAGGAAAAATGTCTATTTACTTATCGTGAGATCAAATTTCTTGGTAATTGGTTAGTGAAAATCAGGTGTGAATGGACCTTAAGAAAATGCAGGTTATATTGATCGACAACACCAGGAAGGGTTAAAGGATTGAGAATATTTTTTGGCTTAACAAGCTATTATCGAAATTTTATTGTTGGTAAATAAAAGAAAACTACCCCATTAATGAAGTTGTTGAAGAACAATATTAAGTGGGTATGATCTAAAGCAAGTGAAAATACTTTGAAGACCTTGAACTAGGCTATTGCTTTTGAACTAATATTATGGTTGTTAATCTTGACTTTCCTTTTCAATTTTATTCCAATGCTTCTGATTATGCAGTTGGTGGTGTATTAGTGCACGAGGATCATATGGTAGCATTTGACAGAAGAAAATTGAATCTTGCCAAGTGAAGGTATTTTTCTCATGAAAAAGTGATAGTGGTCATCATCCATTGCCTTATAGAAAATGTATTTGCTTGGAGCCAATTTTCTTGTTGAAACATATAATGTGGCTAATACATAGTTCAAAACTCATTATAAATTGAGTGTAAAAAAGGCCAAATGGTAGAAGATTCTGGATAAATATGACTTTGTTTGGATATATAAGCTAGGAAAGAAAAATTAAATTGGGAATGCATTGAGTCACAAAGAGGTATTTGCTACAATTTATGTAATCACATGATTTGATTCTAATTTCTTAGATAAGATAAATTTTAGTTTTCTGTATGATTCATTGTATGTGAAATTGATGGATCAAGTGAAAGTAGAAATGGTTAGACGGTATTGGATCAAGGATGACCTACTATATTTTAAGAGGGGGCAATCATTGTGCCTCAAGATGATGGGTTGCATCAAAAAAGCCATAAAGAAGCACATGATACTGCTTATGCTGGCCATCTTGATATTGAAAGAATGATGACATTATTGTCCTAAAATTATTTCTTGCAAAAAATAAAAGATGACATTGAAGCCTATATGAAGTCTTGTCTTATATAGAAACTTGACAAACCTAAAAAAAGAAACAAAGTTAGTTTATCGCAACCTCTACCTATAATGGAGTTTACATGGGCTTTTGTTTCTATGAATTTCAGTAGTGGGTTTCCAAAGGTTAATGGAAAAATGTTAGTGATGGTTATGGTTAATCGATTTCAAATTATGTTATTTATCGTTGCTCCTATTCATTGTTCTTCTGAGTTAGCTGCTAAATTATTCTATAAGTTTATGGTGAAGAATTTGATGTTCCACTTGATATTATGAGTGATAAAGATATAAGGTTCACATGTAAGTTTTGGACTGTATTATTCATCATGATGGGTACTGAACTAAAGTAGTCAACTGTGAATCATCCATAAAATTATGGACAAAATAAAAGAATCAATCATTTTCATGAAGATTATCTAAGGCACTATATGACTACAAGTCAAAGAAATAGGCTAGAATTTTTATACAGTGCATAGTTTTGTTACAATCTGCGTAGGTCATTGGCAACATAAATGATCCCCTTTGAACAAGCTTTAGGCATACATCCTAAAATGCCACTAGAAGTAGTTTGTTCCAAAACAGAGGGAAAATTCTTTGCTGCCTACAAATATGAATGAGATAAGCAAAAGTTACTAGGTTAAGCACAAGATAGCTTGAGAAAGGTAGTAAAGCAAATGAAGAAGTATGGTGATAGACATCAACATGTTTAGAATTTTAGGTTGGTGATAAAGTGTTGCTGAATTTACTCTCAAAATCTAGAAGAATACAAGAAGCAAGACAATTCATCATAGTCTTATATGAGTGTGTAATGTACCATTTGAGGTGGTAGAATGGGTGGGAAAAGTACATTATCAGTTGAATCTATCAAAGAGACTAAAGATCCACCCTATTTTTTTTATCTTAGTCATATTTATACACCAAAGTGTAATTATCAACACGCATAACTTAGTTTGGAGGACAAATTAATATGTTTATGTGACTACTTAGTGATATTTGTGTAATTGTGTGCTAAAAATCCTATTTAGATTATTTTTTATGTAAATTAATCAATACTAGATTCACAATAGTCAAGGAAAGATAAGATGATATAACTAGTGTAACTGGGCTAAGCTATACTTGTTCTTGTATGGGTTTTATTGTAATTTGTGTATTTTATGATCCAATGCATATGATCAGCTATTTTAGGAGAATATTAAAGTTGGTATAGGTGATAAAGGAAGCTAAACATGAGTTATAAGTGATGATGGAACACGGGTAAGCTTGACGTGAACCAAGTGACAAAGACGGACAAAATTATGCATTATTGCACCACCCTCCATGCTGCATCCTTCTAAACATGGAATGAGCTGCACTCCATGCCTAAATGAAAATGGAGTAGGATCCTATCCATATGACAACTCAAAATTTTCTAATGGTTTGGTTCTGTTATGAATGATAGTTGAATTTGGGATGGATGGCAGTTGAATGGAAATGAATCTTATTGTTATTATAGAGTACACCATCAGAAGAGTATTTTTCAAAATTTTCAAGAAAGCGAGTTATTTGAACCTACTCAATCTACTGAATTGGAGATATAAAAGATATGTGGTGGTCGAGATGGTCATTGTGATGGTTGTCAAAACATTTATTTCCCTTTTCTGAACTCCTATTATGAGCAGTCTGTCATTTGTGATATTGACAGGGAAACATATAGAGATTGGGCAATGGATCAAAGAGAACAAATAAAAATTCATGAGTACCTTTGAGATGGTCTCACAACTATGACAACCCAATTAAAAGAGGGTAAAAATGAGCTTAATTCAGAGATAGCTTAATTTGACTTAGATATCCATGACTTGAATATCAGTTGATAAAAAATATTAAGATGTCTGATGGTCAATCATTAATAGTTGTGGAGACTGGCTATTCTGTGGAGAGGGAAGAAGAATTTCAATCATTCAACTACCACTTTTTGATTGAGCTAATATTGAGAGGATGTATAAATGTAAGCATGTTGCATATAGTTCAAGTGGGAAAGTAGGACATACTATACTTCATTCAAATAATTTTTCTATATTATGTTTAGATGATGACATATATCTTGAGTCATCTGAACTAGTGGTGAAGTTTATAGATGAGGAACAATAATCCTACATTCTTAAACTTGCAACAAAAAACAAAAGAACATGCTTCACTTTAAATCCAAGTCTATATGCACCATCCATTTCTTGGTTTTTTCAGATTCTTACCACCATTCTATGATCGAAGAAAAAATATGGATGCACAACTGGGCATGAAATTCATATCCTTAAGGGGGAGGAAAAGCTGATGGACCGTGTTATGACATTAAATTAGATGCTTGAGGGAGGCAACCCAATGTTTAGTAAGTAGTTTTTTTATTTTTATTTTTTTTATTTTATATTAATAGGTTGTGGTGAAGTTTCATGTACACTAAATTTGATCTAAAAAGAATGACAAAGACAAAGTGTGGGGTCACCCGAACCCCTTGATGGAAAAAGTGGAAATTGAGATGCTTCTAGCTAGGCTTAGAGGCCTCGGAAAGTATTTCTATTCTTCATTTGTAAATTGTACTTTGGGGACAAAGTGTGATTTTAAGAATGGGGGATTTTCTAATTCATGTTTAGGTTAAACTGTGCCAGAAGAGTCTTTTGGTTATTTGCTTATATTTTGTTATTTCCTATATTTCTGAAAAATATGAGAATTCAAAAAGATTTTCTTTTAGTGAGTTTTAGATTTATTTTGTTTTCAATTTTTTAGAAACACCCTTGTTTTTTTCTTTTTAGTTCTTTTTCAAGGGGGTACCCTTTGAACAAACTATCCTTTCTGATTTTTAAGAGTACTTTAAATTTTTTTAGTCACAGTATAGGGACTTTTCTTGATGATGGATGGATGGAGACCATCTTGAGGGAAAATGAGTCATTAGGATTTAATAAGTAGAACCCTTTCATTAGTTAGATATATATGCTATTGTTAGGCTAAATGACTTAATAATACAAGTGTGTGAATTGACAAGCATGTTAAGGAATTGAATAACTACTTTTTGGGACATCAAGGCTTTTTTATTTAAGCTTAAATTTGATTCTTGCATTAGCTTGATTGAGTATCTATAGGGATTCTTCTTTGTTTGATCATGAGTCATATGTTTGAGGTTTTCTATTATATTATATGTTTGCATATTATTATGTAGATCTTTCTCAAAATGTTTGCAAAGAAAAATAAATAATTCTGAATTTAGGCATTGATATCGGTATTTCTTTGATAGCCAACTTTTATACATTCTTTATCTACCCATAATGTCTGACGTTAGTCAGCCCCAATTGAGCCAATAACCTATTGTTTAGTAGCCTCATATGTAGCTTATTGTTTTGGTTAACAATAATTTGATTCAAAATTCCTAAGCTTGTTAGTTAAAAAATTAAGAGGTTAACAAGTGTCAAACTAAAGTAGGAAAAAGTGAAGTCGAAGCCCCAAAGTAAAAATTATGGGTGTGTTTGAAAAGTTTATGTGTTGTTGGAGAGAAGTATTGTAATGAAGAAAAAATTAAATAAAATGAATCATGAGTTGTAGCAAATACTCCTTGCTAAAGATGTGTGAGCTAGCTTTAAGAGATGAGGCAAAACAAAAGAGATTTGTGGAAGAGAAAATAGGTAGAAATAGGTGGTTGAACAATTAGCTAAATGAATAGTGTGATTTGTTTAGGCGTTTGGGGTATTTAGTCACTATTTGTACCCAAATTTTTCTTACCATCCTTTAGACTACATTAAAACTCTTGTAGTTATAATTGATATTGATATTTGATATTCTTATATTTATGGAGTACTACATTAAGGGTGAGCTTATGGTTTATTTTATGTGCATGTGAATTCTTTGTCGAAATGAGTGTAATTCTATTCTTATACCTATTATTGTATTAACTTGCATATTGGTGGGTGATTATGGGTGACTCTCTTGTTCTGACGACACATATTTAATGAAAGATAGTTCACTTATATAATTTATTGATTGAGTAATATGCATGAGTTTTCTAATTTTGTGGAGTTGATTCTTGACTCAAGGAGGTTTTAAGTAGTCATTTATGCGTTTAAAGTTGATAATGTAACATGCTTGTCGTGAACTGACTACCTATGGTGGTCATTGTAGTTCTTTCTTGATTTTTTCATTTCAATTGGTTATCTTAGAGTCCTCAAGAATGTATATGAGCATATAGAGTTGTTCAAGGAAGAACAAGACTTTAAGTATGGAGTGATGATCTTATGCAAATTTATACACCCAAGTGACATTATCTATGCCCGTTTAGCTTATTTCGGAGGATAAACTAGTGTGTTTATATGAATAATAGTTACATTTTTGTAATTTTTTTCTAAACCTCATGTTTAGGTGTTTTATAATGAAAATGAATCAATACAAGAGCCACAATGGGCAAGGAAAGATTAGATGAGATAACTACTTCAACCGGGCTAAGCTGTACATGTTCTTGTATGGGTTTTATTGTGATTTGTGTATTGTATGATATAATTCTAGTTATGAGATATTTTAGGAGTATATTTGAGCTTCTATAGGTGATAAATTAAGCTTCACATGACCTACGAGTGATGATGGAACACGAGCAAGCTTGACGTGAACTAAGAGACAAAGCGAGGCAAAAATTATGCGTAGTTGCACCACCCTCCCCACTGTGCCCTTCATTCAATGAATGGAATGCACAATGAACCTCTAATCCAATGAAATGGGATATTATCCACACAACAACATAAAATTTTCTACTATTTTGGTTCTTCTAGATTCTCCGGGTCGTATACCCTGTAGAAACGGACAAAAGTCAATTTAAAGTCCTAATTGGAGTCGGAAATGTGTGGGACTTGTATCTAATACCTATTGAAATTTTTTGGATGAATTTGAGGATATATAAAAAAACAAAATATGCTGCAATTAAGGGTGCAACATGCTGGTTCAGTCCACAATACGAAATCAATAGACACATACTCCAAAAGCAACTAAAACTAGGTTTTCTACTTGGTTTAAATTGGGGGCAAAGTGGTCAATGCATATATTTCATCCGATGATGAGTGGTAAGTTTACCACCCATTGAGGCCAAAATTTGTGCACACTACTATGATTATATGGTGTAAATGAGACGAGTTTGTCATTTGAATGCACTAATTTCCATGTTTTGCAGGTATATAAGTGATGGTAAGAAAAGAAGTGAAATGAGTTGAAAAGAGATCAAAAAGGGAAGAGTTAGTCAAAAAGCTAAAAAAGCATGAGCAAGAACTGACCCTCAATTATCGCGATCGTGGTCTGAGGGTCGCGATCACAATGAGTCAGAAATAGTGAAAGTGGCAATCGTGATGGGCTCACTGTGATTGTGGCAACCACAAACATGATAAAAATAGCATCATTGTTAGAGAGTGAAACTTAGTTTTAACTTGTGTAGTGTCGATAGTAGCTTTGGGTTTACATATAGTGGTTGTTATTTACTTTGGTCGTTGTTTTTGTTTCTTTTAGGTGATTTTAATTGTGTCCACATCACAATGAGTGATCATACAAGTAATGTCGGGACCTTTGATGGGCCACTTTATGATGAAGAAAAATTCCATGATGTTGGATATGCGAGTTCTATCTGTATCCCACCTAATAAAGGAAATGGGGTATTCCACATCATAAGTGTTATGTTTCATAAGCTTCAAATGAAAGGTCTCTTTGGGGTTCAAGCTGATGAAGACCCAATTTTTCACTTGAAAATTTTTGTGGAAGCATGTGCCCTTTTTCGACATTGCTCACGTCTTATTAGAATTCCTACGGTTGTACCTCTTTTTGTTTTCTCTAATAGGTGAGGCAGTGTTATGGCTATAATCTCTTCCTGTCAGGTCTATTACATTATGGTATGAACTTATCGATGCTTTCTTAGATCGATACTACCTACTATCTAAGATGTTACAATTGCGTGACAAAATCATAAACTTTTTCCAATTGAAAGTAGATCCTCTATATGAGTTGTGGGAGAGTTTTAATGGGATGTTTTTTAATGCCCCAACATGAGGTGTCGGCAAAGATGCTTCTCCAAATCTTCTATTGGGCTTTGGATCAACTAAATAAAACTTTGGTGTATAATGCGGCTGGTAGGTCACTTTTTAAGTTGTCTTATAGCGTGGATTCAAAATTTCTTAACAAAGTCATAAACAAAAATAGGGTTGGAATACATGAGACATCGAGGTAGATAAAGGGTCCCCTACCACCTTCTATGTTGATAAAGAGAAAAGAAAGAAAAAAGAATATAGGGAGGAAAATAAAAACAAAAATGATGATATAATTGGAACTTCTTACAAAGCATGTGATGGGTTCACCCATAAAAATGGTAAATGTCGTTACATCCAAGGAATATGATGAAGAAGAAGACAAGAGTCGTGATGAAGAAACTAGATACTTGGCTAACTTTGGGGGGGGGGGGTTCCTGCTTGGCCTATCAAAGACAAGATAGAAACCAAGGTTAGAAAGATCGTAAAAGAGAATGTGAATGGAATGATAGGGATAGAGATCATGATTGGAGGGAAAAGAAAAGGTAGTATGATAGATATATTCCCTCCATGACTGAGTAAAGAGAAAAGAGTCTTATTCCATTGGTCTTAAAAAATTTAAGACAGAGGATGTGTTATCAAGATTATTGATAAAAGTGAAGGGAAAGGAAAAGATGGTCCGAGAATTAAAAGATGAATTTTCTCAAATCAACCAAATGGTTGTATCACACTCTGCATCAATCAAACAATTAGAGACTGAAATTGGCTAAATCTCCACTCAACTTAATGCTAGACAAAAAGGGGGGTCGTAGTGATACCATTATGAATCCAAAGAATCATGCCCAAGTATTGGCAATGATCACCAGGAGTGGAAAGACCCTCAGTGATCATGTGTGTGAAGTTTAAAAAGAGACAAATGTTGGCAAATAAATATGAACAAGAAGAATATGGTTGATTCAAATGAGGAGGCACCAAAGTCTCCAGAAGGGGATGAAAACAAACCAATGATATTTAAAGAAATGGCTGATAAGGTGGGAGATTATAAGATAGTTGTGAATGATGATCCACAAAGTGATCCATTTCCTACCATGAGGGTTCCCCCTCCATTCCCTCTAAGACTCAAGAAAAAGAAGAATAATGAAAAATTCAAGATGTTCCTTCCTAAGCATAGCAATCTTTCAATTAATATCCCATTGTAAAAGGCCATTCAAGAGGTTCTAAGATATGATAAGCTAATAAAGAAGTTGATGACAAAGAAATATCTTGTTTATGATGAAATAACTGAAGTTACCCATAGGTGTACTGCTATCATGACAAGTGCTATAGAGGAAAAAAAAGAGGATCCCATGGCCTTTATATTCCCTTGGACTATAGGGACGCATACATTTGAGAAAGACTTGTGTGTCCATGGTTCAAGAATCAATTTCATACCTTATGAAATCTATTAAAGACTTGGTTTGGCCATTTCTACTCTGACAATAATAAGGCTTTTGATGGTGGACCAGTCTATTAAGAAATCGATTGGAGTTTTGTTCGATGTTTTGGTGAAAGTGGATTGCTTTATTTTGTTGGAGGTATGAATAGACCAAGAGATACCTATTATCCTTGGGAGACCATTCCTTGGAATTAGAAGAGAAATTGTTGATATAAAGCAAGGAGAAATGATATTTTTGGTCCAAAATGATAAAATGTCCTTTTGGGTTTAAAAATTAAGAAACAATCAATAGAACTTCAAGTGGTATCCGTCATTGATATGGTGGACAATAAAGTGGATGATGGGTCCCTCGAAGATCCACCTTGAAATTTGAAAAACTTCGTGCAATAAATTTGGTGCTAGGAGGAAGAAAACCCACCAATACCATAAAAGTGGCCAATATCCTTTGTTTTTGATTAAGTAGAGTAGGTTTCATTTTTATTTGTGCTTAATCTATGAAGTTGTGGTAGGTTTCATTTTTATTTGTGCTTAATCTATGAAGTTGTGGTACTATGAGGTGTTTTGAATGAGGTTGAATAGAGTGAAGTGCGGAAAATTTATGTAGTGGACTAAACAGGGTAAAATAGAGGGAAAAATGGCCTTAATTACTGCAATTGCAGCACCCGTGCTATTGCGATTATGGTAGCCACATGACTGCGATAGTAGAATATTGATCATGATCACGGTCAGGACTCGTTAAATTACCAGTCGGATGCCATTTCTCACCACACTCCCTTTTAAATTTTCTCTTAAATTAAACATATTTTTTATTGGGTTTAGGGCATCCAAATTGTGGATTACATCCTCTTATATCCTCCAATCTAGTACGTGCTTTAAATCTTTTGTTTAATGCTCTTGTGCAGTCCTTAGAACTCATGTTGTAGGGATGGCCCAAAACTATATTTAGCATTCTAGATTCTTGGTTTAAATGTTGTTATTAGTGTGCTTACTTGTTGTAATTGGTGTGTATAATGGTGGGGTGTCTTGAGTACCCTATTTTTGTCAAAATTTGATAGAAATAGTGTGTGCACACCAAGTGCTCGATTAATGCCCTAACAATTTCATATTAGATTTTCCATGTTATAAAGGCATAACTGAGTTCCTAAAGACCACGTTCCTTGCTCTTAATATTAATTTTTTATGTGGAACACAATTTGGCATTGAAATTGGAAGTTTTTCATTCTGAAATTTTTGATCTGATAGAGCTTTAGTTATCGTGATCACAATCTTGGTCACAAAACTGTGATCATATTAGTGCAATTGCAACATAGGGGCCAGCGATAGAGATATCTGAGGCTACTTTCTAGCCATGACAAAATATCTTTCAAGTCTATTTCTTGCACAAAAATTGTCGAGGAACCATCCCATTAGCTTAAATGAATAACTTAACATAGTTTTCTCATGGAATTTTGATAATTAATGTTGTTGTGTTGTTCCTAAGGTTTTCAAGGCTACACAATTAGAGTTTATGACCAAACCCGATTCATGGCTCCCGATTTCCAAAACTTGTACGATACGAACCTCCCCAAGAAAAAGCTAAATCTGCCGAGGGGCATATGCTTGGATAAGTTTTCGAAGAAGCTCCCGACATTTCATGAAAGAATTGTAGCCATAGGTTGGATGTGTTTTACCCCGAATTCATGTCATGTGAAAGAACATTGGGTAAGGGAATTCTATGCTAACCTGAGCATAGTATCCTTCTTTGAACCAATTTTGAGAATTTGGGGAAAAATGTTCACTTTGGGGCTGAACAAATTAACAATCTATATGGGCTACTGGATGAAAAGATGAGGCAGTTCGAGGCAAAGAGATGTGAACTGGGGAGTTGGATAGCTAAAAAATTGTGTCCTGGTAAGTAGGTTCCTTGGGCTACCACAAAGATGGGGATATCATTGAATGACTTCAAAGTTGAGGCAAGGATATAGTTAGCCATTATCTATAATTGGGTTTCCCTACAAACACATATTACCTCCATTCCAGATGTGTGAGACCGGATGGTTTCCTGTATACTGGACAACATTCCTTTGAATATTGGGAATCTGGTGATTTTGGACTAGACAATATTCGTTTCTTGTATACTAGACAACATTCCTTTGAGGCCTTTAAAGAACTAAGGTGTCTCTTTTCTCTTATATCTTTCTTTGACATATGCTTTGTAGGAGAGCCGAGTTGAGGAATACCTCAAAGATACTTGGTGCACACAAAGGCCTATATTTACCATCTTAATATTTAGAGTGAGGGTACATCCGGTAAGTGCAAGAAGAGGAAGATCAACTTAGGCAAGTCGATAGATGATGAAATGAACTCTTGTAGACTATCGACAGTAGGTTCTTTTGAGGAGATCTCAACGGATATGGGGGCGATCAAGGAGTTTGTTTTCGGGTTGCCTACGGGGCCGAAAGAGCATTCTATCGCCCGTTACTCATATGTTTCTCAGTCAGATTATGAGAGATACTTAGAGGACAAAAAGTCACAGGGAGCCACTATTTCTAGGATTAAGAGGGACCACTCATCTATAGCACATTCGCATAGGAAGATGAGGGACTCACATGAGAAGATAAAGAAGAGGGAGAAAAAGAAAAATAATTTTTCATGAAGATGCGGAAGGGGGTAAAGATCCTTTGAAAGGTCATGAAACATAGAGACATACTTCCTTCTCCTAGAATTGATAGTGATGATGAGGCCCAACTTAGTGGTCCAACTCAAATAATGCTATAGGTGATGTGGAGACCGACGACGACAATAGTTCTTGATGTGGTTATAGGGAGCACCCTTTACTTTTTTCTCATGCATTCTTAATTATGCAGTGAGGTTACTACGAGCTTTTAGTCGAGGTGTCTATTTCCTTATTCATTTATTTGGTCTATATTATTGAAATATTTATTGATGTCTTTATGTTTATTCGGATAATTTTTATTTTGGGTTGTAATAATTAGTCGCTCCAATGTTGCCTATATTTTATGGATTAGTTGCTTGTTTCATTCCTAGATTTTTATTTTGTTTTTATTGTGTTTATGATGATATCGGACGATCCTTTTCTTATGACAGATTGAGTGATGACATTTTTAATGAAAAATCATCGTGATTTGGTTTTGTGCCATAGATGCAGGGGAAGTCTAAGTACCAAAGCATTAGAGTTTTGGGATCTTCCTTATATCTATGGTGAAATTTGAGTAGCCATATGGTTTGCCTTCATGAGAGCCAAAATGTGAGACGACATCTTGGTTTACTGCTATATATAGAAAATATTTGGTGGTGCAAATATGAAGCAAACACCCCCCCCCCCTCCGTCCAAAAGATTTTGGAAACCAAGTTCATGAAAGTAAATAAGTTTGTAACAATACTTTACTTCTTTTTGTGACTCCAAAGTCTTTAGTTAGTAGTATATGGTAATATCTCCTGTTGTCTTTAGCAGGATATGCAATTATGCCTCCATGAAAAGTTGGCATGACATGTGCGGTGAGCATAACTGTATGTCTCTCATGCATACTTGTATCATCTATAACTTTCCCAATTAGTCTCTCAAGGCTAATTGTGATTATTATTGGTTGATGAAATAATCTTAGACCTTCTTTATGAATATAGGAAACCACTTTAGCCTAAATAGCCTAACCGTACATGGAATAGTATCCTTAGTTACCCATTTTGAGCCTTCTACCTTTCTTTGGCAACCATATTACAATCCTTGAACCACTTAAATTCTATCCTTCTTTTAAACCCTACCCTCCTTGAACATGGAAAATAAAACTTGAGGCCAAATACCTAAGTTGGGGGTGGTTTGGTTTTAGAAGAAGTGACCTTAGGCCATGATATTATAATTGGATGCCTAAAAATCTAAGAAAACAGAGAAAGTGAAAAAGTGAAAAAAGGGAATCATAAAAAAAAGGAACATCATGGATTGTAAAATAAATAGTCAAAAAAATAATGCTTTCAAAGACACAAGTAAATCAACGTAGCAAAAGTAGGAATGTATGAATTTTGGAAATAAATTAAGTGGTCCATTGCCAAAATTTAGGTTGAATATGTAGATGTTTAAGAAGGGTGCAGTCACTCTATTCCTAAATTATATCATACCCTTTCCCTAACCTATATTAGAAGCTTGAAAAAGCCCTTCGAGATCTCCAAACAAGCGTATTTATATTAGTGACAATTGAAAATAATGGCAAGCATATGGTATGGTACTTGTTTGCATTGAAAGACTCATTGTGATAGTATGTTTTATCACTTCTATCCCTTGTTTTAGAATAGATAATTTGATGTGTGGGATTTTCTTCTTGTGAGGAGGTATGTAGACAAATTGAGGCAGGTGAAATTGTCATCTTTCAAAAAATAAGGCAAAGGGAGTATAGTGGAGTTGATATTAATAGATAGTCACTTCTAGAGAGTTAGTAATTGTTATGTTTCTATTCTTTAAAGTATTTTGCATCTTTGATATTGTGCTTCATGTTGAGGAGAGTTGTGAGAATCACTTTTCCCATATTGAGAGCTACTTGTTGGTATTTATCAAGTTCAATGTTATTATGATCATTTGGTCATATAAATGGGCATACAATTGGATAGTTTCATTGGGTAAGAAGTAGTGTTTCTTGAGGACAAGAAAAGGTTTAAGTTGGGGGTGTTGATGAGCGGTAAATTTACCACTCTTTGATGCCTAAATTCATACACTACTATGATTAAACGGTGTTAATGTGATGAATTTCTTAATTGAATGTACTAATTCCTACATTTTGTAGGTATAAAGGTGATTGGAAGAATAGAAGTGAAATGAGTTGAAAGAGATAAAAAGGGAAAAGTTAGTGCAAAAGCTAGAAAATCATGAGTAGGAACTGGCCCTCAGTTACCGTGATTACGGTCTGAGGGACACGATCGCTATTAGTTAGAAATAGTCAAAGTGGTGATTGCGATGAGGTCACCGCGATCCTCATCAACAGCTGGCAATTGCGAAGTCATAGAAAATAGCCTAGGGGAAGAAATATAATTTGTCACAGCTGGTTCCAGTTCTCTATAGGATGAAAACCTTTTTCCTTTTTGGGCAGCACCAACTAGATTTTTAAGTTTTTCTTTGTAAACCCTACTAAATTGTGTAAGAATATTGTGTTTAATAGTTTGAATTAAGTTTAAATGTAATTGAAGTTAATTTGGAGAATACTCTTGCTTGCATCTCAAATGAAAGCATTGAATGATCATTAGGTATATTTCTTTCCTTAAACTTCATGAGTAGCTAAACATGTATCTTTGAGTTATGTTGAAATAGGGTGTAATGTGTGTGGTTTTCGATTATTAGTTTAGATTATTGATTACTGATGTTGAGTTTCACTAATACTTGTTTGTTGAGTGGAAATTTGTCGGTGAAAATCCCAAATTCTCAAAATCTCACATCATCCTTGAAAGAGGGATGTAGGTATGTTTTTGGATCATATATCATCCTTGAAAGTGGGATATGGGTAACAAGGCATTTGTGAACAATAATTAGACATTATTTTATTCCTTTACATTATCTTATAAATTGGGATGGATTGTGAATTTGCTTTGTCTTGGCATTTTCCTAGCAATAGGGATGCCCAATTGAGGTTTTTGGTGGATTTATTTTCTACACTCATGAGGTATATGAAAGGGTCCATAGGTGATATTTTTGGTTGTTGGTTGAAACACTAGCATCAAAACCCATAACCTAGCCTACCCATATAGTCATTAACTAGAATTTGCATTTGATTATAATGAACCCATGCATTATTTGCCCATAGGAAGGCATAATCCCAAGACTATTCTCATATTTGAATATAACCTACCTTAAGGTTATTGTAAGACCCTGCAGAATCTTACTTGTTTGATTCCTTTAAAGAATGCCAAAAGAGGTCTCATACTTAGAAAATTTTAGCTAAGTGTTAGGCTTAGTCATTACCAAAGCCCTCAAATTTTGAGGAATTTATTTACGACCTTCCCGACCTCAGAAAGTTAGATTTTAGTGGATTCATGATCAAAGAAGTCAACAGTACATCTCGGGTGAGTTTTGGAATTTTTGGACAAGCATTAGGGCATGGTTGAAACTCCAAAATAGTAGTTTAGGGCGATAAGCCTGCGACACCCAGCGTAGTCTAGTGGGGGGAAGCCCAAAATGCAGATTGCGGCGCTGTGGCCAATCCGGTCCGGGTAATATTAGCAGTTTTGTTTCGAATTTTTAAGGGCAAATGGGTTATTTTCCCTTCACCCAATAGGTCCATAACTTGGGATTAAAGCCCTAAATAGCATTATTTCTCATCCTTTTAACAAAATCCTCTTAAGAACAAGCCCTTGTTTCATCAAGCGCAAGAATCAAGTCTCAAGAACTCAGCATAATCTCCACAAATTAACAATCAATGTATGTTAGGTGTTCATTCATGGGTTCCTTTCATCCATTTAGAACAAGAACCCTATTTAAACATAAAAGTTTATAGATTGAAGATTTCCATACTTGAAATTGACTATATTCATGGTCATGATATTAATTCGGTTTTAATCCATGATTAAATTGTAAGTTCCATGAAATTAAATAGTATGTGTGATGAATATATGATTAACATGATAAACCCTTGAGTTTACAATTGATTATTGTATCCATGAGGTTCATGTGTTGACTATTATTATAGGAAATGATCATGCTCCCCAAGTGTTTGATAAAATGCTTGTGTGAATTGAGTAGTGAACATGTTATTATGAGGTCCCATTCATGTACAAGCTCATGAATATTAAGTGTTTGACAAAATATCTAAATGAATGCATTATTAACAAGAAAGTATTATCATGCTTTCAAGATTATACCATACTTTATTTTTAGTGCTATCGAGTCTTGGGGGTATTCAACAAAAAAAAATCTAGCTATTTATCTAGAGCTGCAGTATTTATAGAATAGTCTCGGTAGTGTCATGATTAGTTTTACTCAGTCAGTTACAAAACTTAGTTAAACTCAGCTTAGTCTAGTTCAGTTTAGTAATTAGTGTTATTCAGTTGGTAGTAGGATTCAGCACCGAGTGAACCCTATGATGGGGGTTCATCTACAAGTAGAGGTTATGACCCTTAGAATTAGTCCTTGCATTCCATAATTACATAGTTAGCATAGGATGAGATATCAACCTACCAGTTAGGGGTTGAAAAGGTGCTTTACCTGCCAGTTGAGGGTACCACCATTCTCCATCAGGGTACCTGCTAGATGCGGGTGACTCCTTAGCTTGTCTTTACTCATGGCACGGTACTGACACCCCTCAAACTGGGTTTACAGGTTAGACCCTAATCCATTCAGAGAGGGGAATGTTGGTTATATAATTACCTCCTAAGTTTCAGTTTTAGCCTCAATATAGAACACAGTTCAGTTCTACAGGATCAGGACTGTCAGAAACAATCACTTCTAATCAGTAATTCAGTTATTAATAATCATAGATAGCAGTTACTCAGTATTAGAAATTAGAACTCAGCTTAAGTAAAATATCAGATACAGTAGACATGTATATATATAATATTGCATATTCAATACTTTACAATAGATTAAGTTATCCAGGTACTCTTATTCAGTTACTTTATATCATTTAGCCAGTTACTGTTCATGCATATGAACCCTTGCATTCAGCCTTACCTTATCTAGCATACCAGTACATTCCACGTACTGATTGCATACTCTTTTCTTTGTGCTATGATGTCTTATAATATATGTTCGGATGCTCAGGTTCCTAATCGTGCTTAGCTAGATTCAGTCAGCAGTAGCAGATTCAATAATGAGTCATCATCCATCGAGGATATTATTTTATCTCAGTATTATAGTAGCATAAGTATTTTTCTTTATTTGGAGTTAGTTGGGGGTTTTTCCCATCAACTCCACATTCAGACAGTTCATTTTGGGGCTTTTCGGACTAGACTAGTTCAGACAGTATTCAGTTTTCAGATGTTATTTTAGTATTATTTTTATCAGTATTCAGATTATGAACTTTATGTCATTTCATCCTATTTTATGCATTATTTTAGTGTTATTATTCAGTGCCTACAGCATGTACTAGTCATGGGTTAACTTATAGTCCTTTGGGGTCGTAAGCACTATATTGAATTCGAGGTGCAGACTCGGGGCATTACAAACTTGGTATCAGACCCTAAGGTTCAATAGAGTCCTATAGAGATTAAAAGTCACGTCTAGTAAAGTCTTGTGCATAGGTGTGTTGCGCACCACACTTATGGACAAAAGGCTATGAGGCATTCTTAGGAAAGTTTCTCTTTTTTTTCAGTATTCATGCCGTGCGAGTGAGCATGAGATCAAGTTAAACTCTAAGTTAAATTATTTTCATTCTTCCATTTACAGAACATGCCTCACAAAAGGAACAATAGAAGATGAACAGGAAACCAACCAGCACCTCAGTCCGTTCAGGTAGATCCCTTGGACGAGCATGTCTCCCATGCAAAATTCAAAGATGCATGTCTCCCATGCAAAATTCAAAGATGCATTCACCACTATTGTCAATTTCGTAGCACCTCAAAATGAATGGCTACCTACTATTTTGGACAACCCAGTGGCCAATACTGCTGTAGCCAAGATTTTGGAGTTCACCCAGATTAACCCTCCCTATTCTCAAAATCTAAGTATGAAGAGAATCCACATGAGTTCCTTGACCAGGTGCAGAAAGTCACAGATAATATAGGAGTGACTTTCCATGAGAGTACAAAGTTAGCTACCTATCAGCTATAAGATATAGCTCATACGTAGTTTAAGTAGTGAAAGGTAAATAGGGCCATAATGCAGGGCCTATTGAATGGGAAGAGTGTGCAACTTCTTTTCTAGGAATATTCTTTCCTTTAGAGTTGAGGGAAGCCAAGGTATTAGATTTCATCATTCTCAGGAAAGGTAGTATGAGTGTGAAAGAGTATTCCCTCAAGTTTATTCCCTCCAGAATAAGCAAGTTTGTGTCTGGTTATCAAAGAGTATGGTTAGGGAGTGTAGGAATGGGATGCTAATTAAGGAGATAGACATATCTACGATTTTGGTCCATGCTCAATAGATAGAAAAAGCTAAGAATAAGGAGAGATAGAGGGAGAACAAGAGAGCTAGAATAGGTAGCTTCAATTTCACTCAGCCTAAGTCTAAAGGTGGTAACCGTACCCAGGTTTATCAAGGATCTTTATTTCCAGCTCCATTCTCAGCCAATTCTCTAACACCTAAGTTCAAAAATGGTAACAAAGATAGGGCACCGAGCTCTAAATCTTAGGGTAGTGTTCGCAGTGCTTGAACAAATCTCCTATGCTAAAAATATTGCAGAAACCATTAGGGTGTCTACAGAGATGGTAGTGATATATGTTTTAGGTATGGCAAGCTAGTCCATAGAATTAGAGATTTTCCTCAGTCAGGTTCACAAGATCAGTACAATCTTCCCCCAGCTTGGTCCGATCGCTCGAATCAGCAGGGTGCCACTTCTAGTGCTACAAGTAGGTAATGCCCAAACAGGCTTTATACACTTCAATCTCAACAAGATCAGGAAAGTTCATCTGACATGGTTACTGGTATGTTATAGATTTTCCATTTACATATTTATTCCTTATTAGACCTAGGAGCCTCTCTATCTTTTGTAACTCCTTCCATAACATTCAACTTTAAGGTCAAACCAGAAGTCTTAATAAAACCTTTCTCGGTCTTCACCCCAGTGGGTTAGTTTATTATAGCCCAATAGGTATACAGGAACTATTCGATTATGATATCTCAAAAAGTCACTACAACAGACTTAGTAGGGTTAGAGATGGCAGATTTGACGTTATTCTCAACATGGATTAGCTCTATTAATGCTATGCCTCAGTTGATTGTAGAAATAGAATTGTTTATTTTTAATTTCCAAATGAACCAGTCCTTAAATGGAGGGGTTAGTACTACAATTCTTCAGGGTCAGTTGATTTCATTCCTTAGAGTAAGAAAAATAATATCCAAGGGATATGTCTATCATCTTGTGCGAGTCAAAGACTCTAGTTCAGAGACTCCTAGTCATGGGTGAGTTCCAGTAGTAAATGAGTACTCTGATGTATTTTCTGAAGATCTTCTCGGAGTTACTCCTAAAAGGGAAATCTATTTTGGAATAAACCTTCTTCTAGACACTCAACCCATCTTTATTCCTCCATATAAAATGGCACCAACAAAACTCAGAGAGCTAAAAAAATAGTTGAAAGATCTCCTAGATAAGGGATTTATCTGACCCAGCATTTCCCCATGGGGTACACCAAACTTATTCATGCGTAATAAAGATGGTTCTCTAAGAATATATATAGACTACCATTAGTTGAACAAATTCACAATCAAGAATAAAAACCTACTTCCTAGAATTGATGACTTATTTGACCAACTATAGGGTGTCAGTTACTTCTGTAGACCTTAGATCAGGCTATTATCTGCTCAGAGTCAAAAACTGTGACATTCTCAAAACAACTTTCTGAATTAGGTATGGTCACTTTAAGTTTCTAGTCATGTCCTTTGGTCTCACTAATGCCCCAGCAACTTTCATGGACCTAATGAACCGCATGTTGAATCAATACTTGGACTTTTTGGTTATAGTCTTCATTGATGACATTCTTGTCTATTCTCAAAGTGAGAATAATTATGCAGATCACCTTAGAATCGTGCTTCAAACTCTTAGAGCTCATCAGTTATTCACCAAATTTAGTAAATGTGAATTTTAGCTAAGGTAAGTAGTATTCCTTGGTCATATTATTTCTGGTAATGACATTTGAGTTGATCCATAAAAGACTGAAATAGTGAGAAACTGGCCTAGATCTATCTCTATGTCAGATATCAATAGTTTCTTGGGTTTAGCAGGCTATTAACATTGATCTATTGAACTTTTTTCATCTATTTCATCCCCATGTCCAGATTGAATCTGAAGAAAGCTAAGTTTTAGTGGTCAAATTCTTATGAGAAGAGTTTCTAGGAGTTAAAGACTCGACTCACTACCGTCCTAGTTTTGACCTTACTAAATGGTTCAAATGGGTTTATGGTGTACTGTGATGTGTTCAGAGTAGGTTTGGGTTGTATCTTGGTGCAGAAAGGTAAGATCATATAATATGCCTCTAGACAACTTAAGCCTTATGAAAAGAATTATCCTACCCATGATCTAGAATGAGCAGTTGTTATGTTTGCCTTAAAGATTTTGAGGTATTTCTTGTATGGGGTGCATGTCGATGTGTTCAGAAAACATAAAATCTTACAGTATGTGTTCTCTCAAAAATATTTGAATCTGCGTTACAGAAGGTGGTTAGATTTGTTAAAAGATTATAATATGTGTGTTTTGTGTCATCCAGGTAAGGCTAATGTAGTGGCAGATGCTCTCCAGTAGGTTGTCTATGGGTAGTGTTGCTCATGTTAAGAATGGTAAGAAGAAGTTGATTTAGGAGATTCTTCAGCTTGCCCGACTAGGTGTTCGCTTAGTCGACTTAGCAGAGGGTAGTGTGTGGGTGCAGAATAGTTCAAAAGTATCTCTGGTTTTCAAAGTGAAGGAAAATTATGATAGAGATCCCAGTCTTATTAAGTTGAAAGAGTTAGTCAGAGATCAGAAAGTAAAGGTTTTCTCCCAATAGGGAGATAGTGTATTGCGTTGCCAGAGTTAACTATATGTGCTAGGTGTAGATGACTAAAGGCAATGAATTCTTGTAGAGGAACACGGTGCATATCACTCAATTCATCTAGGGACCACTAAGATGTACCATAATTCATGGGAGATCTATTGATGGAATATGATGAAGAGGGATATCGCAAAGTTTGTAGCTAAGTACTCTACATGTTAGCTGGTTAAGATTGAGCACCAGAAGCCTAGTGGATCTATACAGGAGTTCAATATTCCCTCATAGTAATGGGAATAAGTGAACATGGACTTTGTGATGGGTTTACCTCATACTTGTCACCAGCATAATTCAATTTGGGTTATCGTAGACAAGATAACCAAATCTGCTTATTTCTTTCCAGTTCATACTGCTTACCCAGTCGAGGATTATGCCAAGCTCTATGTTAAAGAGTTGGTCAGTTTGCACAGTGTTATGTTGTCTATTATTTTTGATACAGGTATGTAGTTCACCTCTCATTTTTGGAAAGCCTTCCAAAAGGGTCTGGGTACCCAAGTCCACCTAAGTACAAACTTTCACCCTCAGAAAGATGGTCAAGTAGAAAGGACCATTCAGACTCTAGAAGATATCTTGGCAGCATGTGTTGTTGACTTTAAGGGTATTTGGGATGACCACTTACCTTTGATTAAGTTTTTGTAATATAATAGCTATCATTCTAATATTCAGATAGCTCTATTTGAGGCTCTTTACGGGAGAAGATGTAGATCTCCTATTGGTTACTTCACAGTAGGTGAGGCTGTAGAAATATGGTCTAACTTTGTGTTTAATACCTTAGAGAAGGTTTAGTAATCAAAGAAAGGCTTAGGCAGCCCAGAGCCGACAAAAATCATATGCAGATATGAGTAGAAAGGTTCTCGAGTTTGAGATTAGCAATTTTGTGTACTTGAAAATCTCTCCCATTAAGGAGGTGAAAAGTTCAACAATAAGGGAAAGATTAATCTCCGGTATGTTGGTCCTTATAGAATCCTTAACCGGTTTAGAAAGGTAGCTTACGAGCTTCAGTTGGCTTCCAACCTAGCCTCAGTACACCCAGTATTCTGAGTCTCTTTGCTAAAGAAATGCATTGGTGATGCAGCAGTTGTAGTCCCCTTAAAGGACATAAATATTCAGAATGATCTCTCTTTTGAAGAGGTTCCAGTCCAAATCCTTGATTGTCAAATTCGCAGACTAAGGAATAAAGAAGTCCCCTTGGTCAAAAATCTCTAGCGAAATTAGTCCGTTAAGGGAGCTACTTAGGAAGCAGAGGCAGTTAGGCAAACTAAGTACCCTCACCTCTTCTTCGCAAACTCAGACTCAGCTTGAGATAACATTCTTTCTTAGATTTTACTCTACTCCATGCTCAGTTACAACTGCATAACTTTCTCACATCATTTATGCATCCATGAAATAGTTCAGTCAGATGTCATGTCTCTAGAATTCAGTCATGCTTCAGTTATGTATGTCAGTATAAGTACAGTTTAAGCATTTTCTCTCAGTTTCGTTAGTCCCATTCGAGGATGAATATTTCCAAAGGGGAGATATTGTAAGATCCCATAGAATCCTAGTTGTTTGAGTCCTTTAAAGCATGCCAAAAGAGGACCCAGACTTAGAAAATTTCAACCAAGTATTAGGACTTAGTCATTTCTAAAGCCCTCAAACTTTGAGGAATTTATTTACGAAAATCCTAACCTCAGAAAGTTAGTTTTTAAGTTGGTTTATGATCGGGGAAGTAAATAGTACATCTCGGGTAAGTTTCAAAATTTTGAAACAAGCGTAAGGGCGTGTTTGAAACTCCAAAATAGTGGCTCAAGGCGATTAGCTCGTGGTGCCCTGTCTAGTCCGGTGCTGGGGGGAGCCCGCGCTGCAAACCACGGTGCCCTAGATAGTCCCGTCTAGGTATTTTCTACAGTTTTGTTACATATTTTTAAGGACAAATGGGTCATTTTCCCTTCACCCAATAGGTCCATAATATGGGATTAAAGCCCCAAATAGCATAATTTCTCATCATTTTCACCAAATATTCTCAAGAACAAGCCCCAGTTTCATCAAGCTTAAGAATCAAGTCTCAAGAACTCACCACAATCTCCACGAAATTAATAATTATGGTATGTTACGTGTTCATTCGTGGGTTCCTTTCACCCACGTAGTCAAAGAACCCTATTTAAACATACAAGTTCATAGATTTCTGATTTCCATGCTTGAAAATTATTGTATTCACGTTCATGATATTAATTAGGTTTCAATCCATGATTAAATTGTAAGTTTCATGAAATTAAATATCATGTGTGATGAATATGTGATTATCATGATAACCCTTAAATTTACAATTGATTATTATATCCATAATTTTCATGTATTGACTATTATTATTCCAAATAATCATGCTCCCCAAGTGTTTGATAAAATGCATTTTTGAATTAAGTAGTGAACATGTTATTATGAGGTCCCATTCATGTATAAGCTCCTGTATATTAAGTGTTTGACAAAATGTCTAAATAAATGAACTATTAAGAATCAAGTATTATCATGTTTTTACGATTATACCATATTTTATTTTTAATGCATTGAGTCTTGAGAGTGTTTAATACCCAAAAAATCTAGATGAATACATAGAGCTACAATAGTTACAGAATAGTCTCGGTAGTGTCATAAACAGTAGTACTCAGTCAGTTACAGAACTCAGTTAAAATTAGCTCAGTCCAGTTCAGTTTACTAATTAGTGTCTATTCATTAGGGAGTAAGATTCAACACTGAGTGAACGTAAGGATGAAGGCTCACCTTCAGTAGAGGGTGTGACCATTAGAAGTTCTTGCATTCTAGAACTACATAACCAGTGTAGGTTGAGATATTAACATGCCAGTTGAGAGTTGATAAGGTGTTTTTTCTTCCAGTTGAGGGTACCACCATTCTTATTCAGGGCACCTGCTAGATAAGGGTGACTATTTAGCTTGTATTTACCCATAGAATAGTACTAAAACGCTTCTAATTGGGGTTACAGGTTGGACCCCAGTCCACTTAGAGAGGGGCATGTCGGTTAGATAATTACCTCTCATAGTTTTAGTTTCATCCTCAATATAGAACTCAGTTTAGTTCTACAGGATCAGGACTGTCAGAAACAGTCACTCATTATCAGTAATTTAGTTATCGGTAATCATAGATATCAGTTACTCAGTATCATAAATCAGTACTCAGCTTCATAAAAGATCAAATATAGTATACATATATATACACAGTATTGCATATCAGTGGTTTACAGTAGATTCAGTTTTCCAGGTACTCTTATTCAGTTACTTCATATCATTCAATCAGTTACTGTTCATGCATATGAACCCATACATTCAGCCTTACCTCATCTAGTATACTAGTACATTCTACGTACTGATCACATACTTTTTTCTTTGCGCTATGATGTCTCATATCATAGGTTCGAATACTCAGGTTCCTGACCGTGGTTAGCCAGATTTAGTCAGCGGTAGCAGATTCAGTAGTGAGTGCTCGTCCATCGAGGATATTCTTTTATCTAGGTATTATATCTTTAGTATTTTTCATTAGTCAGAGTTAGTTGGGGGTTTGTTCGATCAACTCCATATTTAGAGAATTCATTTAGAGTTTTTTCGGACTGGACTAGTTTAGACAACATTTAGTTTTTAGAAGTTATTTCAGTATTATAGTTATCAGTATTCAGATTATGAACCCTATGGCATTTTAGCCTATTTTCTGCATTATTTTAGTATTATTGTTCAGTGCTCATAGTAGGTACCACCATGGGTTAGCTTGTACTCGTTTAGGGTTGTAAGCACTGTTTGGCGTCCGAGGTGCATACTCGGGGCGTTACATTTATATATTTGTAATTCTTTCACTCTTAGTATTCTCTTATGTAATTAGTGTATTATGATGTTCATGTAAACTATACAAGGCTAAAAAAATCCCTTTTTCTGGGGTTTAAGGCTACAAACAAGATTGTTTATTTTGGTTTTATATTAGGTTTATATGTTTATCATGTCATGTGTTCGTTTTATGTTCTACTATTTACTGCGTTAATGATTAGATACCATTAAAGTAAATTAATAGTCGCAAAGTGAATTGACCATCGGAGTAGAGGGACTGAACAAAAAACATAGGTTGTGTGGTTCACATCTTAGATAAATTTAGGATTGATTTTCAGTTAGGATGGGATATAGCTAGTTTCCTAACGTTTTTATGAAATGGGAAGATAACTTTATGCATTCAAATTAAACCCTCATATAGCCGCTCAATGATGTAGCTTTTGAGAGTAATTTTTATAGATGACTTAGAGGATAAGCATTCCTAAGTCATCATTTTAACCTCAAAAATTAACAATAACGATAAATAACTTAACCTACTAGAAATCACCATTATGCATGATTATAAGTAGTCTTGATCCGTGAATCCTCCTTCTTATTATTTCAACCTCGAGTTTATCATCTTTAGTATAGTTTAGTTTTTAGTAATATCTTTTAAACTTCATATATCTTTGGTTCTATTTCTTGAATAAATAATAAAAATTGATTTGGTCTAAGTGAATGGTTAAATGACAAGTCCTTGTGGGTTCAACATCCGGCTCACAAAAGCCACTATATAACTTGTAAGACTACATACACTTGCATGTGCGATTGGATGTAGTACAAATTTCTATGTGAATTTTATGAACCTTTTCATAAAGATACTGAAGGTACAATAAGGTGGACAATAATATATGCTTATCTTGTTGTGCGATGACAGTATGAAGAGAAGATTGAAAAGATCTTAGCTTATCAAACTTTGGGACAAGGAAAGAGAAATAAGCAAATAGAATCTATGGTTAAATGGGAGGGAAAACAAGTGTGTGATTCTACTTAGGAAAAAGGATCATTATTATGGCCGTTTGATGATGAAGTCAATGCCTACTTTGATTCTACCTCATCGAAGATGATGATATTATCTGGTGGGAAAAGTTGGTTAGACCCTCAGCTTGATGTTTTATGTGGATTGAGCTTGATTAAGGATATACAGATCAAACTATTCAAGACAAAATGGCTTGGGATAAAGCTATATTCACTTGAGGCGAGTCTATTGACATGGGCATGTCAAACGGGCATACCACTTGTTGGTCGGCCATGGAAAGACCTTGGTAGTGGCGTATCTAAGGCTCGCAAGGCATGGATAAGGTATTACAATTGTTTAGAAGCTAATTCAAATCAAGGCTATGGGAATTCATATTATGGAGATATGTCTAAGACAAGGAAAGCAACACTAGATGATCTTAGGCATATTTATGAATCTAAAAGTCATTACCTATGCACGTTTAACTTTCTTTTATGAACTTATTAAAGTGATTAATGAGGTATTAATGGTGTAAATACGTATTTATATGTTAATTTACATGTTTATAGTTCTTATGATTCTTTTGAATCAAGTCTAGAGTCAAAATGATCAAATGGAATTTAGACAATAAAACTAGTGGTGTTAGCGTGAGCTATGCTTGTTCTAGTGTACTTTGATGAGATCTATCTATTGTATGGAAAAATAATTTTTATATGATGTTTTAGGATAGAATTTAATATTTTTTATAATGTAATTTAATCCAACAAACAAATCATAAGATGTGGGGAAACAAAGACCAAATGTACGATAAGATAGGACCAAAATGGGAGCAAAATCTCACCTTTGAGGTGGTGCCTTGTTCCACAACCACCCAAGCATGTGATTGGAATTGAAGTGCACCCTATAGGGATATTTCAAACTAAATAAACCATTATATGAGTGTAGAACTCACCCCCTAGGACATATTTTTGGCCTTGTGGTGCAACCCTGCCCTAGACGTCCAAAAGTTGAGTTTTTATGTCTTGAAGTTAGGGGAATTGTTATAAATGAGTATATATCATATGGGGAAGACTATGGAATACCTATAACAATATATAAGGAGTAATTATATAAAATTTAACCATATTTAAATAACATAAGAATGGAGAAAAGAGAAGGCATTCAAGGACTCTACACTAGGATTCTTTCTATCTCTTCGATCCCTACTTACGGGTGCCTTATATATCAGTTAAATAGAGATCTGCTTTTATTATTCTATCTCTTGATGTTCGATTCCTTAGTTCTAGGGGGGTTGGGATGATAGAGTCCTGGACGTTGTTGAAAAAGATTCTGATGCATTGGCAAGGGAAGGAGCGTAAGGGCGATAAGGTGAAAGACAGAGGTAGGACCCCGAGTTTGGATATTAAAGGTAGTTCTTTTGGATTTTTTTATTTGATGAATCTTTTTTTGTTTTCAAAAACTGAATTGAGATGCGGAAGAATCCAAATCAGAATGCCAATCAATGAGATGAGCCTATGAAAGATTTCAAGTTCAAACTATGATGGCTAGCATCCTCACTAACGTAAAGAAATTAAGTTGATAGAGTACCCAGTGCCCTTGATTTATTCTCTTCTTTATCTTCTTATCTCATCGTTAAAGTCACAGCAAGGCACTTGACTAGAAGGAGTGATGTCCTGCGTCCTTTCACCAGAGATGGTAAGTCAACTGGTGCCATTAAGAAATCGGTCCCTGACAACCCACCCAGTATCCATCACTCTCTTCATTTCACCGTCAGGTGTGTTCCCGTTACCATTGAAACTGTGGTTAGTATTTCCTTTTTTGGGAGCCGGGTGTCGTACGGAGCTTCATTCATTATTTAATAGCGCTAAGTAGCACCTTCTCTTTTCTTACTCAAGGATTGCTTTGATTAGACTCCTTTGCATTAGGGAATACCTTTTGCCTTACTATATGTATTCTTGGAAAAATGGAACATAAAACCAGATCGGTTATTGACCGTTTTACGGACCAATATCTGACTCCCCCATGAAGCAAAATCTGAGAAAAATTCGATTTGATTAACAATATTTCTTTGTAAATCTATTCGGATGATATGCTAATTTATGTAGCCGAGTCACTAGGAATTCTTATTCTACTCCATTCCCAGAGGATAGGTCTCGGGTTGGGTATCTATAAAAAACAAGAAGATGCTTTTCACGTGACTTTTCTTATGAATCTACCTCTCTATAGAGCAAACATTTGTTACGTACAAAGAGAATCTCTGTTTAAGAGACTTTGTGATGGGCTTACCTTTGTCACAGGATTGGACTACTAGTTTGTCGATCAGGACCCTATCTTTATTGCGAGCCAAAAACCCAATTTATACACCCCCTTTCTTTATTGTTGGAGATTCTATCCAATTATCAGCCCCGATGTGGAAAGGAGTAAAGAAAGAAGAGTTGAAGATGGCTAACATTATAGAAGGAGTAATTATACACAATTTAACCATATTGAAATAACATAAGAATGGAGAAAAGAGAAGGCATTCAAGGACTTTACACTAGGATTGTTTCTTCTTTACTTTAATTTCCTTATATTTTTTACTCATGAATTCCATTATTGTGATTCTTTGTATGAATATGAGTGGATAAAAACCCTTTTCCATGGTTTTGTAGTTAGTTTATGTATTTACTAAGTCAAGTGATTGTTGTTGTTTTGCTATTCTAAAGCATCATGAACTTTAGGATAAATGTAAGTTTCTAAACAAATAGACCATAGGAGTGGAGAGACGAAATGAAGAATGTAGGGAGTTGGATCATATCTTTATTTTTTTGATACTAATTGTTAAATCATGATTTGTGGTTAGGATAGGAATATACCTAAATTTCTCCCTTGGTTAATAAAACAGGAATATAGCTCAATGCATCTAAATTAAAGACTTTCTCATGCAAAAATATAGTTGTGAGATTAATTTGGGTAGATGATTAGAGGCAGACCATTCCCAAGTTATAATACGAACCTCATATATCAACAATCACGATAAACACAAATACTACCTAGAAATCAGAGTGATGCATGAATGTGAAGTAAATGACTCAACCCTAGAATTCTCCATAAATTGTTTACAATTCAAGTTTAATATAATTTTTATTTTGAGTACTTAGGTTAAAAATTTGAAAATCAAAACACTTTTAGTTACAAATTTCGTTTGTATAAGCTTCAATAGTAACACTTAAATTTTATAGTTTTCTAATCACCAAGTCTATATGGCAATGATATACGACTAGCAAAAGTCACTTACTACTTGGTTGACTACATACACTTGCGTGTGCACTTGGGTGCAACACTAGACATGAATGGAACATGGAAACTTAGGTCCTAACAAGGTAGTCGCATAGACGAGTGTACAAATGCCCATGACCTTGGTGCAAAACTGGCAAACATGCTGCCATAATTGTTCTAGCAGTAGGCGTGTGCCTTGCACATGATAACAATTAGGTAGTTATAATTGGCTTGGACATGTGGCTAAGCTTTGTTGCTTTTGTATTTTGAATTTGTACTTGAATTCAAACAAATCTTATCAATTGAGGATTTCAATTGAAATAGGATTAGAACATATGTTGGTATGTGACTATAATATGACAGAAGTAGTGGCCTATAAATAGGAATATGTAAGTTTTCTCAAGCTAGACTTTGGAGTATTATAAGGTTATTTTGTGTGCTTCATTGTAGAACAAGTTCAATACAAATTTGGAAATTCATTCTTATATCAATTCGTAAGCCTAGATAAACTAAGTGTTCAGCAAAAAAAGTAAGGGTAGAAGTCATAGTAATTGTGGACACCGAAGTGGGTGCGAACAAATAGGTTAGCGCTATGTCGTCCACTTGGGGGAGCAACGAATTTTGACCCATTAAGGTACGAAACTTTTTTACTTTCTTTTTGAATTTTTTTCATGTTCATTGAAATTCAGTGTTTGGCCGAAAAATTTAAAATACAACTTGAAATTGTATTAGCAGTTTGTAATCAAGTTATATTTGAAGTTTGAAAAAAAAGCCAAAACCATGTTTTTACTTTTAGTTTTTTATTTTTTAAAGAAATCCCATCTTTTTAATATAAAAAATTAATTTCATTTAAATTATATTTTATATTTTTTGAACACGAGTATTTAAATTCTAAATTTATTTTTATCCTAAAATTAAAAATATGTCAGATTCACATTTCAACTTTTTATTTATGAACTATTATTTTATGATTTTTTTGAATTATATTTGTGTTATGATTGATTCTTGTTATTTCTAACTTTTCTATACTTGACTGTTAGCAGATCCCTACGTTGGAGGAAATACCGATGCCAACATTGAGGGTTGAAAAACAAAGTTGAAAAAAAATTAAAGGACACGATGCACGGTTAAAAAAGGCAAGAAAAGCTAAGTTTATATTTAGAGAAAATATAATGTACATCTAGAATTTTGGGATTTCCATAAATATTTTGGGATAAATATATAGGAGTAATTAATTTTTCTAATCATGGTTAGAGTTTTGTTTTAGTTACTTAATGTTGGCCATTAATTTTAAACTATGATATATCTTCTGTCCAAGTTGGAACTTGGATAAAATTAAGAGAAGGAAATTGGAGAGGATTCAGATCCGTTCATTCGGGTGTTTTCTTATGAAGAGGTTTTTGTATTTATTTTAATAAATAGAATTATTAGAATTTTAAGAAAGGACATTTACATAATTTCACTTTAAACTTTTGGATTTTATGTTTTTAAGGTAGTATAGAAGATATAGATTAGGCTGTGTGCCAAAAGATCAAGTCCCAAATTATTATTATTATAAGAAATTACTAAAATATGACTGTTCAGTAACAACATAACATAGAACAAGTTTAGAAATCAAATCATCTTAGAATAATCCTTAACATATGCTTATCCCTTGTCAAAAACAAGGACCGGGTAAGCCCAAGCTCCACTGCCACTATCCTAAGCCTTCATAGCCCCAAAATAGGGGGTTGACACCTACTTTCCCTCAAAAAGAACTTTCACCACTTGAAAAAGAAAAAGTTAAAGATTCGGAGAGGGAACTTCAAGCTCCTTAAAAAGAAGAAATCCAATAGGATCATATTTTACATATTAAAATGATGGAGCATTCAAAATTAAAGACCAATAAAAGTACATCATGTATAAAAGTGACATGTTTTGACCAATCAAATATCGTCTTGTCACTTAAATTTGATCACCCGAAAGAAGTCTATCCTCATCACAACTCCTCTATTATAGAAATATAAATAGAGGCTTTATAATTTAGAAAAAGGACCAAGAATTCTGATAACAAGCAAGAGAGAGCTCGGAGATCAAACATCACAAATTTCTCTACAAGCTATAAGCTCAAATATGCTACTATTGACCAGCGAATTATTAAAAGAATTTAGAGAGAAGAATTGAGGGAGGAACAAAAATGTGTTGGGTTCGAAATTGAGAGGACGTCTTGCGAAAGCTTAAAATTTCAAACCATGGAGATGATAATGCAGATGACAAAGGAAAACAAAACTAAAAAATATAATATTATTTATCACTTGACCAATTGGCCTATATACAAAACCTAATATAAAAGAAAACATAAAAAACTATATGAGAAAAATCTCCTCCTAAACAAGATTCTTTAAAAATTATATTGTGGATGCTACTGTGTATGGTATGAGTAGAGAGGGTCTTCTATTTATAAAGTTTCAAAACCTTTTAGCTTAGAAAGAGGTTAGCAAATATGGAAAAGTTTTATATTTTACTTTCAGGAAAAGTAAAAATAATTATGGTATTGTTTTTAGTTTTCTTCTAAAAAATAAAACTTAAATTTGGTAAGAAAATTAAGGTAAAAATCCAAACAAATCTCCCCTTTTGGCTTGATTTTCTTCACTTGATCCGCCTTCATCACATCACAAGCATGAACTTCATTCTTGATATAATCTTTATAACTGCTGCTTAACATGGTTAAAAATAAAGTTTAAAATATCATGATTAAAAATAAATTAAAAATAAATATTTTGTTTTTATATTTAAAGATGCAGCAACATGAATGCTGAAAATATAGTTGAAACTTGTTCTCCATATGTAGTTGGACAAAAAATCACATTATCATCCAATTGATTGCAAATTGATTAGAACCACCTTGGTCTTATCTTCAACCCCGTTTTATCAAATCATTGGACCATTGAATCGTAGGCTCTGATACTACTTATTGGGTTTAAAATTAGGAGGATGTCATGAGAAAGTTTAAAATTACAAACCATGGAGATGATAATATAGATAACAAAGTAAAACGAAACTAAAAAATATAATATTATTCATCACTTGGTCAATTGGCTTACATATGAAACCTAATATAAAAGAAAACATAAGAAAGTATATAAGAGAAATCTCTTCCTAAACAAGACTTTTTAAAGACTACATTGTGGATGCTACAATGTCATGCAATGAGAAGAGAGAGTCTTCTATTTATAAAGGTTCAAAACCTTTCTCTTAGAAAAAGGTTAGCCAAATATGGAAAAGTTTTATATTTTTTCCTTTCAGGAAAAGTAAAAGTAATTCTGTTATTATTTTTATTTTCCTTCTAAGAAAAATAAAACTTAAATCTGGTAAGAAAATCAGGAGAAAAATCCTAACAAAATGTAATCATATTCTTTATCGATAAAAATTTGTTACTTTTTATTTTATGTGTGATTCCAAGTTTATTTTTCTACCACTATAATATTATGTTGCAAAATCACTTTTCTTTGAAAAATTAAGTTTTCAAAGGTGTATGACCAAAAGAAATTTATATGTTACGTGAACAAATTCAAGAATAGCGAAAAAAGATATTGAAAAATAATTGTGAAGGAAATTCTGACTGTTTTAAGGTTTCATAATACAAGTAATATATAGTATAAATGTACTATAAATATATGTCAGTTAAATAGTTAAAGTAAACATTTGGATGAGAAATGGAGTACAATAAAAGAAAACTTACATGAATTGTACAAAGTTATTTTTTCACTATCTATTTATGCTTACCAAATAACTTTTGGGCAAAAGGATAAATCTCGAACCACTTAATCTCGAAATCACTTTGATGCGATTAATGGAACTCTAAGAAGGAATTTTTTTAATTAAAAAATAAATGCATCTATTCATTTGGATGTTTTCTTATGAAGAGGTTTTTACATTTATTTTAATAAATAGGGTTATTAGATTTTTAAGAAACAATATTTACGTAATTTCATTTTAAACTTTTTAAGTTTATGTTTTTAAGGTAGTATAGATGCACATACATATGCATACCAAAAGAGGATAAAATCACTCTAAAATACAAAGTAACATTAACCCGCGGTCCGTCCAATGTAGTTCCACAACCTCGAGTGCACATTCCCATGGTATGACTAGAAAAGCAAAAAAGAAATATAATATGAAAGTAAAATGAGCAATAAGAGCCATTCTACTATAAAATCCTACCCAAACCCATACTAAGGATTTATAATCTAATCATAACACTATCTCAAGCATTTTGTAAGGGCTTGATCGGTAAATTTTTCATGTTTATGTGCTTTGATCTTTTTACCATTTCCCATGATTCCTTCGTGATGTTTCTAGGGTGTAGGAAAGAGTGACATAATTTTCAATGTATTGCGATGCGATTTGTGCAAGTTTACATTTTTTAAAGGTTAAAAGAACTCTTAGTTAATTTTGTATAATATTTATCATTCTATGCATCAGATGACAAATCGGACTACGCCAGCAGATCTAAAACACCAGTTTTGAATTGGGAATATGGTTTTTATAATTTTATGGGTTTTATATCTTATTTTGATCCTCGATTTGATTGTAAAATTAGGTCACAGAGGTCAATTTATAAAAATAACCTTTTATAAAAATTTGATATCATCATTGAGGCTGAAACGTCAAATTTAATTAGGTATCATAGTTCATTTGCATTCTCTGTATTTTGAATGAATCTCAAGGGGTCGGTGGTGACTTAAAAATTTTTCAAGTTTCAACTGGTGTACTACCCAACTGGTGCAATCGCTAAAGTAATTAGCCAGTCACTTTAGTGATCCAATTCACTAGCTGGGGGCTGCTAAATAGGAGGCTTGTAAGCTTAAGCAGAGTCCGCTAAAGAATTTCCTTTTTCTCTAAAATGGACTGTCTAGTTCGCGGGTATCACTAAATCAACACTTGACCACTTAAGCAGTCAAGACTATTTAAGAGAGGAAGGCTCCGTAATTGAAGACATAAGATCAGGATTTCATCATTTAAGGTAGGTTATTACTTTACTTTATTCAGACTTAGATGGGTAGTTAATACCGTATATAAAAACATCATATGGGTATGGGATTGAAACATGGAAATAGTGTTATTACTTTTATATGCCTATGTCAGGGATTATGTTATTGTTATTGATAGTTTGAGACAATAATTTCTATGGGTGGCTCCTGTGAGAGTTTTATATGTTATTGTTGGCTTTGTGGATACATTTGGTTTTTTTTATGGTAGAAATGCCTAAGTTGGGTTTATGTGGTATCAATGATAAATTACTTGCATATTTAACTCTAATTGTCCATGACTTATATTTGATCATGGATGATTTTTCTATTGATTGGATTTTTAGCACACGTACATGTAAATTAGTTGGATTTGAGATTCTCATTCTGGTTTAATTATGAGCTTTACATCCTCATATCATGCATACATTCATGAGACATTGGTACCACTATGAAAATACTAATTTTTCTAATAAAAACATGTCACCTTCAAAAATCATCTACCATTATCCACGGGCTGGAAAGGAGATATAGATATTATAATTGTGATTGTTTATTAAGATTGTATATGGGTTGCAAATCCCTATGGATCCTACCTGAAAGCAGTGCTCGATAAGTATATAAGGAGGTTATGTGATAACCTCGGACATATCACATCATTTTTATTATCATCCTCATTGCATTTCATACAAAGTGCATATTTTGGGTTATGGTTTCATGTTTGATTTGTCACACTTCTATGTTTATTTTTATAGTTATATTTGGTTTATAAGATATATTCAGAACTATTAGTGCAAATGGTATGAGCTATCATTTGGGATATTTTCTAATTATATGTGACATTCTCATAGTGTATATTTATATACCTTATTTTTTACTTTTCTCAGTTGGCCTATGATACCTACTGAATACAAGTGTACCATACTCATCTCTACTATGTCCTTTCGATGCAAATCCAGGTATGAGTGTGCCACATGACAACTGAGTTCAGGTAGAGAATAGATATATTCGAGGTGGAGGACACTTTATGCTTCCATAGTTGACCTCCGACCTTATTCTATCTATTTTATGTCTTATCTTGTATTCATATATAGACTTATGGTTTTGTTTGGATTCTCATATATATTTTCAAATATCGAGTTGTATGTAGATTATTTCTACATTACGAAATTGGATTTTGGGATGGTTTACGGATTGTTTTGATATTCAAAATTTTTATTTTATTGTATATGTATTGTTCGAATTTGTTCTAAAGTCTTGCCTTGGGATTTTGGTTTTTTATTTTTTCATAATAGTTAAGGTGATTTTCTTACCTTTTAATGCTTAGTCGCGATAAGTGCCATTATGATTCTTTGTTTTTGGGTCGTGATAGCCTTTTTATTTTGTTTGTTATTGTGAATATTTTTTATATATTGTGTACTAAACTATATTTCACTCTTTTCTATACAAATGGTGAGGACTAAATCTCATATAAATAATAATGCTGATCCATCATTTGAGGAGAGAAAACAGTCTAGGGGGCGAGTTGCGAGTCTTGGACGAGCCTAAAGTAGAAGATAGGCACGAGTATCCGCTCCTTCTAGAGGTAGTACTATGGGGATATCCGCTAAGCCTTAGGTGGAGCTGTTAGATATATGGGACCTACTCAGGTTCTATAAAGTTCATCTACCTCAGTCTGGGAAGGGTTATTAATTCTTTTGCTGACTCATTTAGAGGGTATTTCATTAAGTAAACCTAGTATTTCTCTAGCTTTCATTATTATACCTTTATCTGTGCTAAAGTCTACCTATGTCGTTCCTTCAGCTCTGAGTACAGTTTCTCCAGTGTAACTGGCATCTGCTTATCGACCTCTATAGACTTCGAGTGTTACTCGTCAATCTATGTTAGTATTTGAGTATAGTATTTGGAGATTAGGAGTTCAGCCTTTATCTATGTTACCCCTTAAGTTGGATCTTTTCCCACCAGATTCACTATGTTTTTTATTCTTACCAGTACAATTATATCTTTCAAGGATCAAAAAAGGTTTAAGAGATTCACTCACTTTGGTCCACCCAATTTCGGTGGTGGTGTATGCAATGATACATGAGTTTTTGATTGCTTATTCGGATAAGTTGCATAACCTTGGATCACTTAAGTCATCTTGCATTGCTTACACTACCTACCAGTTGAGAGATATAACTAGGATTTAGTGAAAGTCACTTGTTAGTTATAGACCTCTGGGTTCCCCAGATATGACTTGGGATCCATTTACTGAGGCCTTTTTAGAGTAGTTTGTGCCATACAGTTCTAGGGATCAGATAAGAGATGATTTTGATCACTTGGTTCAAGGCTTTATATCTGTTGCCATGTTTTAGGTACGTTTCCATGCCTTATGTAGTTATTTTATTGACAGTATTACATTCATGTCTGAGAAGATTAAAAATTTTATGAAGGGATTTAATGTTCACTTTAGTTGGCTACTACCCAGATGGTAGTTTTAGGGGAATCATTAAGTGTATAGTGGATTATGTAAAGATGACTGAGTCTATTCTTTGAGCGTCTATGGCAGGCACTAAGAGGGTATGGTATTAGAGCGAGTTCAGCAGTTACATTCCTCAACGAAAATATTTTAGGTTTCCTATAGATATCATGGTAGACTAGTGCAGGGAGCTTTGCAAGGTTCAGTTAGTGGGTCTTCTGGTTTGGTAACTTTGGGTTTTTAGGCGTCATTTTATGGGTCATTCTAGCTCAGCTATACCTCTTCTTATTGAGTCAAGCCACAAAGTTTGCTATGTCTATGATGAGTTTGTCCATGTAGTTGAGGATTGTCCTCGCCATGTTTTCAAACCTACTTATAGATCGATAGTGAGAGGTGAACCTCAGAGAGTTGGTGGTAATACTAGGGGTGCACGATGAAGTAGTAATAGTGCTCATAGTGGTAGTTGTGGGGATACTCAATTAGGTAGTAGATGTGGACAATTCTATGCTATACCCACCAGAAGAGAGGAAGAAGATTCCAATATTTTTGTTAGAGATGTCATCCTATATGCCTACATATTTTTCTTTGGGTTTTGATTCTACTAGTGAGCCTCTTACTGTGCCTATGCATATATCTAACCATGTAGGAAACTCTTTAGTAGTGGATCGAGTTTACGGATCCTGTGTTGTGACCTTTGCTGGGTATGAGACTAAGGTTGATCTAATCAACCTAAATATGGTATATTATAATCTCATCTTAGGTATGAATTGGTTAGCTTCTGATTATTCTATTCTAGAATGTTATGCTTAGACCATGACTTTAGCTCTGGCGGGTATGTCAAGAATAGCTTGGAAGGTTCACTTCATTTGGGTTCCAAGGAAGTTGTATCCTTTTTGTGTGCTTGTTGCTTGGTTGAGAGTGGATGTTTGTCGTAGTTGACCAATATTCATGATACTAGTATTACTTCATCACCTTCTTTGGATTCTGTCCGTATTGTCCATGAGTTCATGGATGTTTTTCCTACAGATTTGGCTGGTATGCCTTTGAATCATGATATTAATTTTGCTAGTAATCTTAAGTCATGTACCAAGACCATCTTTATTCCTTTTTATCTGACCTACTGTATTATTTTGGGGTGCACCCATCTTATTTTGTGAAGAACAAGGATAGGTCTATGAGTATGTGTTTTAATTATCAGTAGTTGAATAAGGTATCGATTAAGAATAAGTATCCTCTACCTCATATTGATGATTTATTTTATTATCTTTACGGTACTTCGATGTTTTTAAAGATTGATTTGAGGTCCGGATGTCACCACCTGAGGATTAGGGCTTTAGATATTCTTATAATGGCTTTATGGACTTGGTGCAATCATTATGAGTTCTTGGTCATACCTTTTGGGTTCACCAATATGCTAGCAGAGTTTATGAAGTTGATGAACTGAGTGTTTTAATGATATCTTAACTCATTTTTTCATTGTATTTCTTGATGATATCTTTGTTTACTCCAAAAGTGAGGTCGATAATGAGCGACATTTATGGCTTTTAATCTAGAGATTGAGAGATGAGAAATTGTCTTCTATGTTCTCCAAGTGTGAGTTTTGGTTGGAGTCTACTTTTATCTTGGGTTATGTAGTGACACAAGATGGTATCATGGTCGATCCAACCAATATTACAACGGTTTGTGATTGGGATAGGCCTACTTTTTATACCGAGATTTAGAATTTTGTTGGTTTAGAAGTCTTTTATTGGTCCTTTATTAAGGGTTTTTCATCTATTGCTACTCTTTTAACCAAGTTGACTCAGAAAAGGATTTCTATTTAGTGGTCTGATGAATATGAGGCGAGCTTTTAAAATCTCAAAGATTTGTTGACCTCAGCTTCTATCTTGACTTTGCCCAAGAAGGGCGTGGGTCTTACCATCTTTTATGATAGTTCTTGTATTAAGCTAGGTGTCGTGTTAATGCATAAGGGTAACGTAATTATGTACGCTTCATGTTAGTTAAAGCCTGTTGACAAGAATTATCCTACCTATGATTTGGAGTTGTGCACAATTGTGTTTTTTTGAAGTTGCACTACTATTTTAGAGTCCATTGTGAGATCTTCTCAAATCATCATAACCTTCAATATTCCTTCACCTAGTGAGATCTTCATATGAGACAATATCATTGGCTTGAGTCGCTTAAGGGTTATGACCTTACTATTCTCTACCATCAGAGAAAGGCTAATATGGTTATAGATGCCTTAAGCTGAAAGTCGACTAGCATGGGTAGCATGGAATATCTTTAGACCTATAAAAGGCTTTTGGACATAAAGGTCCAATCTTTGGCTAACAAGATGGTTAGACTTAATATTTCAACACCTGCAAGTGTTTTGATATTTATGGAGGCTAGATTTTCTTTGATGTAGAATATTTGGGAACATCAGTCTGATAATATTAGATTGAGAGTAATTTTGGGATAAGGTGTTATGTTGTAAGGACAAGGAAGCCTCACTTGATTTAGATGGTATTTTGAGGATTTGAGGTTGAGTCTGTTGTCAAGAGTGGGTGATTGGGTGAGATTGATATTTGAGGAGGGTCATTGTTATACATAGTCTATTCATCCCACAATGACTGAGATATATTATGATTTAAGACAGCACTACAGGTGGCTGGAATAAGGAAGGATGTAGCAGGTTTTGTAGCTCTTCATCTATGTTTCAAGAAGGTAAAGGCCAAGCATTGAAGCTTGGTGGTTTGATTCATAGGTTACCCATTCCTGAGTGGAAATAGAAATGAATCACTATAGACTTCATGACTTGGTTGCTTTGTACTTCTTATGGATCTGATAGTGTTTGGGTTATCATGGATCAATTGACCAAAATTTCTAATTTCTTTCCTGTTTAAGTTTTGTAATGACCTAATATTGATGCTTTATGTGAAATATTTATTTTTGTATGATTTGCTCATTTTATCCTTCCACAAGGTTGCACTGTGGCAATTCTAGGGTGTAAGAATGCTTTGCATGATTTGTAATTTGTTTTAGTGTTATTTATGTGATATTATGATTTTTGGTGGCTTGAAAAAGACTTATAGTTGTCTTTGGTCAACATTCATTGATCAGTGCATTAGATAGCAAAACGGACTGCGCTAGTAGATTAGAAATGTTGATTTTAGGGTAGTAAATGGTTGATTTGGTTTTATTGCTTTTAAATCTCATTGCAACCCTCAATTCGTCAAGTAATAAAATTGGGTCTTGGAGGTCAACTTTGTGAAAATGATATTTTTTTTAAAATCTAATATTGCCATTGATTTTGGAGCATCAAATTTGATAGGGTATCATAGTTCATTTGTATTCACGGAGTTCTAAATGAGTCTTGAGAGGTCCACGGAAACTTGGAATTCTCCAAGTCTCTAGCTGGTGTTGTTGCCATCGTAACTGTAAGTGGTCGGTTGTGTGAGCGACTCAGCAGATCTAGTGTGAGTGTCGTATATATGACATCTCATCCACAATCTATAGTTTTTGGAATTTGAGGACTAGGTTGATTGTGATACCTGCCATCAAGCCAGGTGCCGCATACGCAACACCTGGTCGTGCATCCAATGCTTGGACTATATATACCTTTTTTTATCCATTTCCACAAATTTTGAGACTTTGAGCTTAGGGTTTGGTGATTTTGAACAATTTTTTCTACTTTAAGCTTGGTTAAACTCCATAACACCTATTTCAACTTCTTTTCTTTAATTTTATCCTTTAATTCTTGTTTTAAATGAGGATTAAATAGAAATATAGGAAATATGGGCATCGTTGGCTTTCTTTTGATGCATAGATTTTATATTTCTATGTTTTAGTTGATTTTTAGTCCATTCATGAGAAGTAAGGCTTTTGATTGATGGCAACCCGTTTTTGGCATTTGGGGTAGGTTATGGATTAACTTTCTTCAGACTGGGCCATAGTTAATGTAGATACAAAAACATGTTAAGAATGTGGGAACTTGTAATACCCGAGCCTTTTTCTTAGCTTGAAATCATCTCAAGGATGTCAGAACTTACATTGAAATACGAGACCATTTTTTTCATCTGATAGTTTTATGATTTTCACTTTCCATCACGTGGAAAATTGAATAAGCCTTTCATCGATACCAATTTCATCAAAATCTGGTATTGGGGGAAGAAGTTATAGATGTTTTACTGAAGTTGGCAAAATTGCCAGGTGCGACGACTATGTGGATGTACCACCGATCTAGCGATGGACCGTCGTAGCCAAGGCAGTGGGTCAACCTTTTGGTCAACCTACGATAATCAAAACGATGGACCGTGGACCCAGCAACGAACCATCGCTACCTAGGTAGTGAGACCCTATTCTGGTCCACCTACGACGGTCGAAACGATGGACCGTTGACCCAGGACGGATCGTCACAGGTTCCGTTAAGTGAATTTTTAAGACGTTTTAATGGGGCTTTTTTGATTTTCACCACCCATTTATATACCTAGTTAAATCCAACCAGAAATCACATTCTCATTATAATTTCACAACAAATATTAGGGTTTCTCTCTAACCTTAATCTCCAAGAACAAAATTCAATTTTTTTCAAGAACTAATGGATTTCCAATTCTTCAAGTTCAAGAACATTAAGAACCTTAACCCAGGTATGCATAGTGTTCATTCATGGACTCTTTTCATCCATGAATCCCAAGAATCCCTTTTGTAATTTCAAGTTATGGATTTGCTTATGAATTTCATGACTTGGCTGCTCTTGTTCATGTTGATAATGAGTAATTGAATTGTATTCCATGAATGAGTGCTAAATTCCATATGGGTTGATTTATATAGGTATAGATTTATGAAATCCTTTGACTAAACCCCTGAATGATTAAATTAGAATTGAATCATGACAGTTAATTGTTGTATGATGTTGTTTACACATTCTAAGCCTGTCTGATAAAAGCCTAGATGAAGTAAAACTATCTAATTAGCATGATATCATGAAATCCCCAGGTATGTACATGCTTATTCCTATCATATGTTTGATGAAATGCTTCAGTAAATGTATTATGATAATTATTATATATTGAAGCAAGTCCTGCTTTGTCTGTTTTCTTCTATCGAGTCTTGGGGGTACTTGTACCTGAAACATTAGTTGTGTGCCTAGATCCATGTCATGTTTTCACAATACTCTCAGTCAAGCTATGAATCCTTAGACTTTAGACAATCTTATGACTCAGGAAAATCTCCATGATCTCATGAACTTAGTTAGTTGTCAAATATCAGTAGTATTCCGTCAGTCAACGGAATTTAGTGCTTCAGCTTATGTCAATTCAGTAAATCATGTTCAGTGTCCATTCAGATGGGAGTAGAAATTAGCACGGAGTGAACCCAAGGATGGGGACACACACTATAAGATGAGGGTGTGATCCTTAGCAGTCATCCTTGCATTCCAGAACTATGTAGCCAGCATAGGTTGAGATATCAACACTGTCGGTGAGGGTTGATGAGGTGGATAAGCACTGTTAGATATGGGCTCCACCATTCTCATGCAGGGGACACTATCAGATGAGGGTCACCCGCAACTTGTCCTTACCAGTGGCACGGTATTGACATCCTTCCAATTAGGGTTACAGATTGGACCCCAACTCAGCCATAATAGCATATCAAGGGCATGTCGGTTAGATAACTACTTCCCACTATTGCATGTTACAGAATCAAAACTGTCAGATACAGTCAATCCGTCTCAGTAATAGAACTCAGATAGTTCTTCAAAATTTAGGACTGTCAGATAGGTCAACATAGATACAGTTTGAAACTTAGACAGTTCCATCAAATTTAGGACTGTCAGATACAATCACTCATGTTATCAGTCATATCACTTATTTACATGTCAGGTTATCAGTGTTCATACTTTGTAATCATGTTATCATATTGCAACTTTTAATTACGTATTTATGCTTGCATTCTCACATTTATATTAGACAGTCAGATAGGGTCCTGAAAATGGGATTTTACTTTCTGTTCAGAACCCTCCTGAAAAATAGGATTTTACATTTTTTAGGACCCTCCTAAAAAATGGGACTTTACTTTCTATTTAGGACCCTCCTGAAAAATGGGACTTTATTTCTGTTCAGGACCCTCCTGAAAAATGGGACTTTACTTTCTGTTCAGGAACCTCTGCAAAATGGGACTTTACTTTCTGTTCAGGACCCTCCTAAAAAATGGGATTTTACTTGCTATTCAGGACCCTCTTAAAAATGGGATTTTACTTTCTGTTCAGGACCCTCCCAAAAAATAAGACCTTACTTTCTATTCAGGACCCTCATGAAAATGGGATTTTACTTGTTTCTCAGGAGTGCATGTGAACCCTTGTATATAGCTTACCTCACATGTATAATATGTACATTCCATTGTACTGATGAATTTGTTCTATGGTGTTTTCTTTTAATGTTACACCATAGGTTGAGAGACACCAGTTCCAGATCAGCAGTAGATTCCAATTTCAGCAGTCAGAGTCCAGAGTGAGTCATCATCCTTCAAGGGAATGATTATTTATTTACTATATCATTGATTAGCTTATTAGTTGGAGTTGGTTGGGGACATGTCCCTCCAACTCCTTATTCAGATTATTTAGACATTAGAGGCTTCCAGACTAGATCCAGACTATTATGTTTCAGAATTCAGCATTTTTAGTCTTGTTTTGGGTATTCTATTACCCCACTCAGATGTTTTATTATTTAGATTTTGTTCAGTATTGAACCTTATGGCCTTTAAGTGCATGTTTTCGCATTATTTAGCATATTATGCAGTATACAGGTACAGATATCAGTCAGCCCCTCAACCCAAAGATTTTTTGGGTGATCATATTTCTTATGTAAAGTTCAGGGATGTACTTACAACTCTTGCTCAGCCAGTTGCCACTTAAAATGAATGGCCAACAGTCATTTTGGCCAACCCAGTGGCCAATTCAGTTGCATCTAGGATTCGGGACTTCACCTAAACGAATCCTCAATCCTTCCCCGGGTCTAAAGTAAATGAGGACCCTCATGAATTCATTGATTAGGTTTAGAAGATGACAGGCATCATAGGGGTGATTAATGTTAAGAGTGATGAGCTAGCTGTATATCAGTTGCATGATGTGGCTCATACTTAGTTAAAATAGTAGAAGTCAGAGAGGTTAGATATTGCAGGCCTTATAGAGTGGGAGGAGTTTTTAACTGTATTCTTAGATAGATTTTTTTTGCAAGAGCTTAGAGAGGCTAAGGTTCTAGAATTTATCAACCTTAGGTAGGGCAATATGATGGTGAAAGAGTATTCTCTTAAGTTTACTAAATTAGCTAGATATGCCCCTCGTGTGGTTACAGATAGCAAAGCTAATATGAGTAAGTTCACTTCAGGGGTAAATGATAGGATCGTAAATGAGTGCAGATCTGCCAAGATGAACAGTGACATAACTTTTGCTAGGCTTATGAATCATGCTTAGCTAATAGAGGAGCAAAAGATTAAGCAGAGGGAAAAGCAAAATAAGAGAGCGAAGACAGGTAGTTTCAACTTCGCTCAGCCTAAATCAGAAGAAGGAAACCGTTCTAAGTTTCTTCCTAAGTCAACAGTTCCAGCCCCTTCTTCAGTCAGTGCTCCAGTTCCTAAGTTCAGGAAGGGTAACAGAGATAGAGTTCCAGGCTCTAGGTCTCAAGGCAGTGTTAGCGACGCCCGAACTAATCCCCTTTGTCGAACTATGGGTAAGAACCACATGGGTTCTTACAGAGCTGGTAGCGATGTCTGTTTTGATTGTGGCAAGCCAGGCCATAGAGTCAGAGCCTGCCCTCAGTAAGGTTATCAGAGTTATCTCAGCTTAGTCTGATCGCCTGAATCAGCAGAGTGCCTCCACCAGTGCTACTATTGGGCAACACCCAAATTGCCTTTATGCTCTTCGGACTCGACAAGATCAGGAAAATTCTCCTGATGTAGTTACCAGTACATTCCAGAAGCCTCATTGTCTTTTGTTACTCTTTATATAAAAGTTGATTTCAGAATCAGTCTCGAAATTCTAGTAGTGCCCTTTCAGTCTTTACCCTAGTGGGTAAAACCATCATAGCTCGATGGGTATATAGGAACTGCCCGATTATGATATTTTCGAAAGTCACTTCAACAGACTTAGTTAAATTAGAGATGATTGATTTTGATGTCATTTTTAGCATGGATTGGCTTCATTCCTATTATGCCACAGTCGGTTGTCGAAACAGAATAGTCCAATTTTATTTTTCTAATAAACTCATCCTAGAGTGGAAGGGTAGTACTTCAGCTTTAAGAGGTTAGCTTGTTTCCTACCTTCGGGCAAGGAAATGGATATCTAAGGGATGTGTCTATCATCTTTTTCATATTAATGATTCCAATTTCAAAACTCCTAGTCTTAAATCAGTTCCAGCTACAAACAAATATTCAGATGTCTTTCCCAAAGATTTCCAGGAATTTCTCCCAATAGGGAAATAGACTTCAGCATTGATCTTCCAGATACTCAGCCCATATATATTCCCCCATACAGAATGGCACCAGTAGAACTTAGAGAACTTAAAGAATAACTGAAAGATATCTTAGATAAGGGATTTATTAGACCCAGCATTTCCCCATGGGGCGCTCCAGTATTATTTATGTGAAAGAAAGATGGTTCTCTTAAAATGTGCATTAGTACCGTCAACTCAACAAGGTCATGGTCAAGAACAAGTATTCTCTTTCCTGAATTAATGACTTGTTTGGTCAACTTTAGGGTGCCAATTATTTCTCTAAGATAGACCTCAGATCTGGCTATCATCAGCTCACAGTTCGAGAATGTGACATCCTAAGAATAACTTTTCATACTCGATATGTTCTCTTCAAATTCTTAGTCATGTCATTTGGTCTTACCAATGCCCCAGCCACTTTCATGGACTTGATGAACCGTGTGTTTAAGTAGTATTTGGATATGTTCGTTATAGTCTTCATAGATGATATCCTAGTTTATTCCTGTAGTGAGAGAGACCATGCAGACCATCTCAGTACAGTACTTTAGACTCTCAGAGATTATCAGTTATTTGCCAAATTCAGTAAGTACGAATTTTGGCTAAGGTCAATAGCATTCCTTGGTCATATCAATTCTGGTGATGTCATTAGAGTAGATCCTAAAAAAACTGAAGAAGTAAGAAATGGGCCTCGCCTTATCTCTCAATTAGATATTAGAGTTTATTGGGTTTTGATGGCTATTATAGATGGTTTGTTGAGGGATTTTTTTCTATTGCATCCCCTATATCTAGATTGACTTAGAAGAAGGTCAAGTTTCAGTGGTCAGATCCTTGCAAGAAGAGTTTTTAAGAGTTGAAGACTCGACTCACCTTAGCCCTAGTATTAGTACTTCAAGATGGTTCAAATTTGTTCGTACTGTATGGTGATGTATCCAGAGTAGGTTTGGGTTATGTCCTCATGTAGCATGGTAAAGTCATTTTCTACGCCTCCAGACAGTTTAAGCCCCATGATAAGAATATCTCAATTTAGCAGCCATAGTGTTTTCCTTGAAAATTTAGAGGCATTACATATACGGTGTTCATGTAGATATGTTCACAGATCATAAAAGCCTTTAGTATGTCTTTTCTCATAAAGATCTCAACCTTTATCAGAAAAGGTTTAGAGCTATTGAAAAATTTTGATATGAGTGTCCTTTATCTTTCGGGCAAGACCAATGTAGTGGCCAACGTTCTCAGTAGATTGTCCATAGGTAGCATTTCTGATGTTGAGGATAGTAAGAAGAAGTTAGCTCAAGAAGTACATCAGCTTGCCAGACTAAATATTTTCTTAGTCGATTCTGCAGAAGATGGTCTATGTGTTCAGATTAGTTAAGAATTATCTATAGTTTTTGAGGTGAAAGAAAAGTAAGATAGAGATCCCAGCCTTGTCAAGTTGAAAGAATCAATCCAGGATCAGAAAATAGAGGTTTTGTCCCAAGGGGGAGATAGTTTTCTTCATTGTCAGGGTCGTCTCTGTGTTCCAGACGTAGATGACATAAGGTAGCAAATTCTTGCAAAAGCACATGGTGCGCATTTCTATATTCACCCGGAGGTCCTATGTAGGAGTTCAGTGTATCACGACTTGCGGGAGTTCTATTGGTGGAGTGGGATGAAGAGAGTGTTGCAAAGTTTGTGGCAAAGTGCTCTATATGTCAGCAAGTTAAGATAGAGCATCAGAAGCCTAGTGGTCCTATGTAGGAGTTCAGTATTCCTACTTGGAAGTGGGACGTTGTGAACATAAACTTCGTGACGAGTTTGCATCGAACTCGTCATTAGTATAATTTAGTTTTGCTCATTGTAGATAGAATGACCAGCCCATTTTCTTCTAATTCATACCTCTTATTCAGTCGAGGATTACGCAAACTCTACATCAAAGGGTTGGTAAGATTGCATGGTGTTCCGTAATCCATTATCTCAGACAGAGGTACCCAGTTCACCTCTCATATTTGGAAAGCATTCCAAAAGGGTCTTGGTATCCAAGTTTATCTCAGTATAACTTTCTATCCATAGACAGATAGTCAAGTGGAGAGGACCATACAGAATCTAGAAGATATGCTACGAGCACATGCAATTAATTTCAAGGGTAATCGGGATGACCACTTGCCTTTGATTGAATTTGCATAGAACAACAACTATCTTTCCAGTATTCAGATGGCACCATTCGAAGGTCTCTACATTAGGGGATATAGATCTCCAATTGGTTGGTTCGAAGTTAGTGAGGCCTCATTCATAGGTCCTAACTTAGTATTCGATGCCTTAGAGAAAGTCTAGTTGACCAGAGAAAGACTCCAGGTTGCTCAGAGCTGATAGAAGTCTTATGCAGATGTTCGTAGAAAGGATATCGAGTTTGAGATTGGTGATCTTATTTATCTAAAGATCTCTCCCATGAAGGGAGTGAAGTGGTTCAGTAAGAAGGGAAAGATCAGTCCCCAATATGTCGGTTCTTTCAAGGTTCTCAGTCATTTTGGCAAGGTAGCTGATGAGCTCTAATTGTCTTCATATCTAGCCTTAGTTGATTTAGTCATCCTTATCTCGTATCTCAAGATGTGTATAGTGTCCCATCAGTAGTAGTCCCTACTCAGAGTATTGATGTTCAGAACAGCCTTTTTTATGAAGACATTCCAATCAAAATCTTATACTATCAGACTCGTAGATTGAGGAACAAAGAGGTTCCCCTAGTTAAGGTTCTTTGGCAAAATCTGTTTGTCTAGGGAGCTACTTAGGAAGCAGAAGAAAACATGCGCACCATGTATCCTCACCTCTTCTCCACCAACTCAGACCAAGCTCAAGATAATAGTTCTCCTTAACCTTACTCAGTTTTATGTTTTGTGTTCATCACGAACTTGGTATTCAGTTTCATGTTTATTGTCCAATCATAAACTTGGTATCAAGTACCATTGCATATCTAGTCATGCACTCATGTATCAGTTTAGTCATGTATTTATGCACTAGACATGCATTCTCATTATGAGAAACTTAGTTCTTCAGAACACGCAGTTATGCGTTCATGAATCAGTTATACATGCATCAGATATGCATGTTCAACATGTTATTTTTTTCTTGTCAATCAGGTCAATCATGAGATTAGGTTCCAGTTATTCATGTTTAGTCTAGTGTTTTTCCTCTCAGTCAGTCTCATTCGAGGATGAATGTTCTTAAAGGGGAGATATTGTAATACCCGTGCCTTTTTCTTAGATTGAAATTATCTCAAGGATGTCAAAACTTGCTTTGAAATACATAATCATTTTTTCACGTGTTATTTTTATGATTTTCAATTTCCATCACGTGTGAAATTGAATAAGATTTCTATCGATACAAATTTCATCAAAATCCGATACGGGGGAAGAAGTTATGGATGTTTTACTTAGAGTTGTCAGAATCAACCAGGTACAATGGCCAGGTTGATGGACCGTCGATCTAGTGACGGCCCGTTGGTTAGACCATTTTAGCCAAGGTAGTGGGTCAACTTTTTGGTCAACCTCTGATGGTTGAAATGACGGACCATCGACCCAACGACGGACCATTGTTACCAAGGTAGTGAGACCCTATTCTGGTCTACCTACGACGGTTGAAATGATGGACCGTCGACCCAGTGACAGACCATTGGATGAGCCATCCTAGGTTTCGTTCAGTGAATTTTCAAGTCATTTTAAAGGGGCTTTTTGGTCTTTTGCCACCTGTTTATATACCTAGTTAAATCCGGCCAGAAATCACATTCTCATTATAATTTCACAACAAATACTAGGGTGTCTCTCTAACCTTAATCTCCAAGAACAAAATGCAATTTTCTTCAAGAACTAAGGGATTTCCAATTCTTCAAGTTCAAGAACATTAAGAACCTTAACCCAGGTATGCATAGTGTTCATTATGGGCAGGGTCCCGACTAGGGTTGTGAAATACCTACTTCTTTTTTTGGTACTCCATAGACTCTATGGTTATTCCTCCTTCAGTGCTTACATTTGATTATGATATTTTGAGATTACGGGTTCAGCCTTCATGTATGCCTCCTCATCAGGTGGGATATCATACTTCCAGATTCACCAACCCTCCTCTCCTTATAGGTACAATAATGTCTTCTAAGGATCAAAAGAGATTGGAGAGATTCACTTATTTGTATCCTAATAGGTTAAGTGGTGTTGTGGGCTAGGATGCCTTTGGATTCTTGACTGATTTTCATGAGAAGTTGAATAACTTAGGTTAGCTTGATTCACCTAGTGTTGCGTATACCACTTATTAGTTGAGGTATTACTCTAGAGATTGGTGGCCATCACTAGTTAGTTGAAAACCTCTCAATTCTCTCGAGATGACTTTGGATCAGTTTGTTGAGTCCTTTCTGGAGAAGTTCATGCAACATAGTCTGAGGGATCAAATGAGGGATGAGTTTGATCATCGGGAGCAGGGCTTCATGACTATTGCAGAGTATAAGGCACACTTCCATTCCTTGTCTAAATATTACTATACCAATATTTCCACTAAGTCTAACAAGATTCAACAGTTCGTGAAGGTGTTTGATGGTTCTCTTCATCTAGCTATATCTCATATAGCACTGTTTGGAGCATCATTTCAGAGTATAGTCGATCATCCAAAGATGTCCGAGAATATTATTAGAGCATCTCAGGATGCACTAATGTGCTATAGAAATATAAAAATTTCGATGCTTAAAATAAAGCAAATATGCATGATTTTGAAGCCTTTTTATTATATATGATCCATTTTGGGAATGTTTTTTAGGAAATCACAATTTGAATGATAAGTTTATGAAAATGGTGAAAAAAGGTATTTTTGTCCACTTTTGGAGTGACTATGGATGATGGGATGTTTTTTGACTCTATCATGATCAATGTGTAATGCCCTAAATCTGGTACCCGGAACACTACACGGTGCTCATGACCCCGAAGGACCACAAGCTAATCCCTGACTAATATCTATAAATGAGCACTGAATAATATATTGAAAATATGCAGAATATATGCTATAAGGCCATAAGGTTCCAAACTGAACTAATACTGAATATAAAACAATGTCTGTAATGGGGTATAACAATACCCAAAAGTTAAATAAACTGTCTGAAACATGTAGTTTGAAAGCCTCTAAACTGTCTAAAACCTGTGGAGTTGATGGTATAGTTTGCCAAATAACTCTGAACTACTAAATTAATAAAGAAATAAAATAATTATTCTATCTTCGAAGGATGAGGAATCACTGCTAGTCGGGCTACTGAACATCTGATTTACTAAGGATGCTCTGGAACTCGTGCTTCTAAACCTATGGTATAAGACACCATAGCGCAAATGAATCAGTACTTTGAATGTAATGGTATGCAAGTGAGGTAGGCTGAATGCAAAGGGTTCATATACATCAAAAATACTAGCTGACTGAATGTAACATAAACGTAAGAATACATACATGACTACATAACTATAACTGAGATCGTGATAATGTGACTACTGAGTATGAGTACTGATAACATGAGTGACTCTGACAGTCCTAATACTGATGGAACTAGCTGACTTCTGTACTGTATCTGACAGTCCTGAATTTTATAGAACTATCTGAGTTCTATTACTGAGACTGAATGACTGTATCTGACAGTCCTGATTCTGTAACTAAAACTGTGGGAAGTAGTCATCTAACCGACATGCCCCTAATATGCGATTATGGATGAATTTGAGTCTACTTTGTAACACCAATTGGAAGGGTGTCAATACCACGCTACAGGTAAGTACTATCTGTGAGTGACCGTCATCTGACAGTGTCCCCAAAAGAGAATGGTAGGACCCTCATCTCACAGTGCTTATCCACCTCATCAACCCTCATCTAACAGTGTTTATGCCTCAAACTATACTGGCTACATAGTTTTGGAATACAAGGATGACTTCTAAGAATCACACCCTCGTCTGATAGTGTGTGTTCCCATCCTTGGGTTGACTCAGTGCTAATTCCTACTCCCATCTAAATAGAAACTGATCATGGATTACTAAACTAAATTAGACTGAATTAACTAAGTTCCATTCGCTGACGGAATGCTACTGAGATCTGAGGACTGACGGAGTGTACTGAAGTTACTGAGACCACTGAGGTCACTGAGATTAATATGTAGGAGTAGACTGATATAGAATAAACTGAGATTTCCTAAGTCATAAGACTGACTAAATTCTAAGCATCATGGCTTGACTGAGACAATCATGAAAAGATAACAATGGTTCTAGGCACACAGATAAATTGTCAGGTACAACTACCCTAGGACTTGATAGAGTGAAACTGATGGGAAATAACACTTCTTGAACACATGACTAATAGCAATAATGCATAATACATTAATTTGGGGATTTCATTAAGAACATGGTTATCATAGTCTTGTACATGAATGGAATAGCAGATAAACATGTCATACTTTGATCAACCTAATGTCATGGACTTTCCCTCAACCATTCATAATGCACACAATATCATGGAAGTCATTTTTGGTCATAGGGTAAAGCATGCATTTATAACTTGGGTCACAATTAATCTATAATACATAATTTTTATTCTCTTAGGAATTTTATTAAACACCTAGGATGCATGACTTAGAGAATAGGCTTGACCATCAAATTAATACAACAAAACTCCATATTTAAACTCAATTTCACATGTTTTAGACCACATATTAGCATAGGTTCATGGGCAACACATAAAGATCCCAACTTGGGAATCATACAATCATAATCACATGAACATAATCAACCCACAACAAAATATTCATAATGCATGATTTAAAACTTGATTCTTGGGCTTCATGGATGAAAGTAATCCATGAATGAACACTGTGCATAATATAGTTCTTGATTCTATGAAGATGACAGAGAGATTCTTGAATTTGAGTCTTGGATTTGAATCCCCAATTGAAAACCCTAGCTTGTTCTTGAGAGAAATTAGATAGAAACAATATATTTTAGGTGAACAATGGTTGAATCATGTGTTATTAAGTTTAAATAGGGTTGGAAAATTGACCCTTTTAACCCTTGGACGCGTATTTTAATTTTAAGAAAATTTCACGACATGGAACCTTGGCGCGATGCGGCGCTATTACGTTGTGTCAATCTAATTTTTCAACTCTGAATTTAAGCCTTGGCGCGACGCGCCGTAATCGTGGAGGCTCACTGGATTTTGACGATTGCCATTTTAGCTGGCTTTGTGACGCGTTGATGGCTCAGGAGGAACACTATCTTACTAAAAAGGATATAACTCTTCGTCCGCGTGTCGGATTTGGGTGAATTTGATATCACGGAAAGCTTATTGAATTTTCCACATGAAAATCTTGAAAATACCACATGGATAAAAGTGGATTCATCTTTGAAACAAGTTTTTGACACTTTTGGGTTGATTTTTAAGCTAGGTAGAAATATGGGGTATTACACAATGCATGTTTGAGATTCGAAGTAAAGCTAAAAAACTAACTCACGACACCTACTAAGTCAATCTACGGACCACATGTTGACTTATGGACCATAGTTAAACAAAGAGACTACCACAAAGTCCAAAATCTCGAGACTCATCTTGCAAGAAAATTCCCATCCGGTATATGTAGTTGGTACCTTTACCCAGGGCAGACCGCAAGTACAACCCGCAGTCAGGACCAAACCACGGGAATAGGGAATGGGTGGCCACCAACCCTAATTTCTCCTATTCCATTCAAGCTTAGTTTTTAGGGTTTTCTCTTGTACTATAAATACCCTTTATGTATTTCATAATAAAGGATCGCCACTTCTAATACTTAGAAATATATTTTGATTTCAATATTAATCTTTGATCTTGGGATTTCATTGTATTAACTTTTCTTGATTATTCAATTTAAATTTGTGGGTTTTCTTTCATCTTATTATTGTGATTTCATATTTTATTTCCAATATGAATGTTATTGATCTGTTCATAATCATGATCACCTAAAACCCATAACCAGGGTTGTGGAAACCCTGGCAGATTGACGAAGTAGGGGATGTGCGATTGTTAATGAGAAACCTATATATATGGCATGTATTTCTGAAACCTTTATATGATTGATTTATTAATGGGTGCACACATTAGTATCCCGTATAAATATTAATACTTACTCTAATAATGGGGTAGTAACTAGGAAAAGATAAGGACAATAATAATTTGTTGAGTTAATAGTCGATCCTTTACAGTACAACAGTATATCTGAATGATTATTAGCCTTTATCTAATAACTTAAGACTCAAAAGGTGATAGTTAATTGGGACCAGGGTAAGGGTTAGTACCACGACATCCTAAGACTCAATAGGTAAAGGGTTAAATTTACCTACTCGTTTAAAAGACTGTGGGAGGTACATAACTTATCAGTTCTGCATACAAAGTATTGGGTTGATTCACTCAACGTACGAGAAACCTACGGAGTTGAGATGCCAGGGGGAACAAAATACTATTGTTCAATCATGACTGATTTTCAACAAAGTTAATACTATTTTATGTTCAAGACTGCTACAAAAAGATCCCCCCATTTATTTGCCTATTTTGCCCATAGTCTATAGCCACTGAGATCTGTCAAGACACTGTTACTCTAGGATTCAACCCCAATTCTAGTTAGGTTACTATATTTTTACAATGACCAAATCATCACCTAAAATGAGGTGTTACTTGGATATCATCAAAGAAATTGGCACCGTTGTCGGAGAACACGATGTTGATTTGTCGATTGAGTTTATTGTAGTTTTTGTTTTTCTTTTCATTCTAAATTAGGCATACACAGTGTATGACTAGCACACAACGTAGAGGAAATCCCTTCCTACCAGTGAATCCGAATCACGAGAGGATCCTACAAACACCTGGTAGGATGTTTGAGCCAAAAAAAGGTGATAATCCAGAAGGGTTTCATGATATTATTCCTCCTACCGATGGGGTACAAGATATTGTTGAATGTTAGATAGGTGAGCTTTTAGCTGAAACAGAAGCTAAAAGAAAAGAAAAGGAAGAATTTTGGAGAATAGCTTGGGATGCAGATCTAGCTGAACAGAGACAAGTAGCAGACCATCGAGCAATACTTGGTGGGAATCAGAATAGAGTTAAAGATGACCCTGTTCATGTTATCCCAGTATATCAGTATATGAAACCATAAATTGATGATGAGGAAGATAAGAGATATATTAAGACAATAGATAATGGAGTCATAACACCTCCTATTTTCACCCCAGAATAAAATTTGACATCACGAGTGCCATGATCCAACTTCTAAAATTTAAAGATGTGTTTGTAGGATTGCCTACCGATGATTCAAATTTGCAAGGTGCAAATTTCTTTAGGATCTGTAACTCATATACAAATCTAGGGGTAAATTAGAAAGCACTTAGACTGAGGATTTTCCCCTTATCACTTATGAAAGAAGCATCTTATGGTTAGGGAAATTGCTAAGAGGCTCTATCGTGAATCTAACTGAGTTGTGCATGCAATTTTTAAATAGGTTCTTCCCCCCATCAAGTATATTCCAGCTTAAGGATGAGATTTTTAATTTTAGGTAGCTGCAGTCAAAATCCATGTATGAGGCTTGGTTTAGGTTTAAGAAAAAGCTGAACTTGGTGCCCAATCATCCATATTCAAGCAAATCTTGTTGGAGATATTCTATAGACCCATGGTCATCTGCTCTAGATCCATAGAAGACACCATTTTTGAATAGCTTTTATAAGACTACACGTGGAGGCATCTTCGGAAATATCAGATTAGATCTCATCACTAACCGAGTGTGGAAAACTCGAGAGGCTGAGAGAGGATCTGGTACTTATGATATTGGTGATTCCTATGACCACATCACTAACCGAGTGTGGAAAACTTGAGAGGCTGAGAGAGGATCTGGTACTTATGATATTGGTGATTCCTATGACCAGAGATCAACTTATGATACAGTAGCACTATAAATTACATTACTAAGGAATGTTTTAAGGATGCTAGCAAAGTAGTTTGCAGCGATAAATTTTGAGAAATTAAATGTAGTAGCAGCACTGGGGTCACCTTCCAAAGCATATAATTCTGAATTAGAAGAGGAAGATAATTACTTGTATCATCTAATGGCAGCTTTCTACTCCCAATGACAAAGGAACCAACATTGGAACTATTATGATGGGTAAAGAGACCAAAGCAGAGAGCGAGATGGTGATTGGAGAAAGAAGGATGAATATAGTGAGAAGGGATATAGATATATTACACTTGGTAGACACGATAAAGAATCTCAAATGGAGGATATGCTTTCTAAATTGGTGAAGGGTCAGGAAAATTGGGAGACTAGCCTTAAAAAGATTAGGGCTGATTACCCAGAAGGTAAGTCACATGCCACTGCTTTCAAGCAGCTGTAGTACCAGTTTGGGAAAATGTCAGTAACTATGAAACAGAGGCATCCAGGTACCTTCCTAAGCAACACGGTGAAAAATTTGAAAAATAATGGTCATGTACTTGCTATTAGAATGAGGAGTGGTATCACTACTATGGATCCCTTAATGTCTGTTATAGAAGTTTTGATATTGAGACACATATTTTTGAGTTAGAAAAGGTAAAAGATGAAAGAGATACAATTGCTGAAAGTTTAGGTAAGGGTCTGGTTATTGAGCCATAGGTTAGAAAAATTTTGAGACCACCCCCATATTTTCCTCAATGACTAATGTAGAAGAAAGATAAAGGTAAGTTTAAATGGTTTATTATGATGCTGATAGAATTAAGTTTGAACATACCTCTTCTTCTGGCATTAGAGTAGATACCTGGATACACCAGGTTCATGAAACAGTTAGTCGTAAGAAAGAAAGGACAACTTTTTAGGATATTTATCATGTGCACCACTATAATGCAGTAACAACTAGGTCGTTGGTATAGAAAAGGGGTGATCCCAGAGCATTCACTATACCATGTACTATTGGGTCATCTAGGTTTGCCCAAAATTTATATGATTTAGGGGTAAACATTAATTTGATTCTGTTGTCCGTCTTTAAGGAACTAGGTTTGAACCCTCAGGAATCAACTTTGATGCAGCTATTAATGGTTGACCACACAATGAACAAACCTATAGGAATCTCTTATGATGTAATCGTTAGGGTGGACAAATTCATTTTCCTGATTGACTTTGTCATCTTGGATAGTGAGATTAACACCAAGATATCAATTCTTTTAGGAAGACCATTCATGGCCACAGGCAGAGCTATAGTTGATATAGAGATGGGTGAGCTAAAATTTCAAGTCAATAGTGAGGAGATGATGTTCAACATCTGAAGGTCTATGAAGCAGTCAACTGATAAGAGGGTAGTGTCGGTGATTGATTATATTGATGACCCTAGAGGATATTCCTATGGTTATCTTAATGAATTTTGAGTAGTCAATATACCCGTATTATGCCGCAACGTTAAATTAACAGTTGCATAGGAGGAAACCCATGGGTTTTTTTGTGATGTTTGAGTAACCAACATAGCAACTTCATGCCTCGATGATAAATCAAGCACTGAGTGGGAGGTGACCTACTATATTTTAGTGTTTACATTTTTTTTTTATATTTTTGTAGGTATTTAACTTTTGGACCTTACATGTAATACTGTAAACATTGCTGAATTCTTATATTTCCAGGTAAAAGGACTATGTGACCAGTCCATTATGGTCACAAGTTCAACATGATAATTATAGAAGAAAATTGAAAAGTTAAAATTCTGAGGATGAAAAATGGTATATTATGGACTTTGGCACCTAAGTTTACTTTTGGGACATAAAACTTAGGTTGTGAGACCTTAAGTATTTGGAAAAATATTTCCAAACTAAGTTCGATATGTAGAAAAGCAGGCCAAAATTTTTGGCCCAACACCTACTGGCCGCTGGTGCTACCTGTGCCTAGGACCCAACTGCGAGTATTGGGTGCGGGTAGGTGCTGCAGTTAGGTCGAATTTGGGCCCACCTTTTAATTAAAATTTTGAACCCACTAATATTTAAATATGACCTATTGCACCCCTCCCCTCACCTATATAAAAATATTCTAACCCTCATTCTAACTCATTCAAATTCTTAAAACTTCAATTTCTCTTTAAATTCAAATATCCCACCTTAACCATAAACCAACCCCACACTTAAGAAAAGGCAAGATTGATATTTGTTTGAGATACCAACTTGTCCCAACTCACTAGAAACAAGTTTAAACCTTTGTTTTGCTTGAGTTATTCATTATTCTCTTATAAATTTCAATATAAGAGGTAACTTTCTTTACTCCTAATGGTGATATAATGCATGAAATAAGTTTATATATGTAGTACATGGTTTAATATATGGAAAATATCATGCTTGTATGTGGGATCCTTGAAATAGCCTAAAATAATATTGTAGGGCCTTGTTTCAAGGTAATATTGTAAGTTAGGCCCTGACCGGAAGTTGAACTTGAATAAACGAAAGTACTTCCATGAGTTGAACATATTTGGTTACTTTATAACATGTGATTCCTGATAAGTGTGTATACATAAAACTTATTGGAATATCAAATAGGTCATCGGGGTGTGAAAATGAGGAAAATTTTGAATTTTTCTTCAACTTTCACTATCCCTAATTTTTGTTGGAAACTAATAATTGGTTTTTAGGTATATGTTGCACCTAAATCAGCAAAGAAGAAAGCATCTGGAACTTTAGAAAGAAGGACAAAGTCTCCTACGCTTAGAAGTTTGATGGAGAAGTATCTGAGATAGTGTCATATTGATGTTCCAGTTGTAGTGACATGCAGAGTCATATGAGAAAAGACTCACCGGGATGCGTAATAGCTATAGCTCAACTTAGGATGAATTCTGTTTGATGTTTTGTGTAATTAGGAGACTTTAAGTATTTAGGGCAGTAGTAAGATTGACTTATTTTTGATAAAACTTCAAAATTTTGTGTTTTAGAACTTTGTGTTGATGTGTATATGCATGAACTTTATGGATATTGTTATGGCATTAGTATTAAGGACACGATAATCATTTGCTAATAATTTCATGAACTAAATATGTAGTAGTTGGTGATTTTGACTTTGTGCTATGTGAGATTTAGATACTACCTAGTTCCCTTTACATGTTAAATTTAGAACTTTTTTTGCTAGACTTGCCTAGGTTTAATGATAGTCATCTAAGAAAGGATCATAGGCCCTTTTTTATTCTAGTCCACTTTTAGCCTAAATGACCTTCCATGTGTGAATTGAATCTCTTGACCCTTATTTTTAGTGTTATAACCTATTTTTCTTGTTACACCTTTAACCTTCCCATGTGTGTTACAATAAACCTATTTTGGCCCTGGTCTTCCTTGGACATTGGGCACCTCAGCTCAGGCAAAAAACCTAAGTTGAGGGTGGCTTTCATAAGGGTGCATAATGTGACATGGGTATTAAGAAGGGTAAAATAAGTGATAAAGTTAGTTGGCCTAGGTGTGGTAAAAGAAATATAAAGAAAAAGAGAGAAAAGAAAAAAAAGAGAAAATGAAAAAAAATATGAAAAAGTGAAAAAGAAAGAATAAAAAAATCACACCCATCCTGAATGCGCATAAAATATAAAAAGAGAGAAATAATGATGGAATAAATGAAAATTGGCTAGTAAGTGAGACCCCAATGTTAGTGTAGTTCCAAGGAGTCTTAGTTACTTTAAATGTCCTTATCTATGACACTAGTCCCCAAGCCTACATTACAAGTCAAGTAAGGTCCTATAGTGATCCTAACATGACTATCTAAATAGTTAGGTAAGGAAAATAAGGGCAAGCCTATGGTGTTTGACATGTATTTACTGGAACTTCGTTGTTGAGTGTGAGTATCTCTTGACCATCCCTACACTGACATACATGATTTCATATGAGTGAGTAAGATATTCTTGTTGTGATGTCACTTGAGTTATGTTGCTAGCTATCTGCTTGTTTTGGATTGTGTAATTTCTACATATGAGTGGTTTTCTATAGGTAATGTATTAGTCATACCTTGATTCCTTTGTGTCAAATTATTGTGCTTCATATTCATATACAGTTGGTTTTAAAAAGAGATATATGAGTAGATGTTGTGATTTTAAATTAATGTGATGACTAACTTCCTTGAATGTCTTAATTCTCTTAGTTAAGAATCGGTTTTGTTTTGTTGAGATTTTGTTTCCTGAGGACATGAAAATGTTCTAAGTGGAGGGTGTTGATGTGCTTTAGAAATATAACACTTTCGATACTTATAACAAAGAAAATATGCAAGTTTCTAAGGCTTTTTTGTTAGATATAATCCGTTTTGCGTATGTTTTACAGGAAACCATGATTTGAATGATAAGTTCATCAAAATAGTAAAAAATATTGGTTTTTTTCAACTGGGATTTTTTCATCTTGATCATGATCAATGCATGTTTGAGATTCAAAGTAGAGCTGAAAAACTGACTCCCGGCACCAACTAAGTCAACCTACGAACCACATGTTGATGTATGTACCATAGGTAGACAAAGCAGGTACCAGAAAGTCTAAAATCCCAAGAGTCAACTTGCAGAAAAATTCCCATCCTGTGCCTACGGTTGGTACCTTTACCCATGGTAGACCACAGGTACAACCCGCGGTTAGAAATAAACCGCAAGTTTAAGGAACGGGTGGCCACTACCCCTTATTCTCCTATTCCATTTCGTCTTAATTTTTAGGGTTTTATCTTGTACTATAAATAACCTTTATGAATGTTTTACTTGTGTATCGCCACTTTTAACTCTTAGAAATATATATTAATTTAAAGATCTATCTTTGATCTTGGGATTTTATTTTATTGACTTTGCTTGATTATTCAGTGTACAGTTGTGGGATTTCTTTTATCTTATCATTGTGATTTCATCTTTGTTTTCCAATATGATTGCTATTGATCTCTTCACAATCTTGAGCGGCTAAAACCTATAGCTAAGGTTATGGAACCCCTGTTGAATTGACACAGCAGACGAAGTGTGATTATTGATGGGAAACCAATACCCATGGCATGTATTTTTATCTCTGATATGATTGAATTCTTAATGGGTTCACATATTAGTATCTCACCTAGATATTTCTACCAGCTGTAATAAAGGGATAGTAACTAGGGAAAGATAAAGAAAACAGTAATTTGGTGAGTTAATAGTCGATCCATTGCAGCACAATGGTAAATATGAATGATTATTATCCTTCATCTAATACTTTAGACTCAAAAGGTGATATTTAACTAGACCAATGTAAGGGCTAGTAATGCGATATCTTGAGACTCAATAGGTAAAATATGAAATCCACCTATTCGTCCAAAAAACTATAGGAGGTACATAATTTATTTGTTGTATATATAAGGTATTGGGTTAACGCACGAGAAAACTATAGATTTGAGATTCTAGGAGGAGTTAATACTATATTATGTTTGAGAGGACTACAAATAAATTTTTCCATTTACTTTCCTATTTTGCCCATTAACTGTAACCACTAAGATTTGTCAAACAACGTGTTCTTTTAGGATTCAACCCCAACCTTAGTTGGGTTACTATATCTTGACAACAACTATATTATCACCTAGAAGGATGTGTTACTTGGATGTCATCATACATGAAGTGGGTGTGCCATTTGGGGAAACTCAAAGTTCACACTTCCCGAGGTAGAGATTCTAAATTTTTTCATGGTTATCATTATAGACCCACACAAGAATCCTTATAGAGTTCAGGTAGCGGGTTTTTTGGTTTAACAATTTTGGGTGGCCTCTTCATTCAGTCATACATTCTCCTATTGAGTCGGTTCATAGAGGTTTCTATGTATATGATGAGACCAACTATTTAGAAAATGAATTTCCTCACTGTGTGTTCAGAGCTACTCCTATTTCAATGATGAGAGGTAGGGGTTCTACAAGAAGTGAATAAGGTAGTTATAGTGGAGCCTGTATTGGTAGTTCTATGGCTGTTTATCCAGCTAGTGGCCGTGAATAGAGTTATATTATACAAGCTAGACCAGAGGTAGAGGATTTTGATATTGTTATCACAAGTATCATCCCAGTTTATTTCAGACCTACTTTTGTATTATTTAATCTGGGATCGACTTTCTCCTATGTGTCTGTATATTTTCTTTTTGGTTTTGATTTTGCTAGTGAGCCTCTTGACATGCCTATTAGTTATATTTACCCCTATAGGAGACTCTTTAGAGGTGGATCGGGTATACCGATCTTTTGTTGTAACTTTTGTTGGGCGTGAGAATTGGGTAGCTTTGATTTTATTTTATATGATCAATTTTGATGTCATCTTGGGTATGGATTGGTTGGCTCCTTACCATGATATCCTAGACTATTATACTAAGACTGTGATATTAGCTTTATCGGGTGTGCCAATGATAGCTTGGGAAGGTGCACTTTAATTTGGTCCCAAAAGGGTTACATTGTATATTCAGGCTTGTCTCTTGGTTGAGCAGGGATGTTTATCTTATTTAGCTCAAATTCATAATACTAGTAATGCTTTACCTCCTTTTTTGTATTTTTTTCATATAGTTCATGAGTTTGTGGATATCTTCTCTACAAATTTTCCTGGTATACCTTAAAATCCTAATATTGACTTTGCTATTGATATGGAGTCAGGAACAAAGCCCATTTCTATTCCTCCTTATGGGATAGCCCTAGATGAGCTTATGAAATTTATGGATCAATTGTAGGAGTTGTTGGATAAGGGACTTATTTGTCATATTGTATCACCTTTGTGCACCAGTCTTGTTTGGGAAGAAAAAGGATGGGTCAATGCATAGGTGTATTGATTATTGGCAGTTGAATAAGGTGACGGTCAAGAGTATGTATCCTTTTCCTTATATTGATAATTTATTCAACGAGCTTTAGGATGCTTTGGTGTTTTCGAAGATTGATTTGTTATCTGGGTAACACTAGTTGAGGATTAGAGCTTTGGTGAAACACCTTGGATTTTGGCCTTGGAAAATTTCTAGATCTTTGGGCTCACTTCTTTGTTATGACTTAACACCCGGAGTTGTGGGGTGTCTTGATGACTCGATGGGAAGATTTGTACCCAAACCAGTAAGTTTTAGGCTTTTTTTTTCTATAAGCATGAGTGGCTCATTAAGAGGTGTAAAGATATATCACTAGTGGTTAGGTAAAATTGTAGTGAGTCCAGTTTATGTCCAAATATTTATTCTGTCTTTACTATGAATGGACACTATGAGTCATAGGGTGCAATTATAATAGGTTCCATGAGTCTTAAGGATAACAGTGTAGGGTTCCTTGGTTGTACTGTCGTGGTTAATACTTGACCCCCAAAGTCATGGGGTATCTTGATGACATGTTGGGATGAGTCCTACCCAAACCAGTAAGTTTGAGGCTTTATTCTGCCTTGAGTATGAGTGGCTCATTATGAGCTATAAGGATATGTCATGAGTTTTTAAGTTAAATCATAGAGTGTCTAGTTTAAGTCAAAAATTTTTATTTATGTTTACTATCACTGGACACTATGAGTCGTAGGGTCCAATTACGATTGGTTCCATTGAGTGATAAGGATAATAATGTAGGGTTCCTTGATTATGACTCATGGTGATGAGTAGTAATGAGAGGTTACGAGTCAAGGAGTTGAATTGTACTCTAAGGTGATACTTTTTCAGATTTTAATTTGAGGGCACTCTAGACATTTCCCTATTTAACCACTTTGACCCCACGACTTAAATCCTTTCTTGGGACTTCATTATCGTATCATACCTAATAAAACACTCCAGAATGCACTCTCAAACTCTTTGTTAAAATTAAGGATATGGTTTCAAAAGGTTGATAAATTAGGGCTCTCAATGGTGGTTTCTCTAAATACATCTTACTATTTCAGGCATATTACTTTTCCCTCATTGTTAATTTTGGAAAAGCATGTTATTTAAAGTAGTTTTCATAATATTATTATTTTAGTTTTAAAAGTAAAGGTTGGGGGTTATGAATGTTATGAATTGAACAATGTTTCTTATGACTCACATATATGATTTTCATGCTTGTTATATGGTTTTGAACTTGTCGGTGCATGGGTATGGTGAATGAACTAAGGAATTGTGATTTTTTCAAACATATGACTTTTGAAGTGGTTATGACCCCAACCCAATAATGTGAAATTGGTGTTAGTTATGAGAACTATGTGAAATTGTAAAATTGAACTAGTCTTGAACTATGACATAATATAAAGAAGTATTTTAAATACAATGGTATGATTTAATGAATAAAGAGAGTCGCTGTTCCCTAATGTGTATTGATGAAAAAAAGGGAGTTGTTCTCTCCAAGTAAATGGAAATTGTTTTGGCATGATGTGTTACCTTACAAATATAGTTGGTACGAATATTCCAACAATGTAAGCCTAAAAGTGTATTGTGGTTCACTTAATAGAACTATGTGATACTCGTTTTAATTGGGCTATAATAAGGGTTGTGCATCTGAGTCGTAAATGTGGAGGTCCGAGTGACCAATACTATAAACCACGTTTGCCGACATGGGGGTCAAAGTGAACAGGAAGGTTGGAGTCCCCATTATTATTATTATTTCATGATTAGGGAGTTATGAGTCCCCCTATAAATCATTATATGATCGGGCTCTTAAGTCACCTTGGTGCATTTTTTAAGGTTAGAGTCCCCCATTTGCATATATAAATATATTAGATTATTATTTATTTCATGCGGCTACGCACACTAGGGCCCAACCAGGGGGTAGGATCTTGGACTAGTATAGCCCGCGGGTACTATTATATGATGGTTGAGCTATAAAATCTAGGATAAAGTTTTGAAAAGCATGATAATCTTTGTTCCCTATCCCGATGATAGATATATTTATGTATATGCATTTTTTTATGTGTGTTGCATTTTTAATGATTTTAAAATATCGATCATATGATAATGTTGTCCTTATCCTCGAGTTTCATACTAGAAATCACCCCAATAATAATTTTTGGATGTTGTATCCCCACGCAATTCAGGAATTTATCACCCTTCTAACCATTTTTGGATGATGTATCCCCACCCAATTCATGAATTAATCATACTTCTACTCCTCATTCCTAGTGACTTGGATTCAAGATCAAATAGTGAGTCACATAGAAGTGGTGAGCTTCCTGACTTTGGAGGACTCCATTTTATGTTATTTATTTCTTTATCACTTTACTATTTCTTTAGATTTGTCTTTTTTGTTTATGGTCAGCGGCATATCCCGACTGGATATTCTTTCGTTTTTAGTAAAGACTTTGTCGGACTACTGTTGGCATAGGTTGTGCAGGTATCGATATTAGTATTGGTATTAGTATTAGATTTGATACTAGTATCAGTTGGTTTTTGTTATGGACTTACTTTAATGTCTTTAATTTATATTCTCTTATCTTGTTATATGTTCAAAATTCAGCCAACCTAAGGGTGTGGTGTGTTTGGTTAGGTTAGGTACAGGGGGTGATCTAGGGTACACGTGGGACGAGATACCCGTCATGGCTTGGCCCTATTTTAGGTTTTGACAGAGGTGGTATAAGAGCCTAGGTTTGGTGTCATTTGGTGTCCAACAAAGTCGTGTCAAGTATTGTCTCTTTTATTGGTATTTATGGTGCCACACTTATAAGGGAAAGACTACAAGATATTTTGGAATGTTTCCATTTATTGTTGTTCTGTTTCAAGCCATAGAGTCTAAGGTCTTGAATCTCTCTAATTCCTATTTGTTCACTTTTCATATCAAGCCTACCAAATGATTTGAATCTTATGGAAACTTCTCTATCCAACCTAAGGGAAATGCTAATCGGATACATCCTCCTCATAGGGTACAGATTTGATCTATAGGTCCAGTTCCTAATTATGCTCTTGGGAATCCACCGATGCCCTCTAGTCCTCCTCGAGCAACTTAGGCTGATGTTTTAAATGCAGAATTTTGTTAGTCCATTCACATGTTTGATCAGTTGGTAGCTTTTCAGTCTGAGCATGTAGCTTGAGTTACTCCATCTTCTGAGGCTACAATGATTGGCCAGTTTATGAGGCTGAGCCCTCATGTATTCACCGGTGTTAAGGTTGATGAGGATTCTTAAGGTTTTATCGATGAGATGTAAAAGATCTTCTAGGTTATGCATACTACTAATATGGAGGGTGTAAAATCCGCTGCCTATCAACTGAAGGATATGGCATACCAATGGTTAGAGGAATGGGAACATTCTATAGGAGATGATGTCGAATCCATACTATGGGATGATTTCTCTAGTTATTTTCTATACTACTTCTTTCCTCATGAGTTGAGGAAGGAGAAATCTGAATAGTTTGTTAATCAAAAGAAAAACAAGATGACAGTCAAGGAGTATGCCTTGAAATTCCATTAGTTATCCCGATATGATCCCGAGTTAGTGTCTAGCATGAGGGCCAGAATAAGGAAATTTTCTTTTGGATTGTCCCATAACTTATTATATAAAGTAAGGCTTTCTTTTTGAATAAGGATATGGACAACGCTAGATTGGTAAAGTATATACAACAAGTCGAGAAAGAGATGAAGAAGCAGGCTGAAATTAAGGAGAGGTAAAATAAGAAGTTTAGGATTTCTTATTAAGCTAGAGGTCAATATTAGGGTGGTAGATATGGTGGAAAGTAGTCTAAGAAGAATTAGGGAAGTTCTGGTTCCTACTCTACGGTTAGTGCTCCTCATTTAAAGCCTTTAAGTTGTTATCATTCTGAACATGATAGTGGATTTGGTGCCCAATATCGGCTGGTGGGGCCTAGTTTTCTCCATCTTATCCTCCTTATAAATTTTGCGTACAGGTGCATCATGGGTTTTGTGAAGAGGTGTGTAGTAAGTATTTTAAATTTAGCCAGATTAGTGACTTGCATAGGGATTGTCCTTCTAATGTTGCTTTGGGGTAAAATAATATTCTTGTTGCCACTTATTAGCTCCTCACCAAAGGGTTCTGCTTCTTCTTTTCGTATCGACATTGGCTAAAATCTCTTGTATGCTCTTACTACCCGCCATGACTTTTTGGCATCATCCAATATTGTCATTAGTATGTTACAACTCTTTTCTTGTGGTGTGTATTTCTTGTTTGATATGGGGTCTACTCTTTCTTATGTGACCCAATTTATGGCTGTGCATTTTGGTTTCAGTCTTGAGTGTATCCTTGATCTCTTTTCTATTTCTATCCTAGTGGGTGACTGTATTGTTATTAGAAGAGTCTATAGGGGTTGTGTGGTATCTTTTAGTGGTAGAAAAACTCTAATAGTTTTGATAAAGTTAGACATGATTGATTTTGATGTCATATGTGGGATTGATTGGGTGCATTTGTTCTATGCCTCCTTAGATTTTTGGACCGTAAGGTTATGTTTAAATTCCCAAATAAGTCGGTCTTTGAGTGGGAAGGGGGCTCATTAGTGCCTAATGGAAAGTTCATATCATATCTTAGAGCCCGTAAGTTGATTTCCAAGGGATGTCTTTATCATTTGGTCCGAGTTAAGGATTGTAACTCAGAGGTTCCTTCATTGACATCCATTCCTATATTTAATGAATTTCCCCAGGTTTTTATTGATGATCTTCCTAGTATCCTTCCTTGTATGGAGATTGATTTTGAGATTGACCTTGTTTCGGACACTCATCCTATCTCTATTGCTCTATGTAGAATGTCTCTAGCTTAGTGGAATGACCTTAAGGAGCAGTTTAAAGACCTCCTTGACAAGGATTTTATCTATCCTAGTGTGTCTTCGTGGGGTACCTCTATTTTGTTCGTGCGTAAGAAGGATGGTTCCCTTCAAATGTGCATCAATTACCATTAGTTGAATAAGGTTATAGTGAAAAATAAGTATCCTCTTTCTTAGATTGATGATTTTTTTGACCAACTTTAGGGTGCTAGGTGTTTCTCTAAGATCGATCTTAGGTCTGGTTATCATCAACTAAAGATTATGGAAGTGGATACCCCTAACACTGCTTTTTAAACTCGTTATGGTCATTTTGAATTTTTAGTCATGTGTTTTGGTTTGACTAATGCCCTGTTGGATTTCATAGACTTGATAAATATGGTCTTTTATTAGTTTCTGGATTTTTTTTTCATCGTATTTATAGATCATATTCTAGTGTATTCCAAGAGTGAGGTGAATCATGCCGATTACCTCCATATCGTGTTGCAAACCTTAAAAGATCAACATTTGTATGCAAAGTTTTCAAAGTGCAAATTCTGGTTGAAAGTTTTTACCTTTCTGGGTCATGTCATTTCTAGTAAAGGGATCATGGTGCATTCGTAGAAAGTTGCAATGGTTAAGAAGTGGCCTAGGACCACGACTAATATTCATAGCTTATTAGGTTTAGCCGATTACAGTTGGAGATTTATGGAGAGTTTCTTGACTACAGCTGCCCTACTGACTAAGTTGACCCAGAAAAAGGTGAAGTTTTTGTGGTTTAACACTTGTGAGGGTAGTTTTAAGGAGTTGAAAGATTAATTGACTTCGGATACGATTCTAACTCTACATGAAGGTACTGGTGGTTTTGTTATCTACCGTGATATATCCTATGTGTGACTTGGTTGTGTATTGATGTAGCATGGTAGGGTGGTGGCCAATGCTTCTAGGCAGTTTAAAGTTTATGAGAGGAATTACTGAATCACTACTTGGACTTGTTGGTTGTGTTGTTCTCATTGAAGATTTGGCATTGCTACTTCTGTGGATTCCATATAGACATCTTTTCTGATCACAAGTGCCTTTAATATGTGTTCACCTAGAAATAATCTTACCTCAGGTAGAGGAGGTGTCTTGAGTTGCTAAAAGATAATGGTACGTGTCTCCACTAGTACCCAGGTAATGCTAACATGGTTGTTGATGCTCAAAGTAGGTTAGCCATGGGGAGTCTAGTTCATGTGGATAAGGATAAATGGGAGTTGGTGAAAGATATTCACCATTTTGCTAAACATGGAGTTCATCACTTAGACTTTGAGGATGGTGGTGTGCTTGTGCATGAGGTGACAAAGTCATCCCTTATTGCTGATATAAAGTAAAAGCAACTATAAGATCCTGTCTTAATAAAGTTTATGAAAGATAAAGGTCAACAAAATTTTATAGCTTTTGAGATTGGCGGAGATGGTATCTTGAGGTCCCAAGACATATTATGTGTTTCTGATGTAGATGGGTTCGAAGAGAGGATCTTAGTTGAGGTTTATAAGTCAGGCTATGTCATTTATCCCAGTTTGACAAGGATCTATCATAATATTAAGGAATTCTATTAGTGGAATAATATATAGTATATGTGTCATGTTTTGTGGCTAAATGCATTATGTTTCAACAAGTGATGATAGAGCACTTGTCGCCTGGTAGGTTGACTCAAGAGATTGAACTGTTGGTATAGAAATGGAAGATAATTAATATGGATTTCATTCCCGATCATCCTCAATCTCAGAATTAGTTTGATTTGATTTGGGTCATTTTGGATAGGATGACTAAGTCTGCTCACTTCTTTTCAGTGAGGACTAATTTTTTGGTAGAGGATTATGCGAGGTTGTTCTTCTAATAGATCGTAAAGTTTCATGGGGAACCTATTTCTACCATGTTAGATTGTGGTATTCAATTCTCATTGCATTTTGTGCATTCGTTTCAGAGAGGTTTGGGAATTAAAGTGAGCCTTAGTACTGCTTTCCACCAATAGTTAGATGTATAGGCCAAAAGGACTATTCTACATTCAAAGATATGCCTCAGCTTGTGTGATTAACTATGGTTGTTGTTGGGTTGATCATTTTCCTCTTATAAAGTTTGCATCTAATAAAAGCTACCTCTCTACTAATGGGATGGCTTTATTTAAGACATTGTATGGTAGGATATGTGGGTCTCTTATTAGGTGGTTTGAGGTTGGTTAGACGGAGATATTTGAACCGAATTTAGTTTACCAAGAGATGGAATAGGTGAAGGTAATTCGGGATAGACTTAAAGCTGCTTAAAGATGCAAAAATATCCAGTGTAGATATGAGGTAGAGGGAGTTAGATTTTGAGGTTAGTGAATGGGTATTCTTGAAGGTATCGCATACGAAGAGAGTAATGCTGTTTGGGAAGAAGGAGAATCTCAATCCCCAGTATGTTGGCCCATACTTGGTTTTGAAGAGAATTTAGACAGTTGCATATGAGTAAGAGTTACCTCCTAGTTTGAGTTCTATTCATTTGGTGTTCCATTTGTCAATGCTTAGGAAGTGTGTGGGTGATCCATCGGTGTTTGTACCTATCAAGGATATTGGTATTTCAGATTCCTTATCATATAAGGAAGTCATGACTAAGATGTTGGATCCACAAGTTTGTCAGTTGCAGACGAAGGACGTAACTTCGGTGAAGGTTCTATGGAGGAACCATAAGGCTGAATAAACTTCTTGTGAAGAAGATGAGGATATAAAGTCCAAGTATCCATTCTTATTTTCCACTTTAGATAATCGTGCATAAGGTATGTGTTATTCTTAACATCTTTGTTACAGAAAAGATTGATTTCCTCGGCATCTTTATTTTTTAAGTTTGTTAAAGGTAAGAGTAGGGATATATAGAGTCAAATCATGCTAGTAATTTCCTTGTCCCGTAATTTGAGGACGAATGATCCAAGTGGAGGAGAATCAAAACTCCTTGAATTTTGGCCATGACTGGGAGAATTGAAACTTCCTGAATTTTGGCCATTGAAAATTTCATGAGCTTTAGGCTCACTGCCTTGCTTACGACTTTACCCCAGAGTCATAGGATGTCTTGATGACTTATTTGGATAATTAACATCCAAACCATTAAGTTTTAGGCTTGATTTTACTCTAAGTATGAGTGTCTCACTAAGAGCCATAAAGATATGTCACAAGTCATTAGGTGAAATCGTATGGTGTCTGGTGTAAGTCCTAAACTTTATTCTGTGTTGACTATGACTGAACCTTACGAGTCATAGGGTCCAATTATGATTGGTACCATTGACTCGTAAGGATAACAGTGTATGGTGTTTTGGTGGTGCTGCCTTAGTTACGATTCTTGGTGACAAGTTGTAATGAGAGTTATGAGTCAAGGGGTTGATTCATAATCAAAAGCAACACTTTTTCACCTTTTAAGTTAAGGGTACTTTGGATATATCTCAATTTAACCCATTTGATCCCGCGACTTAAAGCTTTTCTTCAGACATCATTATCATATCATTCCCTATAAAACACTCCCAAATTCTCTCTTAAACTCTTTGTTGAAGATTAGGATAGGGTTTCAAAAGGTTGATCGATTAGGGCTCTAAAGGGTGGTTTCTCTCTGTACATCTTACTATTTCATGCATGTTACTCTTCCCTAATTGATGATTTTGCAAAAGTATGTGATTTAAAGTAGTGTTCATAAGATTATTGTTTTGTTTTTGAAAGCAAAGGTTAGGGTTTTAAATGTTATGAATTGAACAATGTTTCTTATGGCTCACATATATGATTTTCATGCTTTTAATATGGTTTTGAACTTGTGGGTGCATGGGTATGGTGAATGAACTAGTGAATTGTAATTTTTTCAAACATTTGACTTTTTAAGTGTTTATGATCCCAACCCCATTAATGTGAAATTGGTTTTATTTATGAAAAATATGGGAATTTTTAAAATTGAACTAGTCTTGTACTATTGCATGATATAAAGAAGTATTTGAAATAAAATGGTATTACTTAATTAAAAAAGGGAGTCGGTGTTCTCTAATGTGTATTTATTAGAGAGGACTTGTTCTCCCCGAGTTAATGTAAATTGTTTTGGCATTAAGTGTTATCTTGAAAGTGTAGTTGCTATGACGATACCAACAATGTATGCCGAAAAATGTATTATGGTTGTTTCAATGGTAATGTGTGACATTTGTTTTAATTGAGCTACATTAAGGGTTGTGTAGCTTAGTCGTGAAAATGAAGGTCCGAGTGACCTATACTGGAAATTATGTTTTCCGATGGGGGCCTCAAAGTGAACATTGAGGTTCAAGCCCTACTTATTATTATTTCATGATTAGAGAGGTTTGAGTCCCACATAAATCATTATATAATCGGGTGCTTAAGTTACCTTGGTATTTGTTGGAGCATTCGAGTCCCCCAAGTGCATATATATGAGATTGTTATTTATTTCATACGGCGATTTGGGGCCCGACTAGGGGTGAGAGTTGGGGCCCATATATCACATAGGTACTATTATATGATAGTTGAGCTACATAATCCAGGATAATGTTTTGAAAAATATGTTAAGCCTTATTCTCTATCCCGACATGTGATAAATATAAATTTATTTATATACATTTAATTATGTGTATTGTCTTTTGAATGATTTTAGACTATTAATAATATTATTATGTTATCCTTACCCCTAAGTTTCATGCAAGCTTTCACCCTGCTAACCATCTTCGAACATTGTATCCCTATGTGATATAGGAATTGATCATTCTTCCACTCCTTCTGCTAAGTGACTTGGATTCAGGATCAGCTACTGAGTCAGACTGAAGTAGTGAGCTTCCAAACATTGGAGGATCCATTTTATGTAATGGATTTCTTTATGACATTACTATTTATTTGGATTTGGTTTATTATCTAGCTATGTTCGAGGGTATATCTTGACTGGATATTTATTGATATTGATTAGAGGCTTTGCTGGACTACTATTGGCATAGGCGGTGTTGGTATTGGTATAAATATTGATATTGGTATTGGTATTGGCATTAATACTGGTATTGATTGGTTTTTGTTATCAACTTACTTTAATGTCTTTAAATTGATATTCTCTTATGTTGTTATATGTTAAAAATATAGCAAACCTTAGGGTGTGGTTTGTTTAGTTGTTAGGTACTGGGGTGATCTCCTTTCCACATGGAACTTGAGATGCCTATCACGGCCAGGCCCTGGTTTAGGTTGTGACATTCAAATATTCTAAAGATAACTTTTTAGACTGGTATGTTTTTTATGAGTTCTTTGTCATATTCATTGGGTTGACCTATGCCTTCTTTGTATCCATGGAGTTAATGAACTGGGCATTTTGATTGTATCTAGACTCCTTTGTTATTGTATTTATAGGTAATATCTTGGTTTATTTTAGGAATGATCCTATTCATGAAGATCAATTACGAATTGTGCTCTAGAAATTGAGGGATAAGAAGTTGTATGCTAATTTCTCCAAGTGTGAGTTGAGTTTGTCTCTTTCTTAGTTCATGTGGTGACTAAGGAAGGTATTATGGTTGATCCAACGAAGATTACAGCGGTTTATCAATCTACTATGCGTACTACGCCCATCAAAATTTGGAGTTCTATTAGATTAGATGGTTACTATCGGTGTTTAGTTGAGGGTTTCACATCCAATACAGATCCATTGAGCAAGTTGACTCCAAAGAAGGTTTCTTTTCAGTGGTTTGATGCTTGTGAGGCAAGCTTCTAAAAGTTCAAGAATTTGTTGACATCAACTCCACTCTTAACTTAGCTAAAGAAGGCGTGGATTTTTCTGTCTTTTGTGATTCTTTAGGTGTTGGGTTACGTGTTGTGTTGATCCAAGAGGGTAAGGTGATTGCATATGCTTTTTGTCAGTTAAAGCCCCAAGAGAAGAATTACCCTACCCGTAATTTGCAGTTGTGCATGGTTGTTTTTACTTTGAAGTTATTCAGGTGCTACATGTATGGAGTTTATTGTGAGATTTTCTCGAATCATCATAGCCTTTAGTATTTCCTTATCTATTGAGATCTTAATATGAGGGAGCGACGCTGGTTTGAGTTGCTTAAGGATTATGACTTGACTATTCTGGCTTATTCAGACAAGGCTAATGTAGTTGCAGATACCTTGAGATAGAAGTTGACTTACATAGGTAGCTTGGCATATCTTTTGACCCAGGAAAGAACTTTGACCTTAGAGGTTTACTTTTTAGATAAGTAGATGGTTATGCTTTATATTTTAACACCTGGGTATGCTTTGGCATTTGTAGAGGATATATTAGTGGAGCAAATTTGAGTTCATCAATTTGATAATATTAGATTGAGATAGAATCAGGATAAGGTGTTGAGTGGTAAGTCTAAGGAAGTCTCACTTAATTTAGATGGTGTTTTGAGGATTGAAGGTTAAGTGTATGCATTGAGAGTTGGTGATTGGGTTTGGTTGATTTTGGCAGAGGCTCATTGTTCTAGATATTCTATCTTTCAAAGAGAACTAAATTGTATCATGATTTGAGGAAGCATTAGTGATGGGGTGGTATGAGAAGAGATGTTTTGGATTTTTTAGCTCGTTGCCTTTTATTGCCAGTAGGTGAAAGACAATTATTTTAGGCCTTATGGAATGCTTCAGAGGTTTCCTATTCTCGAGTGGAAGTAAGAATGGATTACTATAGAATTTGTGACTGGGTTGCCTCATACTCCACATGTTTCTGATAGTGTTTGGGTCATAGTAGATCTATTGATCAAATCTACCTATTTCATTCTCGTTCAAGTCTTTTTTATTGTGGAGAGGTTAGCCCATATCTATATTAGTAAGATTATAAATCTCTATGGTATGCCCATATCTATCATCTCAGATCATGGTTCTGTATTCATATCTCACTTTTTGAAGACTTTTTAGGATGAGCTGGGCATTTAAGTTGATCTTAGCATAGCGTTTCACCCCCAGACTAATTGTCAGTCAAAAGGGACAGTCCAGGTTTTAAAGATTATGCTCCTTGCTTGTGTGATGGATTTTGGTGGCCAGTGGGGGTATCATTTAGCTTTAGAAGAGTTTGCTTATAATAACAACTACCATTACAGTATCAATATGGCTCCTTTTGAGGTATTATATGGTAGGAATTATTTCTCACTAGTTGGTTAGTTTGATGTTCTGAGGTTAGATGTCTAGATACAGACTTGCTTCATAAGTCTTTAGATAGAGTTTGGATCATTAAAGATAGCCTTTAAGCGGATAAGAGAAGGAAGAAGTGCTATGCCGGCTGTACACTTTATGCCTTTAGATATAGTGTTAGTGACCATGTTTTCTTTTGAGTTTCACCCATGAAAGGTATGATAAGGTTTGGGAAGACCAGCAAGCTTATCCCTAAATATATTGGTCCATTTGAGATTCTTCGAGATGTTGGTGATGTGGCTTATGAGTTAGCTTTGCCCCTTGATTTATCAACTGTTTATATAGTTTTTGATATTTCTATGCTTTGCCGTTACATAAGAGAGATGTAGGTTAAAAAAAGGTTGTAGCTTTTGAGATTGATAGAGATGGTATCTTGAGGTACCAAGCTAGATTTTCATTTCCTGATGTTGGTGGGTTCAGAGAGGGGATCTTGGTTGAGGCTTATGAGTCGCGCTATTTTCTTCATCCCAATTCAACGAAGATGTATCATTATCTTAAAAAGATCTATTGATAGAATAATATTAAGTGAGATATGACCAGTTTTGTAGGTAAATACATGGTGTATCAATAAGTGAAGATTGAGCACTTGAGGTCCGATAGGTTGACTCAAGAGATTGAACTACCAGTACGAAAATAAGAGATAATTAATATGGATTTTGTTACTGGTCTTCCTTAGTCTCTGAATTAGTATATTTGATTTGGGTCATCGTGGATAGGATGACTAAGTCTGTTGGCTTCATGCTAGTGAGGACTAATATTTTCGTTGGGGATTATGCGAGGTTGTTCCTCCTAGAGATTGTGAAGTTGCATTGGGTGCCTATTTCTATCTTGTCAGATCATGGCATTCAATTCTCATTGTATTTTCGGCATTTGTTTTTGAGAGGTTTGGGAACTAATGTGAGCCTTAGTACTGCTTTCCACCCACAGTCTGATAGGTAGGCGAAAAGGACTATTCAGATATTGGAAGATATGCTTCATCCTGAGTGATTGACTATAGTGGTAGTTGGGTTGATCATTTACCTCTTATAGAGTTTGCATATAAAAATAACTACCACTATAGTATTAGGATGGCTCCATTTAAGGCGTTGTATGGTATGAGGTGTAGGTCTCCTATTGGGTGCTTTGAGGTTGTTGAGGCAGAGATGTTTGGCTTGGATTTTGTTCACCAAGAGATGGAGGAGGTGAAGGTGATTTAGGATAGACTTAAGGTTGCTAAAAGTTACAAAAATATCCTAAGAGGATGTGAGGCAAAGGGAGTTACAGTTTGATATTAGCGATTGGGTTCTCTTAAAGGTATCTTCTATGAAGGGAGTAATACAGTTTTTGAAGAAAGGAAAGTTTAGTCCCCAGTATGTTGGCCCATACTTGATTTTGAAGAGAATTGGGAAGATTGCGTACGAGTTAAAGTTGCCTCCTAGTTTGTGCTGCATTCATTAATGTTCTATATGTCAATGCTGAGGAAGTATATGGGTGATCCTGATTGGTCCTATAAAAGATATTGGAATTTTGGATTCCTTATCGTATGAGAAAGTCCTAGTTGAGATCTTTTATCGAAAATTTTGTCGGTTACAAAAGAAGCGTGTAGATTTTGTAAAGGTTCTATGGAGGAATGATAAGGTTGAAAATGATACTTGGGAACTCTAAGAGGACTTGAAGTCGAAGAATCCAATCTTGTTTTCCACATGGGATAATCGTGCGTATGGTATATGTTATTCTTAACATCTTTGTTTTCTAACTTTGTTAAATGAAAGACTGATTTCCTTGACATTTTTATTTTCTGACTTTGCTAAAGGTAGGAGTGAGGCAATATAGAGTCAAATCATGCTAGCAATTTCATTGTCCCATAAATTGAGGACAAATGATTCAAGAGTGGAGAATAAAAACACCTCAGATTTTGGCCCTTGAAAATTTCTTGAGCTTTAGGCTTACTGCCATAGTTATGACTTTACCTCTAAAGTTGTAGGGTGTCTTACCAACTGTTGGGAAGAGTTGTACCCAAAATAGTAAGTTTGAGGCTTGATTCTGCTCTAAGTATTAGTGGCTCAATAAAAGCAGTAAAGATATAACACGAGTCGTTGGGTGAAATCGTAGGGTATCCAGTGTAGGTCCCAAACTTTGTTTAGTGTTAACTATGACTAGACTCTACGAGTCGTAGGGTTCAATTACGGTTGGTGCCATTGAGTCATAAGGATAACAGTGTATAGTGACTTAGTGGTACTACCTTAGTTACATCTCGTTGTGTCTAGCCGTTATGAGAGTTTACGAGTCAAGAGGTTGACTCATAATAAAAGGCAACACTTTTTTAGCTTTTAAGTTGAGGCTACTCTGGACATTTCATAATTTAACCCTTTTGACCCCACGACTTAAAGATTTCTTTGGTACTTCACTATCACATCATTCCCAATAAAACACTCCCAAATTCTCTCTCAAACTCCTTGTTCAAATAAAGGCTAGGGTTTCAAAAAGTTGATCTATTAGGGATCTCAAGGGTGGTTTCTCTTTATACATCTTAATATTTAATGCATGTTAATCTTCCCTCATTGTTGATTTTGCAAAAAACATGTGATTTAAAGTAGTGTTCATAAGTTTATTGTTTTTGTTTTGAAAATTAAGGTTTGGGGTTTTGAATGTTATGAATTGAACAACATTTCTTTTGTCTTACATATATAATTTTCATACTTTTAATATTGTTTTGAACTTGTTGGTGCATGGGTTTGGTGAATGAACTAGGGAATTATGATTTTTCCAAACCTGTGACTTTTAAAATAGTTATAACTCCAACCTCTTAATATGAAATTGGTTTTAGTTATCAGAATTGTGGGAATTTGTAAAATTGAATTATTCTTGAACTATTGCATGATATAAAGAAGTATTTGAAATACGATGGTATGATTTATTGAACAAAGGTAGTCGGTGTTCCCCAATGTGTATTAATAAACAAAGAGAGTTGTTCTCCCTGAGTTAATGGAATTTGTTTTGGCAATGGAATTTGTTTTGGCATAAAGTGTCACCTTTCAAGTGTAGTTGGTATGATGATACCAATAATGTAAGTGTTAAAGTGTATTGTGGTCCTTTGAATGAGAATGCGTGATACTTATTTTAATAGGGCTATAATAAGGGTTGTGTAGCTGAGTCGTGAAAGTAGAGGTTCGATTGATCTATACACAAAATTGCATTTGCCGACACGGGTCAAAGTGACTAGGGAGGTTATAGTCCCCCATATTATTTTTATTTCATGATTAGGGAGGTTTGAGTCCCCCATAAATCATTATATGATCGGGTTCTTAAGTCACCTTTGTATATGTTAGGGGTTCGAGTCTCACATATGCATATATATCAGATTATTTTCTAGTTCGTATGGCTGCACTCACTGGGGCCCAACCAAGGTATGAGAACTGGGGTCCTGATAACTCGTAGGTATTATTATATGATGGTTGAGCTACATATTCTAGGATAAAGTTCTGAAAAGCATGTTAATCCTTTTTTCTTATCCTAGTATGTGATATATATATATATATTTATGTGTACGCATTTGATTATGTTCGTTGGATTTTAAATGATCTTAAACTATTGATCATATCATTATGTTATCCTTATCCTTGAGTTTCATGCTAGCGTTCACCCCGCTTATAATCTTCAGACGTTGTATCCCCAAGCAATGCTAGAATTAGTCATAATTCCACTCCTCTTACTCAATGACTTGGATTCAGGATCAGCTAGCGAATCAGACTAAAGTTGTGAGCTTTCATACTTTGAAGGACTTTATTTCATGTTATGGATATCTTTATGACTTTACTACTCCTTTAGATATGGTTTCTTTTATAGGCTATGGTCGGGGGTATGTCCCGACTAGATATTCTTTGATTTTGATTAGAGTCTTTGTCGGACTACTGTTGGTATGGGCGATGTTGGTAGTAGAATTAGTATTGGTATTAGTATTGGAATTGATATTTGTATTATTGGTTTTGCTTATCGACTTACTTTAATGTCTTTAAATTGATATTCTCTCATCTCGTTATATGCTTAAAATCTAGCCAACCTTAGGGCATGGTGTGTTTGGTTTTGTTAGGTACTGAGGTAATCTTCGATCCATGTGGGACTTGAGACACCCATCACGGCTAGGCCCTAGTCCATGTCGTGACATTCAGATATTCCAAAGATAACTTTTTAGACTAGGTATGGTTATCATGAGTTATTGGTCATGTCCTTTGGGTTGACATATGCCCAATTGAGGTCATGGAGTTAATGAAATGGGTATTTCGACCGTATCTAGACTTTTTTATTATCTATTTTATAAATGATAGCTTGTTTTATTCCAAGAGTGAGACTGATCATGAGGAGTATTTATGGATTGTGCTTCAGAGATTAACGGATAAGAAGTGGTATGTTAAGTTCTCCAAGTGTGAGTTTTTGTTGGAGTCTATCTTTTTCATAGTGCATATGGTTAATAAACAAAGGTATTATGGTTGATCTATCCAAGAATATAGTTATAGTGATTAGGCTATGCCTACTTCGCCTATTGAGTTTCGAAGTTCTGCTGGCTTGGATGGTTACTATTGGCATTTAGTTGAGGGTTTCTCATCCGTTGTAGCTCTGTTGACCAAGTTGACTCAAAAGAAGGTTTCTTTTTAGTTCTTCGATGCTTGTGAGGAAAGATTTTAAAAACTCAAGGATTTGTTGATGTCAACCTCAATCTTCACTTTGCCCATAAGGCCGTGGGGTTTACCATATTGGTAATGCTTCATTTGTTGGGTCAAGTGTTGAATTGATGAAAAATGGTAAGGTGATTGCGTACGCTTTTTGTCAGTTGAATCCCCAAGAGAAAAATTACTCTACCCATGATTTGGTGTTGTGCGTAGTTGTTTTTGCTTTGAATTTGTAGAGGCACTACTTGTATGAGGTCTCTTGTGAGGTTTCCTCCAATCATTCCAGCCTTCAGTATTTCTTAACCCAGTGAGATCTTAAGATGAGGCAGCGCCATTGGGTTTAGTTTCTTAAGGATTATGACTTAACTATTCTCTATTATCCGTGTAAGGCTAATATAGTTGTAGATGCCTTGATCCGAAAGTTGACTAGCATAGTTTGTGTGGCACTTCTTTTGACCCAGGAGAGGCCTTTGGACTTGTAGGTTTTGTTTTTAGCTAAGCAGACGGTTATGCTTGATATTTTGACACCTGGGTGTGTTTTGGGATTCATGGAGGGTAGGTCTTTGTTGATGGAGCAGATTCGAGCTCATCAATTTGATGATGTTAGATTAAGATAGATTTGGGATAAAGTGTTGAGTGGTGAGGCTAAGGAAGCCTCACTAAATTCAGATGGTGACTTGAGGATTGGAGGCTGAGTTTGTGTTGCGAAAGTGGGTGATTAGGTTAGGTTTATTTTAGAGAAGGTGGATTGTTCCATAGAGTCCATCCATCCGACAGAACTAAGATGTATTGTGATTTGAGGAAACATTAATGGCGGGGTGGTATGAGAAAAGATAAAGTGGATTTTCTAGCTTGTTCTCTTTGTTTCCAGCAGGTGAAGGCCAATTATTTAAGGTCTGGTGGATTGCTTCAGAGATTTCCCAAACATGAGTGGAAGTAGGAATGGATCACTATGAACTTCGTAACCGGGTTGCCTCGTACTTTACATGGTTTTGATAGTGTTTGGGTCATTGTGGATCGATTGACCAAATCTTCCGATTTTATTTTGACTCCATCCTTTTTTAATGCTGAGACGTTGGCCCGTATCTATAGTAGTGAGACTATGCATCTTCATGGTATGCCAGTGTCTATTATCTTAGATCGAGGTTCTGTTTCAAGTCTCAGTTTTGGATGATTATTCAGGATAAGTTGGATACTCAAGTCGATCTTAGCATAACATTTCACCCCCAAACTGATAGTTAGTCGGGGCAGACTATTTAGGTATTAGAGGATATGCTCCATACTTGTCTGATGGATTTTGGTGGCCAGTGGGAGAAACATCTAGCTTTGGCGTAGTATGCATTCAACAATAACTACCATTACAGTATTGATATAGCTTCTTCTAAGGCTTTGTATGGAATGCATTGTTGTTTTCTGATTTGTTGGTTTGATAATTCGAAGGTTAGACCTCGAGGTATGAACTTGCTTCATTAGTCTTTGGGTAGAGTTTGGAACTTTTAGGATAGACTTTGAGTGGTTCCGAGTGCGCAGAAGTGCAATGCATATTGTAAACTTTGTGCCTTGATATTTAGTGTTGGTGATTGTGTTTTCCTTCAAGTTTTGCCCATGAAGGGTATGATGAGGTTTGGGACAAGGAGAAATCTTAGCCCCAATTATATTGGGCCATTTGAGATTCTTAGGACTGTTGGTGATGTGGCTTATTAGTTAGCCTTACCCCCAGCTTTATCTGCAACTGTTCATCCTGTTTTTTATGTTTTCATGCTTCATCGTTACATTCCAAATGATTCTTATGTCATTTGTTAGGATTACGTTCAGTTAGATAAGAGGTTGTATTTTTGTAAGGAGTCGATCTTCATCTTGGCTAAGGATGTTAGATGGTTGCATTCTTGAGTTATTTTAGTAGTTATGTTCCAGTGGAAGCATCAACCTATAGATGATGCTACTTGGGAGTCGAGCCTGACATGCATAGTTCTTATCCGAACTTTTTGCTGATTCAGGTATTTTCCCTTGCCTTTAGTTTGAGGACGAACTAAATTTTTAGTGGTGGATGATGTGATACCCTGTTTTTGATAATTTATGTGAAATATTCATTTCTATGTGATTTTACTATTTTACCCCTTCTCATGGTTTGTGTTATGGTATTTTTGAAGTGTGGGGACGCTTGGCATAGTTCCCAATGTGTTTTGATGTTATTTATGTGAAATTGTGTTTTTTAGTGCCTTGAAAAAGCCTTATAGTTGACTTCGGTCTACATTTATCGATCTGTTCATTGGATGGAAAAAAGGATTGCGCCAGTAGATCCAGAACATTAATTTTAGGGTGGTAACATAGTCGGTGTGGTTTTATGGCTTTTAAATCTCATTTCGACCCTCGATTCAACAAGATGTAAAATTACGTCTCCGGGGTCAAGTTTGTCAAATGATGTTTTTTTTTAAAATTTGATATCGCCAATGAGTAAGGAGGGTTGAGTTTTCTAGGGTAGCATAGTTCATTTGCATTCACGGGGTTCTGGATGAGTCATGAGGGTTCCATGGAGACTTGAAATTTTCCAAGTCTCCAACTAGTGTTGGTGCCACCGCAATCGCGAGGGGCTGGTCTTGTGCGTGACTCAGCAGATCAAGTACAAGTGTCGCATAAGAGACATCTCAATCGTGATAGTGAGTCCCGCGTAGGCGATTACTAGGTACCGCATACGCGACACCTAGTCGCGTATCTGATGCTTGGACTATATGCATATATTGAGACTTAGAGCTTAAGGTTTCATGATTTTGAGTATTTTGTTCCACTTTTAAGCTTGGGTAAGATCCATAACCTATTTTGACTACATTTCATTAATTTCATCCTTTAATTCTTTTTTAATGCGGATTAAAAGGTAGAAATTGGGGATTTTGGCCCGCAAGTCCTAAAAATTGTATGTCTTGGATATAAACACCGATTTCAGTCTAAATTTACTTGGTTGAGATTCTAATCTCATAATTATCACTTTTCTTTCGATTTCGTCTTCAAAACAACATCAATTATTGATTTCTGAAATTAATTTTGGGGAATTTTATCGGTAAAGCTTGAACATGGGTTTTCTTTAATTTGCACCTCATTTTAAACTCATTTTCACTTGAATTTTCAGTTGTAGGCTCCTAAAATATGAGGAACATGTTTCAATAAAAAAATTATGATTTTACCCTTCTTTTTTATAATCTCATATCGGGAGTCTGTTTTAATCCTGAGATAAAAATAGGCAATATGGGTATCGTTGGCTTTCTTTTGATGCATAGATTCTATATTTTTATATTTTAGTTACTAGTTCAGGGGGAGTAAGGCTTCAGATTGAAGGCTTTCAGACCGGTGTTTCGACGTTTGAGGTAGGTTAATGCTTAGATTTTTTCATACTAGGTTGGGTAGTTAAAGTAGATACAAAAGTATGTTAAGTGTGTCGGAACTAATCATGAGAATGGCTATAATTATTGTGTTGTGCCCATTAGGGGCCTATATATTATTGTATTTGGTAGTTTTGGAATATTATTTTCTATGTATGACTTTGTGGGGACCTATTGATCTTGTTGGTTATGAATATGTAAAATTAATTGTCTTTTATAATGGAAAAGCGTAATATGGTATCACTGGTATCATGGCCTAATTTCTCAAATCATGATGGCGCCTACTATAATCCACTAGTAAAAAAGACTACCCAACTAGATAAAGACAAGAATACAAAAAAGATGAAGTAAAAAATAAAATACATAATATATTTCAAAAACTTGGCAGTATCAGTACAAGAGCTTTTACATAATATGATTTCAAAGTGAAATACAAATGAATTACTGATACAACTCATCTCTAAATACAACATAGAGACTAGTCTAGTACATAAGAGGGAGAAAAGTAATACTTTGAACGCCAAGAGCTCACTCTAAGTATCCAAACCATGGATGCTCCGTACAACGTGCACATCCACAATAATAACCCATACTATGATCTGCAGGCTGCAAAAGTGTAGTATCAGTACCAAACGGATGGTACTCAGTAGGAAACTGCCGATTGAGCTCCAAAGATAAAGCAGATATACATAACATATAAACAGAAAGAGAAACTACACCCGAATGTCAAACAACCACATAAGACAGCCAATGAGATAATAACGATAAACTATCCTAATCATGTCCAAGAAACTAACATAATAAGGCTAAAGAAGTAAAACGAGTGCACTATCTTATTCCACCCGTACTTAGGAATCTCAACACTATACCGTATATCACCGGTCAATATACAAAGTAAAAGAGGAAGAAGATATATATATATATATACATATATATATATAAGTATACAAGGCCAAGGAATTATTATACAATATGAATCAATGAAAGGAAGGTATATACGATAACATCATACCTACATATATCTAAGTATGTATATATATCACAAGGTTTGCTCGAAGTACAACATAAATCATCAAACTAGATAGTTAAGACATCTTAACCATAGCATGAGCTAGTGCTAGATTACTTAGGGTTCTAGTCCATACATCAAATCATCAGATGAGCATGCATAAAAATATAATCATAAGATAGAAGAGTCCAGATTCATACCTGGAATCTCGATTCTGAATCAATTACCAATTTGTCATAAACTAGCCATAATATTGATAATAACAATGATAATATCAATGTCGATACCAACAAGAGTAACCGGCTAGTTCAGACAATCAAATCCTAACCGAGCCTATCACGTACCCCCACTGTTCCAGGCTCAAATGGTTCAATCAACATACAACACACCACAAGTCATAGTCATCACCCATATTGATGAAGCCCTTCAATATGGGCTAATAGATATTGGCGCATGCTGTTGATAGGCAATGTATATGCAAGGATGAATGTAACAGAATCCACAATATCATAATCATCATCATAATCACCATCATCAAAATTATTCTCATATTAACCATCATTATCCTAATTCATTCTTATCATAACCATCATCATCATAACCATTCTCATCATAACCACAATTAATTCTTATCATAACCATCATCATCATAATCATTCTCGTGATAACCATCATCGTAATAATCATTATCATCATTACCATTATTATCATAATCATTCTCATCATAACCATCATAATCGTATTCATTCAAAGGCTTTACCAGATATCTATATATATATAATTGCCAAACATAGGGATAGTCGAACTCGAATTGGTTAATATACACATAGGTACATCAATGTAATCATCCTCTGGCCTTGCCGGGTATATAATTATAATCATCCTCCGACCTTTTCGGGTGTATCATCATAATCATTCTTCGGCCTTATTGGGTATAAACAAATCATTACAATGTCATCCAGCCTTGCTGGGTATCAATATATCATCAAAATAATATCCTCCAACCTGATCAGATATCAATATACCATTATCACAATATCATCTGTCCTTGTTGGGTATATAATAAGTATCATCATAATCATAACACATATATATAACGTTAATACAAAATTCTATTATCGGGCTTTACCTAAAATTTATATCATAAATACAACATCTTCCTTCGTCCCATATCGAGAGATATACATGTAGAGATAGTAGGTGTACGAACTCAAGTCGTTGCTAAAAATAGTGTAAATCCATAAATCCATTGCCCAAAGTGAAATTTGGAACTAAATAATTATAAAAGTGTTGAAAAGGTTGGAATCTCTCGTGACCAGAGTAATTAGTAGTATCAAATCATAGACCATAATCTGTCTAATTCAAATATTTTAAAACATCATTATTAATATCTTTAACATATAAGTTATTCATTAAGACAAGAATTTATTATTATGAAGAAATCCATTTTTAAGATGGAAAGTGGGCTTAAATCCTTATTTAGTAAAAATAGTAATAAGATTATAATCTAATTGGGATTGTGTCAATCATCAATACAACGATCAATAATGTACAAAATCTATTCATGGCATCACTAGTATTCAAACCATGGAACCACAAGCATTACTACATCAATAAATTACAATCACATCCTTTACAAGGATAAACACTTCCCAGATGGTCAACTCATATTATAACACGACCTTGGGCCCAATAATGTGTCCAAAATAATTACAGTATCATAATCATGGCCTTCAACCCTCATACATATCTAAAACTTATATAAATAATCTTGTCTACAAATCATCTCATATCTATAAGCGATGGAGTATGCACGAGGCATCACGTATCTATAAGCCATAAAACATATCTATAATCATCTCACATATAGGAAGCATCTCCCATCGATGAGGCATAATATATAGAAAACATCTCATGTCTATAGGCCATATATCATATCTATGGCTGTGACTATATTACCAAGCATGTTGATGGACTTATCATAAATCAAGTTTGGAATGCCATAGCATAGCTACAAGCCATAAGTCATAATTCAGGGAAAGCCATCATAATTTATCAACTCGTAAGGTAACCTTATTCTATAGGCTCAATAGTTTAAACCATGATTAACATTCACAACACATAATCAATCTTAACATTCACATTCACATTCACAGGTAACACATAACACACATCATCTTACAAATTAGAGTAGACAGAAGCCTATCTCAAAGCTGAACTTAAAATTTTTAAATCGTTTACCAAACGCTCTTCATTTCACAATCACAAAATGCCATCACGCTATCAAAATTGTAATCTACTCATCAATATAAGAATTGTTATACCCATATTGCACCATTGTCCTTCGAGTCCAAAAACTACACAAAAAACCTCAAGTTGGTCCCACTTACAGAAATCACATTTTTGAGGTCAACCTAATTTTCATACATGATCAAGGAATGATAAACCTCAAGAATGGGTAGAAACAAAGCTAATTTGGGGTTAAAATTACGCACTCAAGCTATTTGGGGTTTTGGGTCAAGAACCAAGAAATTCATCTAGAAAAGGATGAAATCTTACCTTAAATTCGAAGATATTTTCTATAATAGAGGCAAATCAATCAACCAAGTCACCCCAAAGACTCAATTTAAAGTTATAACACCCTTTAGGGGTTTTGATCTCAAGAGGGGGTGGAAAGTGAGTAAAATTATGACCTAAGGTGACTTTTTACAGCCCCTTTAGGTCGTCATAATGTTGCAATCGAAGCATGCAAGATACAATCGCACTATCTGGTGTCAGAACCAGATAATGCAATCAAAATAAAAAGTAGTATGATTGTACTACACTCTGTACACGAGATGCGATCGTAAGCACACCAGAAGTTAGTTGAAACTTGGAAAAATTCTAAGTTTCCGCTAAGGCCTCAGGATTCATTCAAAATCCAATATGCACAAATAAACTATGTAACCACACTAAATTTGATGTTCCAAATGTAATGGAGAATTTAGATTTTCCATCCAAGGTGGTTTCAACCAAATGTAGGTCTCGTACCCATATTTCAAATTTTCAAACTATTCGACCAATAGGTCGAAATGAGCTCGGGTGAATGAAGACCCAAACTAAAGGTCTAACTAGCCTAAAATCAATATTGTGGAGCAGCTGGTGCAGTCGGAGTTTACATTCAAGATTTTTTTATTAATGTTTTTTATGTGACCATTTGGAACCAATAAAGAATTCTAAATAGAGAATTGGCTCTAAAAACCAAACAAATTACCCATAACAGAATTGTCAGTCCTAACAAGTCATAAATGACTTGGGGTAGATCTGGGAAAGCTATCCACTTCTAAAAGGACTAAAATTCAATCGATAAAAAGACCTCAAAACTCGAAAGAATGAGGTATTAGGCCCGCACGCTCCAAGCATGATTTTCTGATTAACCTCCATGAAGAGAGAGGACTTAAATAGATTTTGTCGTAGGTATCCCCATTTCAACCATCTCTCTCACTTCACTTCCAAACAATCAAAATTTAACGTCAACCACTAACTAGCATCAAAATTAATCAAAAAAGGCTGATGCAAGCATATCTGAACCACAACACACTAATACCAATTGGTTACCTGCACAAATCAACCCAAGGCTTATTCACGCCAAAATAAATCATGGCATGAGTCATATAATAGATTCTAAATACAAATGTATCCTTTTTGTACCAATCGATAATTTCTATCCACTCTGACCCAAAAGGTAAATAACCTAAGTCTTGTCTGCACAATCTCATTATAGAGAAAATGAGAAATTAAAGCTGGTCCATTGAAAGACCATACGATAAACAGGATAATAAGATCTTAAGGAGCTATTTGGGCACACAAGTATAGATAATCAAGGAATACAATCAATGCCCATGCTATAACTAGTTTGGATGGTAACCAACCTGAAATCTAAAAGATCAATACATAACTACTCATCAATAAACAATCCGCTCTAGGATGTCCCATCAATAGAGAATGAAGCAAAGTTGAATCCAGCTCAAGAATACTACTCCCATTGAGCATATCTTCTTAAAATTCCAAAAAAAAACATAAGACCAGTGGTCAAAGTTGAAGGATCCAATATCAAGTCCATGGTCTATCATCTGAACACTTATAACTATAATCCATTTGAAGTTGAGAAGACCGAATAGGTAACCACGGAGTACGTTTAACTAGAGTCAAATTCTAACATTAAGGTTGCAATGAAGCTTTGAAACTCCAAACAGAGATCTCAATAGAGGTATCTCACATCTTATAGGAATCTCACATCTATGAGGCATAATACATCAATAAACATCTTATGTCTATAGGCCATATATCATATCTATGTATATGCCTATATTATCAAGCATATGGATGGACCTTATGATATTTTAAGTTTAGAATGTCATAGCATATTTACAAGCCATAAGTCATAATTCAGGGAAAGCCATCATAATTTATTAAGTCACAAAGTAACCTCATTCTAAAGTATCTCAAATGAAATCTAAACTGAGTCAAATTCTAACATGAATGTTGCAATGAAGCTTTGAAACTCCAAACAGAGATCTCAACAATAAGGTTGAATGGCTCAATTTCAACTACCCAAACCAATCCTAAGAATTGGTAGGCTTTCATACTCCAAATTTGTCATAACTCCAAATCAACTTTAGCATCTAAATTTAACATATCAGAGTTAAATCATATCGAGTTAGTATTGAAATATATCTAAAAAAAATTATCATAGCGGTAACTATCGACTAAAAATACAACTGCCAACTCTATATAAGCTAGGGGCACAAAATATGGCCATAAATTAGGAATTATGTTGAAGGATGAGTTACTGGCTGAGAAATACAAATAACCCCCTCCATATCCGCTGGCAAGCATGAACTATCAAAACATGATTAAAAACTGCCTAAGGCTGCAAACCACACTATTAGTTGAAAAAACTCTAGCAACTTAAAGAAATGCAGGTTAGGCTGCAAACTAACCAATCCAACACTCCATCTTAGCAAAGAATAGCCACAAGAACATATAATCAAGGAGAAATAGTAGAATAACCCTTAGTAGGCCAAACAAAATCTGAAATTGTGGTTTTCTAAATCCACACAAGTAGGAAAATCATAACTTGATCAATACATAAATCACCTCGTCAAGGATGAAAATACCAATGTCGACATTAATACCAAGGTCAAGACTAGTACAAGAAAATGAACCATACTACTCAAAAAGAAGAACTTTTGATTTTCCAACTCAAGAATTAATCAAAAAAATGTCCACCCGCCTCTAACTATCTTACTCCACTTTAGATAAAATCCATATCACAGTAAGAAAGAAGCATCCAGTCTCCACACTAGTACAAAAAACAAACCATTACAAGGAGACAAACCAGACAAGTCTAAGAGATGTATCCAAGATATCTTAATATTAATATCAGAACCACTACCGGGAAATAAAACATCCACAAGTGTAAAATGGATCCAAAACTGGTGAAGCTCAGAAATAGGCTACATAAAGAAGCATATCCAATGCAAAAATGTTTGCAACTCAGGAGGCAAGTCTAAGAATCTCAAACTCATTAATGAGCAACATAACTAAATTTTCAACTCTAGAACCATAATAGAATCACTGACGATCATCTTACCTTTAATACCATAATACCTTCTCAAATCAATTTAATACAACTTACTAAGAGAAAAATAATCAACCTCACCTCACTATGGAAAAAACTCATCAAATTGGGATATATCTACTCAAGCCACCAAATAATAATTGTAAAGTAATGTAACTCTAGCTAGATAATTCTAGTCTAAACAGCTACCCAACGAGAATCAATCACATTAAGTAATAAATTTAGGTAATGACAACAATAGCAACAACAATTTTAATATGACTATAATGAATAGGTGGTACTAAAATAAATATCAATATCATGTACTACTTAAGGCCCATAATAAGGTCGATGTGTGAAGATAAATAGGATTCGAACCTAAATGCTACACCCATAGGGAGAAATTATCAATCCTGATATACTCCAATCACTACTAAAAGGAATAAGCGATGGAAAAGTCATATAATCATGAATTCAATAACAAGTACAATAACCAATAGAAACTCATCAAGGAATACAATCATCAATGGGTATGAAGACCCCAATACATATACTGAAAAAAGGTAAATACAGGGAAATAAAAGCATACAAATCATGGTGAAATCTATAATCACATGCCTGAAGAATCTAAGGGAGGATAAATCTTAATAGGTCTAAACTTGTACCAATCGACTAACTCATCAACTAAGGTATCAAGTGACTATCTCTAACTGGAGATCCCACAATATTAGGAGGCTGATCTAAATGAGCTGAATGACTAAAAATACCATGCCCCAGACACTCTCTAGATTAGTGACTAATCTCTGATAGTCGTAATAACTCTTAAATTTCTAACCTTGTGAGAAATATGAAATAAGCCTAAATGGATGGCCTACTAAAGGTGAGAGAACTCTCTACTACAACGACCATTTTTCTGTAATCATAACCTATCTCAAAAACCTTAGGCTAGCCGGGAATACATACTAGCTCTGTTTGATCAATTAACTCATACTTGGGGCACTCTTTGAACTAGTGTCCCATCTCGACACACCCAAATAAAGATACTACAATACTTTGAGATGTTACCTCTCATAATCCAAAATGGTAGTTAGGGTCTAAAGACCCTAAGCTAAAACTCTTCAAGGTCTTATAAAGACCTTGTCAGTTATGATCACAATGACTATAATCTATAGCTAGTAGAGAACTTTGGAACCAATCATTATAAAAATATAGATATGGTCAAAATCTCTCACAACCAGAATAATTAATAGTATCAAATCATAGAACAGAATCTGTCTTGATCAAATCTTGAAAAAATCATTATTAATCTTTTTACATATAGTTATTCATTAAGATAGACATTTATTATTAGGAATAATTCCATTTTAATACAGAAAGTAGGTTTAAATCCTTATTTAGTAAAAAGTAATAAGATTATAATCTAATTAAAATTGTATTAATCATCTCTTCAATGATCATAAATGTACTCAATCAATGTATGCCATCAGCAGTATTCAAACAATGGAATAATAAGCATTAATATATCAATAAACTACATTCATATCCTTTATAAGGATAAACACTTCTCGGATGGTCAACTTATGTTATAACACGACCTTGGGCCTAATAATGAGTATAGAATAATTACAATTTCATAATCACAACCTTTGGCCTATATACATATCCAAAACCCATATCAATAATCATGTCTACAAATGATGTCATATTTGTAATCCATAGAATATTCAGGAGGCATAACACTCTATAAGCCATAAAGCATATCTATAATCATCTCACATATTGGAGGTATCTCATATCTTATAGGAATTTCACATCTATGAGGCATAATACATCAATAAACATCTCATATCTATAGGCCATATATCATATCTATGTATATGCCTATATTATCAAGTATGTTGATGGACCATATCATATTTTAAGTTCAGAATGTCATAGCATATTTACAAGCCATAAGTCATAATTTAGGGAAAGCCATCATAATTTATTAAGTCGCAAAGTATCCTCATTCTAAAGTCTCAATAGTCTCAACCATGCCAAACATCTGCTACTAAGTCCATATGGGCTTACACAAGTCTTGGCCTAATGTGGGTTTGAGGAATCCACTTCTAATACTCAATTTTCATATTTAGGCTATTTATACCCCAACTAGGCTAAGGTATCTAGTTAAATTTTTAGTTGTCAAGTAAGCCATAACCAATCACAAGATAGGATTTCTGCCTAGAAACTTTGGCATTGAAGAAAACTCTTCCTAAATTACGGTTCTAAGATCACTAGAATGGTCTACATAAGGTTAATCATATTAACCAAGATTCAAATTCTTAAACAATAACCCAAACCTAGCATTATATCTTATCTATACTATGAATTAGTTCAATCTAGGGAGAAGGCAGTAGAGTTCTAACAGGATAATAAGTATTTCACCTTACGTGTCAAAAACATTAATCTAATCCCCAAAACTTAAATAATCATGACTAAGAAATTCTACCCAAAAGAATATTAACATTCTTATACCATATATAACATACATTATCTTACAAAGTAGAGTACACAAAATCCTACCTTATAGCTGAACAATAAATCCTTAAATCATTCACCAAAGTCTCGTCTTTATTTCACAATCCCAAATTTCATCATGCTATAAAAATCATAACCTACTCAACAATCCTAGAGTAGTGATGCCCCTATTGCACCATTGTGCTTCAAGTCTAAAAACAATACCAAAAATGCTTAAGTGGGTTCCACTTATGGAAATCACATTTTTGAGGTCAACCTATCTTCATACCTGATTAAGGAATCTTAACCCTTAAGAATAAATGAAAACAAAACCACTTTGGCGCTAAAAGTAAGCCCTCAAGCTATTTGAGGTTTTAGGTCAAGAACCAAGAAATTTGTCAAGAAAGGGATGAAATCTTACCTTATATCATTAAAAATTCTCAATAATAGATGTTAATAAAGATCCTAAGTCACCCCCAAGACTCAATTTAAAGTTATCATACCCTTAGTCTTTTTCCTTTCAAGAGGAGATGGAAAATAAGCAAAGTCGCAACATAAGGGGCCTTGTTATACCCCCTCCAGTCCCTCAAATGCTATAATCACACTGTCTAGTGCAAAAACCCAATGATGAAATTGCATTAAAAAGTATTGCAATCGCACTACCCTCTGTAGATAAGGTATGATCATAGGCACACCATAAGATAACTGAAACATAGAAAAATTCCATGTTTCTGCTAAGGCCTCATGATTCATGAGAAATCTAATATGCGCAAATGACCTATGTAACCATTCTAAATTCAATGTTCTGGAAATAATGAAAATGTTAGATTTTCCATTTGAGGTAATTTTGACAAAATGTGGGTCCCACAACCATATTTCTAGTTTTCCAACTTTTTATTAAATAGGTCAAAATAAGCTTCAATGCATCAAGACTATAACCGAAGGTCTACCTAACCTAAAATCAATATTTTAGAGCTTATTCCATAGTCTAATTTTTCATCTAAGATTGTTTTACTATAGTTTTTCCTAGTGGACATTGGAACTGACAAAGACTTATAAATAAGGATTTGGCTAAAAAAATAAACAAAAAGCCTGGTAACCAAACTGTCAGCCCCAACAAGTCATAAATGACTTGGGACAGCTATGGGAAAGATCTAATGGTGAAAATAATTAAAAATATGTAAAATAACCTAAAGAGTCATTACAAATGATACATTTAATTATGTTTTTACTCTCTTAGCATATGGTTGATATTGGCATTAATGGATGGTTAGAAATATTGTGTAGACATTTAGCTCACATAGTTAGTACGTTGGCTGGATATGGAAACAATTTTTTTGGTTGGTTGTGAGCATTACATCCTCATATTATATACATTCATGAAACATTGGTACCACTATGAAAATTTTAGAAATATTGGAAATACTAAAATTTTTTGAAAATAAGTGTGACATCTTTAAAATCCTCTATATTGGATGTATTGAAGAGGAGCTATGGATATTGGTGTTGGATATTGGTTGTATACGGGTTGACAAACCCCCCATGGGTCCTACATCGGGAAACTTTAGCTCTATAGGTGTATATGGAGGTTTTACAACAAGCTCCGGCATCATTATTATTATTATTATCATCATCATCTTTATTGTATTTGTATTCATATTGTACCATTATTTCTGTTGAATTATCTCTCTTGATGCATACTTTTCTATGTTTGATTCTTTCCTTTGTACTTGAATGTGTGATATATGTATAACATGTAGATATGGTAAGTGTGAATTTTATAAAACTGATAGCAGAAATTATGTGGGCACCGTTGTGGGAATTTTTTGATTATAGTTGGAATGGTCTTAGCGTGTATTTTCTATGCTTTATCTTTTTCTTTACTCAGGCAGACTATTTTACCAACTGAGTATAAGTGGGCCATACTTACCTCTACTATTCCCATTTGATGAATATCCAGGTTTGAAAATACCTCAAAGTGGTTGACTTCGAGTAATATTTTGGAGCTATTTAAGGTAGCAGTTGGATTTTTACTTTCGTTGGCTACTACTACCTTTCCTTACTTAGACTATGGTCTTTGTTTAGCATTCAGAGATAGAGTTGTTCCTAGTATGGATATCTTATGTATTTTGATCTCGAATACACTAGTTAGCTCTTACACTATGTCACCGAGTTTTGGGATTAATTTACTATACCTTTGGTGATATTCTTTTGCTTTGATTATATCATATGGTTTGGCTTTATTCTAAAAGCCTTAATTTGGTTTATTGTAGTTATTTTGCCTTCTTGTATTAGTTTGTATAATAGGCTTACTTGTAAAGGCTTTTTGCACTAAGTGTCATCATACCCCTTGGTTTTTGGGTTATTATAACTTTCTTTCAATGCTGATAGGTTGGCTCATATTAACATTAATTAGATAGAGTTTCTACTTTCATAGCTTACTTTTGGAAGGCGTTTAAGGAGTAGTTGGGTACTTGGGTTGATCTTAGCGCAACTTTTCACCCAGTCCAATAGTTAATCTAAGTGGACTATTCATATTTTACAGGATATGCTCCACTATTGTGTTATAGACTCTGACGGTCAGTAGGAGTAGTATCTATCTTTGGCCGAGTTTGCATATAATAATAGCTACCATTGAAGTATTGAGATGACTCTATTCAAATATTTATATAATAGATGTTGTCTCTCTCTAATTTGTTTTTTTAAGGTTTTTGAGAATAGATCTCAAGGTAAGAACTTGCTTCATGAGTCTTTGGATAGAGTTAGGGTCATTCAAGATAGAATTGAGAGACTGAGAGAAGGCAAAAGTGTTATGCAGATTGTGGACTTTTTTCCTTGAGATTTAGTATTGGTGATAGAGTTTTCCTTTGTGTTTTACCCATGAAGAGCTTGATGAGGTTTTGGAAGAGGGGCAAGCTTAGCCCCCTGTATGTTAGACCATTTAAGATTCTTTAAACTATTAGGGATATGGCTTATCATTTAGCACTGCCACAAATTTATTTGATGTTGATATATTTTTTCATGTATTCATTCTACAATGCTATATTCTATATGGGTCTTTTGTTATTCCTTAGGACACAGTGCAATTAGATGAGAGATTATCCTTTGTAGAGTAGCCAGTCTCCATCCTAGCCATGGATATTCGATATTTACATTCTAGAGATATTCTGATGGTTAAGGTCAAGTGGAGATATTTTCCTAAAGATGAGTCTATTTAGAAGTCCGAGTCCGATATGTGTTGTAGTTATCCCTTTTGTCGATTCAGGTATTTTCCTTGCATTTAGTTTAAGAATGAACTATATTCTTATGGTGGATATCGTAAGAACTTTATTTCATAAAATTTTCATTTTTATATGATTGGATCCTTTTATCCATCTTCGTGATTGCTTCATGATATTTTTAGGGTATGGGGATGTCTGACATAGTTCCTAATACATTACGTTGTAGTTTTTGCAAGTTAGTGGGTTTTTAGGTTAAAAATGACTTACAGTTGACTTCGGTCAACCTTTATTGTTCTGTTCTTTGAATGGTAAAATGGATTGCTACAATAGATCTATAATATTGATTTTAGGTTGGGAGTGTGGTTGGTGTAATTTTATGGCTTTTATATATCATTTTGATCCTCGATTCAGAAGATTGTGAATTTGGGTCTTGGGGATCATTTTGTGAAAACAACCTGTTTTAGAAAATATGAGGTTTCCATTGAGTCTGGAACTAATATTCCATGGTTTCATAGAACTTTTGATGTTTAAAAAAAGGGTATTATTCAACTACATAGGACTTTGTTATAGAAATGATGTGTTTTTGTGTTGGGTTGTAGGAAAATAGGGTCGGAGAGCAAGTTGAGCAATAAAATGATGAAGTGAAGCATGGGTCTACCTATGGATCCTACCTACGGGCTATAGGTACTACCTACAACCTTGTACGTTGACTATCTAGGTAGAAAAGTTGAATTTTTTCAAGTTGGTGATTGTTCCTAATTTCTACAGACCCTACCTATGGGTCATAGTACTACCTATATCCTATAGGCACCCATCATAGGTAATGGTTCAGAAAGATGAAGCCTCTACTTATTCCAAAAAAAATACTTACAGACTGTAGTTACTATCTACGACCTGTAAGTTGGGTCATAGTTTAGTGCTGACCCTATTTTTCTACTTTGTATAGGATAGGTTTTTAGTGTTTCTTTTATATAACTATAAATACCCATTGTATATTTCAGTATTAGTTTAGATATTTTGTACATTTTATGCACTTAATACATTATTTTGATTTCTAAGATACAATTTTGATCTTGGAATTCTTGTTGTCTACTTTTAGGGTTTGGTAATAATTTGAGATTTTGATTTTTATCCTTAATTATTTATTAGGTCATTCATATTCTTTCAATTATGAATTGTATGTGTGTTCTTACAATTATGAGCAGTTGAATCCCATATATAGGGTTTTGGGAATCCTAATGGATTAGGAAAGTATAGAATGTGCAAAGTCATTCCTTATTGGAGTTCCTGTATGTATTGTGGTTTTCTTTGTATTGATTGTTTTCTTGAAGGATGCAAACATTAGGAACCTGCCTATTTTCTATACTATCTTGAGAGAGAGGTTGATATTAGGAAAAGAAGATCACAACAGTAATTTAAAGATATCAACCTTCATCTAATTAATATGACACTAGGAGGAGATGGTTAATCTGGGATCCAAGAAAAGGATTAGTAATGCCACAATCTAACACTGAGAGAAGATGAGTGAAATTCTCCCAAATCAAGGTTGAAAGATGGTTCGGTGATATATAACTTGTTAAATTCTGTATGGAAGACACTGATATAGTTTGACGAGCACGATAAGTATGCATAGTTAAGAAGTCAGGGGAATCACAATCCTAGTAATCGTGTTATATTCATAATAAACTAACTTGTCCAAGAATTATTACTATTTCTGTAGTTATTTAAAAATCCCCTATTTACTCCCCGTACCTTCTAGCTACATCAATAAGCTCTTAACAAATTTTCATCCTATTCCCTGTGGGTTCAACCCCAACTTTGTTGGGTTCTATATTTTACAATCGATCAAACTATATGTTTTATGAGATGTAATTTGGATGACAACAAATTTTTGTGCCATTATTGGGGAATACGGTTGTGGATTTATTGAATTTTCTGAGATTTTTTCTTTTCTACTATTTCTTAGGTATACATCAGTGTATGCCCAGTACTTGAAGTCAAGGTGTGAGGACCCTCCAAGTTATTTTTCATATTTTTTCTTATTTTTGCTAATAAATCTTTCCCATAGCTATATCGAGCAGTTCGTTTGGTTTTTAGAGCTAATTACCTATTTAAAAGTCTTCACTGGCTCCAAATGGCCACTAAGAAAAAACATCAGTGAAACAATCTCGTATGTAAATTCTGATTATACTAGAGCTCCAGAATATTGATTTTAGGATAAGTATACCTTTTGTTTTGCATCCTGAGGAAACCCAAGCTTATTTCAACATATTTGTCAAAAAGTTTAAAAATTAGAAATTTAGGTGTGGGACTCACATTTGGTCTAAATGACCTCATATGGAAAATCCAACTTAACTATTGCATTTGGAACATCAAATTTAGTGAGATTACATATTTCATTTGCGTAAATCATATTTTGAATGAATCTCAAGGCCTTTGCGGAAACTTAGAAAGTTTTCAAGTTTCAGCTAATATCTAGTGTTGGAGAGGATGGTGCAATTGCACCAAGAGGTATTGCAATTGCACATTCTACTCCTGCAGCCTGTGTGCAATTTCAATCCTTAGGTGTGTGATAGAAACACCTGTATACCTGATGGGGTTTTAAATAGGGCCCCTAGGTCATGAAATTACCCATTTCCACCAACTCTCTTTAAAGAAAAAGCCATAATAAGTCGGATAACTCAAAATTAATACTTGTGGGTAACTTAGGGGTTTGATTAATAACTGTTATATAAAATATCTTTGGATTTAAGGTAAGATTTTATCTATTTCTTGGTTAAATTCGTGGTTCTTTACCCAAAACCCTAAATAGCTTGAGGGCTTGATTTCATCCCCAAATTAGATTGGTTTTCACCCATATTTTGAGGCTTATGATTCCTTATTCATGTATGAATATTGAGTAGACCTTAGAAATATGATAACTATAAGTGGACTTGCGTAGGATTTTTTGGTGTTATTTTAGGACCCGAAGCACAATGGTGCAATGTGTGTATCGTTATTCTCGTATTGATTAGTAGATTATCATTTTGATAGTGAGATGAAATTTTGGGATTGTGAAGTAAAGATAAATATTTCGTGAATGGTTTGAGGATTTACAATTCGTGTTTGAGGTAGGCTTTTGTCTTCTCTTCTTTGTAAGATAATGTGTGTTATATATTGCATATGGATGTGAATGTTAAGATTTATTATGGATAGGATAACTTAGTCTTGATTATTGAAGTTTGGGGATTAGATGAGGGTTTTAAGTCATAAGGTGATATAGTTAGTACTCATTTATAATCCTTCTGTCATCTTCTCAGATTAAGCTAATTCATTGAAAGGATTTTATATGATACTAGGTTTAGGATGTGGTTTTAGCATTGGAAGTCTAGTTGGTATATTTAACCTTATTATGGCTATTTTGGATATCTTAAAACTGTAATTTAGGGGTAGTTGACTTAAATGCCCATGTTTTTAGATAAAGTTCCTAACTTAGGATTGGTTATGGCTTACTCGACATGTCAAAGTTCAACTAGATACCTCAGCCTAGTTTGGGATATAAATTGACTAAATATGGATATTGAGCATTAGAACTAGGTTCTTCTGCCCACCTTAGGCTAAGACTTTTATTAGCCTATATGGACTTGTAGGCGAATATTAGTCTTTGTCTAGACTAGTAAGCCATAAATATAAGGTTACATTGCGACTTGGTGAATCATGATATATTTTTTTTTGAATAATGAGTAATAGCTTAAAGCCATGATATCCCTTATAGATGTGATATTAAACCTTTAGAGATATTATTTCCTCTTATTTATGATATTAGGCATTTAGAGATGTTATTTCCTCTTAGTTGTGATATATGTCCTCTAGAGATGCTATTTCCTCTTATTTCTGATATTGGGCCAATAAAGATATTATTTTCTCTTAGTTGTAATATAGAGCCTTTAAAGATGTTATTTTCTCTTAGTTATGATATCTTCCCTTTAGAGATGTTATTTCCTCTTAGTCGTGTTATTGGGCCTATAGAAATTATATTTCTCTTAGATGTTATAATAGGCCTAAAGAGATGAGGTTCTCCTCATAGATGTGACCTTTGGATTATAGAGGATATATTCCTCATATTCATGACACATGTCTTATATATTGATAGTATACCTCGTAGGTGAAAGTTGCTTATTGATACTATGCCTCCTAGATGTCAGATGCTTATTGACAGTATACCTCCTAGATATGATTTGCTTTTTAATGGTATGACTATTAGATGTGACATGCTTGTTGATAGTATTCCTCTTAGATATGAGATTCTTATTGACATAATATGCCTCCTAGGTGTGAGGCGCATTGCATATTATGCCTCCTAGTGTAAGATGATCACAAATATGCTTATGGATTATAAGATTTGTTTTGCATTCTAGTTTGTTATGCCTTATAGATATGAGATGACTTACTAATATTCTTATTGATTTGATTTCTGGATACGCATGTGGTCCTAAGGTCATGATTGTGATGCTATAATTATATTAGACATATTATTGGGACCAAGGGTGTGTTATGATATTAGTTGACCATCTGGGAAGCATTTATCCTTGTAAATGATGAGATTGTACTTTATTGATATATTGCGCTTGTATTTCCATTGTAACTGATGATGACATGCATAGATTTGGCACATTAAGCATCATTGCATCAATGATAGATACGATTTGGATTAGATTATAATACTACTACTATTGTCACTAATTAAGGATTAAAGCCCACTTTCTATATTAAACACACATTCTTCATAATAATAAATATATGTCTTAACTAATAACTTATGTGTAAAAGTGATTGACAATGATGTTTAAGATATTTGACTAAGACATATTTCGATCTATGATTTGATACTACTAATTATTCTAGTCGTGAAAGATTTCAAAATATTCTACACTTTTATAATAATTTAGTCTCATAATTCACTTCGGGCAATAGACTTATGAATTTATATCCTTTTATCCATGGCTTAAATCCGTGCACCTACTATATATCTAAATACACATCTCGCCAGTATTGGACAGAGGATGAATTTACATTGATGATATAAATTCCGAGTAAACACAATGATAGTTATAATATATATGACATGTATATATTCTTATTGATAATTGAAAATTGATTATGAATGATGAATTATGGAAATATACTCTACCTTGCTTCTTTTTTCATGTTTATTAACTTTAGCCCTCATAGGGCTTGCTCTTTACTTTAGCTCTCATGGGGCTTGCTCTCTATTATTTACCTTGATTTGGATATTATGATGATGTGATGAAATTCAGTGAGGTCGAAGAGTATTATGAAGATGTAAAGTTACCTAGCAAGGCTGAAGGATATTATGCTAATGTGATGATACCCTGTCACGACCCAAACCGGGGCATTGGCCGTGATGAGTATCCCGAACACTGAAGGCGCGAAACACCCCTATCTATTTGGTAATCATGCACATAATTAAAATGATAAAGAAATGCAGAAGACAAATAACATTACGGTAGACATGGTCAAGAGTCATATGAAAGCAATAATAGGGAATAATGTCCCGAAATCTCAAATGAACACCGCCATAACGTATGCGAAATCTCTACTACACGACTGAAACAAATGTCTATTTAAAAACTAGGACAAGGCCCCCAGTAGACCCAAAATTAATAAGTGATAAATGACACTGCTAGATAATCAGGCCTTCCAAAATATAGAAGCCTCACTAAGTGACTCTGAAAATCTGTCTAAGAAATCTACTGATTTTCTGGACCCCTAGACAGCGCCTCTGAACCTGGCATGAAGGGGGTCAATACAAAAGTACTGGTATGCAGAGATATCAAAACAAAACATAAATATTTTGACAAAATATAGTTGAGAGCCATTTTAAAGAAGTTTCATACCAAGTCATTTGAAAACACATGGGCATAATGTAATTGTTTTTCAAAAACAATGTAATGCAGCTGAGTTAGGTGGAATACCCTACATATCACATTTACACCAACTGTCAAACCTCGGTTGCCACCGAGATTAGAGTTTACGTGAGGGGAAGACACACAAGATCACATAGCAGGGTGTCTCGACCCAATGGTAGTGTACAAGATCATAAAGCAGGGCTCCTAACCATAGTCCCAATTTGGGAATGACATAAAGTCAGGTACGCAAGATCACAAAGCAGGGTAACAAATTCCCATGTCAGCAAACATGGTTTCCAGCGATGAGCCCTTACACTCAAGCGCCTTCTTCGGGCATCCACTTATCTCATGTAAAATCAATGTATTCAAATTTCATCTGATTCAATCACATATCTTATTTGTAAGGTATCGTCTTATCCAACTTGCAAGTCATCAATATCATATAAACATATGCATAATCATGTAAAATTCAAGATGTTGTCATCATTTACAAGTAGTGGACAATAATTATTTCAAATTCATGCTCCCTTTTGTTGGTCACAATATAATATGGGGTATCGAAACATTATCATGGGAATTTGAAAGCAATTTATCATTCATATTTATCAAACTTCCATGGAAAATCTCAAATCACATATGCATGGTTTCAACCTTTGATGTATTTAGGCAAACAATTCCCATGACCTTTGAAAAATTACTTAGAAATCATAACAAAAGCAAGTTATTAGTATTTTATTGAAAATCCCCATTTAAAAGAATGTACGTTCATAAAACTACATGCATTAATTTTTTTGGATAACCCAACGTACCTCGATTACTTTGAATATTAGGTGCTTCTTGAAGCCTACGTTGAGAGGATTCAAAATATGCAATTAGTTTCTAAAACCTTCGATTGAATCTTGAGTTGCTTGGGTTTTTATTTTGAAACCCTAAGGAGAATCCTTGTTCACTTTTGATGAATAAAGGTGTATTTTGGGGTCTTTGGAACTGAATTTCGTGTTTAGGGCTAAGTAAGGGTGGAAAAGGACCATTTTGCACCAAAAACGGAGTGTTTAAGCCACTTGAAACCTTTACATAGGCACCCGCCTATGCTATCACCTATGTTTACATAGACGCCGCCTAGGCTATCGCCTATGTTTACATAGGTGCCGCCTAGGATATCGCCTATGTTTACATAGGCGCCGCCTATGCTTTCCACTATCCATGTGCGATTGGTTAGGCGGCACATATTACTTTGAAAGGCCATAACTTCTTGCTCGGATGCCGAATTTTAAAAAAATTGGTATCGTTGGAAAGCTAACTCGAAAACCTATCATTTAACACATTGTAGGATTTCTAATTCGACATATACAAAGAGTCATGGTCGATAGAAGTTGACACAAATTATAATGTCCAATTAAGCTTAATCAATCGAAGTAATTTTCAACTCGTCCTTGAGTCAAATGACCCATATGGTGTAAATTCAAGCTTAAATAGATTTACATGCTACACAAATAATTAACATGCCGTATTGGCATAGGATTTATGGCTTTGAGATTTATCAACACATTGAAATCATTGTCTATATTGTAGCCCAAAATGCAGGGCGTTACATTATCCCCTCGTATGATCATTCGTCCCCGAATGATGATGCGGGACACAGACAGACACGATTTCAAGCATAATAAAGGACTAGGAAGTATAAGATAGGAATAGTACCTTCTGTCTCATCCTCCATCGAAGCAAACAAATTGGGATATCTAATTCTCATGTTATCTTCTGACTCCCAAGTTGCTTCTTCGACTTTCTGATTCCTCCACAATACCTTTACTGAGGCTATATCTTTGCTCCTCAGCTTTCAAACATAGTGATCTAAAATTTTAACAGGCTCTTCTTCATAAGACAAGAAATCTGTCACTTTGACATCTTCTACTGGCAATACCAGAGAGTGATCTCCAATGCATTTCTTCAACATGTATACATGGAATATCGAATGAACGGTACCCAAACTTGTAGGCAATTTTAGCTCATAAGCAACTGCACCAATCTTTCTCAGAATCTAATATGGCCCTATATAGTGAGGGGTCAATTTACCCATTTTTCCAAAATGCATAACTCCTTTCATAGGTGAAACCTTGAGAAATACCCAATCACCAACTTCAAATTCTAGTTCTCTTCTCCAAACATCGGCATAGGACTTCTGACGACTTTGAGCAGTCTTGAGTCGTTCTCTAATGATCTTCACTTTCTCCATCGCCTGATGAACAAGATTAGGTCCATACAACTGAGTCTCACCCACTTCATAACATCCTATCAGAGACCTACATCTCCTCCCATATAAAGCCTCAAAAAGAGCCATCTTGATGCTGGCATGGTAGCTATTATTGTAAGAAAATTCAACCAGTGGCAGGTGATCTACCCAACTACCTTTAAAATTAATGATGCACCCCCTCAACATATCCTTGAGGGTCTTAATGGTAAACTCAGCTTGCCCATCCATCTGAGGGTGGAAAACTGTGCTCAAATTCACTTGTGTACCTAAACCCTTCTAAAAAGAACTCCAGAACTGAGATGAAAACTGCGTACCTCTATCAGATATAATGGACACTGGTGCCCCATACAACAAAACTATCTCCTCAATTTAAATCTTAGTATAACCCTCTCCCGAATAATTATTCCTCACAGGTAAAAAGTGGGCTGACTTTATCAACCGATCTACAATTAGCCATATAGAATCATACTGGTTTTGGGATCTAGGAAGTCCTATAATGAAGTCTATGTTTATCATCTCCCACTTCCATAAAGGAAAGGCTATCTCTTGGGAAGTACCACCTGGGCTAATGTGTTCTACCTTCACTTGTTGACAGTTCAAACACTTGGACACAAAATAAGCTACATCATGTGTCATGTTATTCTACCAATATAAGGTTTTCAGATTATGGTACATCTTAGTAGAGCCTGGGTGAACGACATACCTCAAAGTGTACGCCTCATCAAGGATTCTTTCCCACAGTCCATCAACGTTTGGAATGCACAACCTACCCTGAAATCTCAGAATAGCATCACCACCAATTTCAAACGACATAACCTTTTATCGACCCATATCTTTCTTAATTTGCATTAAGATAGGATCTTCCACATGTATCTCCTTAAGTTCATCACAAAGGGATGACTTAGCTAACTCAAGAAAAATCACCCCTCCATCTTCGGAATCTAAGAGTCGTAATCCCAGATTTGTAAGGCAATAAACATCCTTCACTATCTCTTTCTTTCCTTCTTCTACATGAGAAAGGCTTCCTATAGGCAACCCGCTGAGGGCGTTGGCTACAACATTTGCCTTGCACGGATGGTAATTCAGGCTCATATCATAGTTTTTCAAAAGCTTCATCCAGCACCTCTGTCTAAGGTTCAATTTTTTCTGCGAGAAAACATACTGCAGACTCTTGTGGTCAGTAAAGAAATTAACATGAACACCGTACAAGTAGTGCTGCCAAATCTTAAGTGCAAACACCACAGCCACTAACTCCAAATCATGGGTGGGGTAGTTTTGCCCGTGCACCTTCAATTGCCTAGATACATAAGCCACTACCTTTCCATGCTGCATCAACACAAAACCAAGTCCCACACGGGATGCATCATAGTATACCATAAAGCCATCTATGCCCTTGGGGAGGGTCAAAACAGAAGCAGTGGTCAGTATTTCTTTCAACTTCTCAAAACTATTCTCACACAGATCAGACCACACAAACTTCACCTTTTTTTGAGTCAATTTAGTGAGTGGAGCAGCTATGGAAGAGAAACTCTCTACGAACCTTCTGTAATACCCCGCCAAAACCAAGAAGCTCTGAATATCGGTTGGATTCATGGGTCTGGGCCATTTTCTCACTGCTTCAAATTTTTGGGGATCCACTCTTATCCCATCAATGGACACAATATGCACCAAGAAGTCAATAGCATCTAACCAGAATTCACAATTAGAAAATTTAGCATACAGTTGATGATCATTAATGGTCTGAAGAATAATTCGAAGTTGATTGGCGTGATCCTCTTTGCTCTTAGAATAGATTAGAATATTTTCAATAAATACAATGACGAACAAATCAAGAAACTGATGGAATACTCTATTCAAAAGATCTATGAAGGCTGCAGGGGCGTTAGTCTACCCGAAGGACATGACTAGAAATTCGTAGTGACCATATCGGGTTCAGAAGGCTGTCTTGGGTTTGTCTGAGTCCCTAACTTTCAATTGATGATAACCCAAATAAAGGTCTATTATATAAGAACACTTGGCACCCTGAAGATGGTAAAAAAGGTCATCAATCCTAGGAACAAGATATTTATTTTTAATCGTGACCTTATTCAGCAGACGATAGTCTATGCATATACGAAGGAAACCATTTTTCTTTTGCACGAAAAGTACATGCGCACCCTAAGGAGACACACTGGGGCATATAAAACCCTTATCTAGGAGATCTACTAACTATTCTTTCAAATCTTTTAGTTCTACAGGAGCCATTCTACATGGCAGAATGGAAATAGGACGAGTGTCTGGCAACACATCAACACCAAACTCAATCTCCCTATCAGGTGGTATTCCTGGGAGATCATTTGTAAAGAATTTTGGGAATTATTTTACTACGGGAACAAATTGAAGAGGAATACTTTCATTATTAGAGTCCTTAACTCGGATAAGGTGGTACAAGCAACTTTAGAAATGAGTTTGCGGGCTCTGAGGTAGGATATAAAATGCCCTATGGGTGCTAAAGAATGTCCTTCCCACTCTATAACTAGTTCCTTCGGTAAAGAAAAAATGACCCTACGAGTCCTACAATCTAATGTGGCATAGCATGAATGGAGCCAATCAATTCCTAAGATAGCATCAACAGCAACCATATCTAACTCTATGAGATCTGCTCGTGTATCCCAGCTACAAATAGTCACGACACAATCCTTGTACACACTCCTAGCAATAATAGAATCCCCTATTAGGGTAGAAAAAGATAAGGGTTCAGAAATCACACTGGGCTCAAACCCGAAACCAACAGCCACATAAGGGGTCACATAGGATAAAGTAGACCTAGGATCAATTAACACATATACATCACGGGAAAAGATTAGTAACGTACTGGTAACAACATCTAGGGAAACTTCTGCCTCCTAGCAGTTGGTCAAAGCATATAACCGATTACGACTGTTCTCGACAGCTGAAGGGGCACCCTTATGAGGATGAGCCGTGAACACAACTTGGGGCTTAGTCCACCCCATATTTTCTCCACTAGAAAGGTAGTCTTTCGGAAGGTGGACCACCTTGCCACAAGTATAACAATTCCTCCCCTTAAAATAACACCTCCCTGAGTGATTCTTCCCTCAAGTCTCATACTGTAGATAAGTACGACGCTATTGGGCGACACTGACCTGTGACGGAGTATTTGGGGCTCTAAATCCATGAGGAGTCTGATAACTCCTGGACACTGATACTGCTCTGCTTTAGATTCATAAACTCTTCCATTTTGTCCTCTCTTAACTCCAGAGGAAAGAATCGATCAAGGAAAGCTTCCATAAATTTGCCCCAAATTGTGGGCTCAGCACTCTCACCTTTTGCATCCTCCCAGTTGGCATACCACTGATTCATAACATCCTTGAGCTGATAAGTTTCTAGTTCCTCCCCTTCAACCTCATCCATATGTATTACCTTAAATATCTTTTCCATTTCATCCACGAACTACCGTGGATCTTCCTACACCTTGGTGCCTGTGAACTTAGATGGGTTCATCTTTATGAAATGTCTGACCCTGGTAGCCTCAGACGTAACAGATGCAGACCTAACATCTTTCTAGTGTTGAGCCTGGTTAGCTACCAACTGTGTCAGCATATGAATAGACCGTCTGAATTCCGCATATGAAATATCTCCTTGAGCAGTTGGGGGATGATTGACATTAGTCCACGAAGCTCGTGGTGGACTGGTCGGGAATGGAGGGACTACCAAAGTAGGGAAAAGTTTTGAAGTGTAAGATCTATTATGGGTCTGCATCCCATGGGTGGGACGGACCTTATCTGCTAGAGCATTTTGATCGATGATATGACATGGAGGTATAATTGTGTTTCAGAAATACAAAAGATCATTAATTAGGGGACAGTTCAGACTCTGAAGCACAAACTAAATCACAAAGAAGGGAAGCATTTCCTAAATGCCTAGCAGCCTTCTGTTTATAAGTGTGGCGTGCTATACACCTATAAATAGGACTCTACCCAACGCGATTTTGCAGACACCCTAGGACCATGAAACGTTCTTTGATACCAAGCTTGTCACAACCCAAACCGGGACCCTGGCCATGACGAGTATCCCAAACCATGAAGGCTCAAAACACCCCTATTTATCTGGTAATCATGCATATAATTCAAATGATAAAGAAAAGCGGAAGACAAATAACATTACGGAAGACATGGTCAAGAGTCATATGAAAGCAATAATTGGAAATAGTGTCTCAAAATCTCAAATCAACACGTCTATAACATCTGCAAAATATCTACTACATGACTGAAACAAATGTCTATCTAAAAACTGGGACAAGGCCCCTAGTAGACCCAAAACTAATTAGTGATAAATGACACTTCTAGATAATCAGGCCTTCCGATATATAGAAGGCTCACCAAGTGACTCTGCAAATCTGTCTGAGGAATCTACTAATTTTCTAGACCCCTAGTGCCTCCGAATCTAGAAAGAAGGGGGTCAATACAAAAGTACTGGTAAAAGAGATATCAAAATAAAACATAAATATTTTACAAAATATAGTTGAGATCTATTATAAAGAAGTTTCATATCAACTCATTTGAAAATACATGGGCATAGTGTAATTGTTTTTCAACAACAATGTAATGCAGCTGAGCTAGGTGAAATACCCTACATATCACATTTACACCAACTGTCAAACCTCGGTTGCCGTTGAGATTAGAGTATACGTGAGGGAAAGACACACAAGATCACACAGCAGGGTGTCTCAACCCAATGGTAGTGCACAAGATCACAAAGCAGGGCTTCTAACCATAGTCTTAATTTGGGAATGACATAAATTCAAGTAAACAAGATCACAAAGAAGGGTACCGAATTCCCATGTCGGTAAACACAATTTCCAGCGATGATTCCTTACACTCAAGCGCCATCTTCGGGCATCCACCTATCTCATGTAAAATTAATGCATTCAAATTTTATCTGATTTAATCACAAATCTTATTTGTAAGGTATCTTCATACCCGACTTGCAAGTCATCAATATCACATAAACATATGCATAATCATGTAAAAATCAAGATGTTTTCATCATTTACAAGTAGTGGACAATAATTATTTCATATTCATGCTCTCTTTTGTTGGTCACAATATAATATGGGGTATCGAAACATTATCATGGGAATTTGAAAGCAATTTATCATTCATATTTATCAAAAATCCATGGAAAATATTATATCACATATGCATGGTTTCAACCATTGAAGTATATAGGCAAACAATTCCCATGACCATAGAAAAATGACTTAGAAATCATAATAAATGTAAGTTATTAGTATTTTATTTAAAACCCCCATTTAAAAGTATGCATGGTCATAAAACTACACCCATAAGATTTTTGGATAAATCCACGTACCTTGATTACTATGAATATTAGGTACTTCTTGAAGCCTACGTTGAGAGGATTCCAACTATGCAATTATTATCTAAAACCTCTGGTTGAATCTTGAGTTGCTTGGGTTTTTATTTTGAAACCCTAAGGAGAATCCTTGAGCATTTTTTATGAATGAAGGTGTATTTTGGGGTCTTTGGAACTGAATTACGTGTTTAGGGCTAAGTAAGGGTGGAAAAGGACCATTTTCCCCCCAAAACAGAGTGTTTAAGTCACTTGAAACCTTTATATAGGCATCGCCTATGCTATCGCCTATGTTTACATAGGCGCCACCTAGGCTATCGCTTATATTTACATAGGCGCTGCCTAGGCTATTGCCTATGTTTACATAGGTGCCACCTATGCTATCACCATGCTTTCCAGTGGCCATATGAGATTGGTTAGGCGACGCATATTACATTAAAAGGCCATAACTTCTTGCTCAGGTGCTGGATTTCAGCCAAATTGGTATTGTTAAAAAGCTAACTCGAAAAGCTATCATTTTACGTATTGTAGGCTTTCTAAGTTGACATATAAAAAGAGTCATGGTCGATAAAAGTTGACACAAATTATAATGTCCACTTTAGCTTAATCAATCGAAGTAGTTTTCAACTGGTCCTTAAGTCAAATGACCCCTATGGTCTAAATTCAAGCTTGAATAGATTTACATTCTACAAAAATAATTAACATAGCGTATTGGCATAGGATTTTTGGCTTCAGGATTTATCAACATATCAGAATCATAGTCTATACTGTAGCCTAAAATGCAGGGCATTACATACCCGTCAAGGTCGGAGGATATTATAATGATGCATTGATACTTGGCAAGGCCGAACGATGGTTATAATAATGCCTGGATACCCGTAAACGTTGGAGGATGATTATATTGATGTACCAATGTGTACAACTATTGGTTAGAGTCTAGCTAGCTCTATGTATGGTGATTTTATATATATATACTCGGCTAGTCTGGAGGATAATTATGATAATAATGGTTACGATGATAATGGTTATGATGACGACGGTTAAGATAACGATATCATGATATTGATTATACTTACTAGTTATGGTATTGTGGATTCTATTATATTACCCTTGCCTGCACATTGCCTATCCCTGGTATACGCCTATATCTATCAGCCCTTATACAGAGAAGGTTGCATCAATATGGGCAATGATTATTCCTTGTGGTGTGTTACATGTTGATTAAATCTTTTTGCCTGGGATGGTGGGGACATGTTATAGGCTCTGCTGGGTATTGGTTGTTCAGACTAGGCGATTACTCAAGTAGTTATTTATATTGTTATTATCATTGTTATAATTATTTTTATAACTAGTTTATTATAGATTGGTCATTGATTTGATATCAAGACTATAAACATTGAGTACGTTGGTACTAAATCCTCCTATGATTAAGAGATACTAAAATGATAGCCTAATGAAATAGGCTATACCTTGATTATGGATGTGAATGTTAAGATTGATTATGGATAGGATAACATAGTCTTGATTATTGAATTTTGGAGATTAAATAAGGGTTTAAAGATGTAAGGTGATATACTTAGTACTCTTTTACAATTATTTTTTCATCTTCTTAGATTAACCTAATTCCTAGATAGGATTTTATATGATGCGAGGTTTGGGATATAGTTTTAGCGTTAGAAGTCTGGTTGGTATCCTATTTTGGGATATAAATTGACTAAATATGGATATCGAGGATTAGAAGTGGGTCTTTCTACCAACTTTAGCGTATATTAGGATTTGTCTAGACTATTAAGCTATTAATATAAGGATACTTTGCGACTTGGTGAGTAATGATATATTTTTCCTGAATAATGATTAATCCCTAATGGCCACGATATCCCTTATAGATGTGATATTAGGCCTTTAGAGATGTTATGTTCTCTTATTTATGATATTAGGCCTTTATAGATGGTGTTTTCTCTTAGTTACGATATATGTCCTCAAGAGATGTTAGTTCCTCTTATTGGGCCTTTAGAGATATTATTTCCTCTTAGTTATGATATAGAGCCTTTAGAGATGTTATTTTCTCCTAGTTATAATATCTAGCCGTTAGAGATGTTATTTTCTTTCAGTTGTGATATTGGGCCTACAGAGATGATATTCCTCTTAGATGTGATACTAGGACTATAGAGATGATATTCCTCTTAGAAATGATAGTGGGCCTATAGAAATGATGTTCTCCTCATAGATGTGACCTTTGTATTATAGAGGTGATACTCCTCATAGTCATGACATATGACTTATATTGATTGCGTACCTCCTAGATGTAAGTTGCTTATTTATACTATGCCTTCTAGATGTGAGATACTTATTGATAGTATGCCTCCTAGATATGATATAATTTTTGACGGTATGACTCCTAGATGTGAAATGCTTGTTGATAGTATGCCTCTTAGATGTGAGATGCTTATTGACATATTATGCCTCCGAGGTGTGAGACGCTTATTGTAGATTATGCCTCCTAGTGTGAGAGGATCACAAATATGCTTATGGCTTTAAGATTTGTTACGCATTATAGTTATTTATACCTTATGGATACAAGATGACTTACTAATATTCTTATTGATATGATTTATGGATACTCATGTCGTCCTGAGGTCATGATATTGATGGAATAATTATATTAAACATATTATTGGGCCCAAGGGTGTGTTATGATATGAGTCGACCATCTGAGAAGAATTTATCCTTGTAAATGATAATATTATAGTTTATTGATATATTAATGCTTGTGTTTCCATTGTAACTGGTGATGACATGCATAGATTTGGTACATTCAGCATCGTTGCATCAATGATTGATACAATTTTGATTAGATTATAATATTATTACTATTGCCAATAATTAAGGATTAAAGCCTACTTTCCATATTAAACACAGATTCTTCATGATAATAAATATATGTCTTAACTAATAACTTATGTGTAAAAGTGATTAACAATGATGTTTAAGATATTTGACTGAGACAGATTCCTATCTATGATTTGATACTACTAATTACTCTAGTCGTTAGAGATTCCAAAACTTTCTACACTTTTAAAATGATTTAGTCTCGTAATTTACTTCAGGAAACAGACTTATGAATTTACATCTTCTTAGCCATGGCTTAAGTCCGTGCACCTACTGTATATATAAATACATATCTCCCCAGTATTAGATAGAGAATGATGGTGCATTGATGATATAAATTCCGAGTAAACCCAATGATAGTTATAATATTTATGATAGGTATATATTCTTATTGATAATGCAAAATTGATTCTGAATGATGAATTATGGAAATACACTATACCTTGCTTTTTTTTTCATGTTTATTAACTTTATCCCTCGTGGGGCTTTCTCTGTACTTTAGCCCTCGTAGGGCTTGCTCTATATTATTTACATTAATTTTGATATTATGATGATCTGATGATATTCAGTGAGGCCGAAGGATATTATGAAGATGTAAAGTTACCCAGCGAGGATGAAGGATATTATGATGATGTGATGATACCCATTAAGGCCGGAGATTATTATGATAATGCATTGATACCCAACAATGCTGGAGGATGGTTAAGATAATACGTGGATAATGGTCAAGGTTGGAGGATGACTCCATTGATGTACCAATATGTACAGCTACCGGTTAGATTCTGGCTAGCCTTATGTATGGTGATTATATATATACTCGACTAGGCTGGAGGATGATTATGATGGTGATGGTTACGATGATAATGGTTATGATAATGATGGTTATGATGACGATATCATGATATTAATTATACTCACTAGTCATGGTATTGTAGATTCTATTGTATTTATCTTTGCATGCATATTGCCTATCTCGAGTATGAACCTATATCTATCAGCCCTTATGGGGAGGGGGTTGCATCGGGATGGGTAATGATTATTACTTATGGTGTTTTATATGTTTATTGAACCTTTTACGCCTGGGATGGTGGGAACACGTTGTAGGCTCTGCTAGGTATAGGTTGTTTGGACTAGGCAGTTTCTCAAGTAGTCATTTATACTATTATTATCATTATTATGATCATTGTTATAACTAGTTTATTACAGATTGGTCATTGATTTGATATCGAGACTATAATCCTTCAGTATGTTGGGATTAAATCCTCCTATGATTAAGAGATCATAAAATGATAGCCTAATGAATTAGGCTATACCTTGAGTTAACCTACTTACCATTGTCATTGAGTGGCACACCCATCAAGTCTACAATGCCCTCATCCTCATTACTGATAATCAAAGTAGGGTTAAAAGATGGCTGTTGTAGTTGTCTTTTTAGCTCTGTTATGACTTTATGTGCTTGCTTGAATTCTACCATGAACAGAGCAAGATCTGGAAAAGACATCGCATCAAGAATTTTATTGATACTCTCCTCCATATGGTCCACCCTGGTCTAAATGTTCTGAAAAGGACAGATTACGTCAGCTACAATACGGTCAACTAAAGGCTTGAACTACGAAGCCCATGTGTTTAGCTGATTTTTGAACCTCTTTTGTGCTGTAACAGACTTGGCAAAATTCTCCCATGTCCATATGTACATACAATATTGAGGTATAGCAGATACAGAATCTGTAGTCCCACCCATTGGTGGCATAAAGGCAGAACCTATAGATGTGGTATGCATCACAAAATCTGGTGGTACATAGGTAGTGATAGGCAACGACATACCTAAGGGAACATCTGAAGTCCCAGTAGTTGGAGCTAACTGAGTCTGATAGGCGCGAGGCTTGTTGACTCGCATTTTGTACTTTGATTCATAGTTTATCTTCTCAATGTCCTGATTATGACTGGCACAAACCTCATTATCAACTCCACTGATCAAAGAAACATTTGCCCGTCTCTACAACTCTGTGATAAGGCATAGGAATGGAAGGCCACTAGATGTCTTGTGCGCTTCGCTAAACAACTCTTCCTCGATAATATGTCCAAAGTCTACCTTCAACCCCTCAATTAAGGCAGCAACCATTATCGCTCTCTGAATATCCAGGTTAGCATCACCTCCTGTTGGCATCAATCTCAAACTTACAATTGCTCACCAGAATTTCACCCTAAAACTTAGGGATGACTTTGCTATCCGCTCACGAGGGTTAATGCAGCCAAGCTAGATTTCCATCATCTGTCAATACTTGGGCCAGCCAGGGTCTGTTTGTTTGCTGTGAACATTCGATGCTCCTGATCTAGGATCGCACTAGGTATCTCATATTTAGGACCAAATAGGAATTTTTTAAATGTGCACTCTGAAATATCTATGTTCACTCCATGCACTAGAACCATATCTTGATTTTCCATGTTAGTAATCTTCCAACCTTAGGGTAATTATTCTCTAGTAATGCCAACTAGTTGGCAAAGAACTCACGAACAAGATTTGGTTGGTATGTCCCGGGCGGCCTGCTCATCCAAGATAACTCATATTTATTGAATATTTGCTCAAATTCTAGGTACTCATGCAGCTCGGTGGTGACATTCTGATAATCTTCGTAGATGGGCCTCCTTATTTTTCTATTTGCTTTTGATTCTAGCCCATCCAGGAAATGTTCTAATTTTTTCAGTGTTTTCTATCGAACCGCCTCCCGCACTTGCGAGTCCTTACACCTTATGATGTTTGGATCCTCATGTTTTGATGCTTCAACTTGGTCAGGGTTAGAAGTTTCAAGCCTTTCCTTGTTGGGATGGATATTGTACTGCTGCTACTGCTTTTACCCTCCTTCTCAGACTGGGAGGGTGCCGAGGGCACCCTATCTTATTATTGAGTGTTGAAGGTAGGCCCCTCCTCACTCCTTATTGGTTTGTCTCTTCCCCATTATGTTCTACCACCGTTTCTGATTAGGGGAAGTTTTTATTCCATATTGCATGAAAAAATAATGAAGAATCAATTTGCAATTCAGAACAAAACAAAATCAGAGAAAAATTGTTTTAACGGAAGGTCTGATGGTTTGTTGAGACCGCGATGGTCCGTTGGACTCACCATCAAGAATGATTCCAATAAGAATTTTATCAAGTGGTCTTGAGACGGTTAACCTAATGGTCCATCTGTGATCTGACGGTTTGTCAAGTTATGTATTGCATCTAAACCAGTAAGTATCATACTCAGTATCATTCCGACGGTCTACCCGACGGTCCGTCAAGTTGACCGCCAGAATCACTTTCACCCTATATTTCACTTTGGCATTTCGTCGAATACCTGATGTACATGGAGTTATTATACGCACCATTATGCCATTAATTTAGTGTCTAAGCACAAATTTTTCCGCTTTTGTTCCATGGGTTACTCAAACATCACCCAAAATAATGGACACCAGAGTTCGACTTAGAATCAGAATCCTACCAAAGCAAGAACAAGATGAAATTTTGTTCAACAAATAACAAATTTACATGAACTATGCTTACTAATATAAGAAGTAGAGTAAGGTTGTGACCATACCTTGATTCTGCAGTAAACTTCACTGCTATGACTTGCAAACTCTGAATAAATGAAAAATTAAAGCTTTTATTAGTGATTGTAAACCTCATGTCTGATGTGATGAAGAGAATGATGAAGTTGTTTAGATAGGAGAGAAAGGGAATATAGAAATTCCTGAAGGGATATAAATGTCTTTAGGTACTTTGAATGCAGGGGAATTTAAATAGGCTAAGCATTTGAAGAGTTGGTAACATACTCAACCCTTTCTATTTATCAGTTTAAAACCATTTAGGTTGGATAAGGAAAACTTATTCACCATTGAATTCAACCGACCTAGCCCATCAGAATTAGGATTAAATTGACAGTCGACCTGATGGTCCGTCAGCTATCAGGTGAACCATCACATCTTACCAGAACAACATTAGTCAAACTTTATGCAAAGGCTGACCCGATGGTCCATCAGGGGTGCGATGGTCCATCAATTCATCCATCAGTCTCATTAAGCAGCTTGGGTTTTTGGTTTCTTTTTTATGACTCCAATGATGGTCAGTCAACTCTTTGACGGCCAGCTGAGCATCCCGTCGGGCATTTCCCAACTTGTTCAGCTTCTATTTTCCTGAATTTCTCTTCCTGCAGCTTCTATTTTCCTGAATTTCTCTTCCTGCACACTTACAAAACATATCAAATTGCAGAAAAACAACAAATAAACTCTAAATATGCTTACAACAACACTTTATGGGTTGCTTCACACTAGCGCCTAATTTATTATTGCAGCACGACTAAGCTATCTCCCATTGGCCCGATATACAGCTTCACTCATTGACCATTAAACGTAAAAAAACTTCCTTCCTCATTCTTATGTTCAGCTACTCAAGATGAGTAGACTTTGCTAACTTTGAATAGGCTAGACCACTTTGTCTTAAGTTTACCTGGAAAGAGCTTCAGTTTGGAATTGAAGAGAAGTACCCAATCACCTTTCTAAAAATTGAGATTCTCAATACTCCAGTCATGGTACCGCTTTATCTTTTCTCTTTATAGGTCTGATCTTTCATAAGTACCGAGACGGAATTCGTACATCTCATTTAGCTACCCCATTTGCAACTCTGTTGCCCCCTTTCAATTCAAATTTAGCCTCTTGAGTGCCCATAGTGCCTTGTGCTTCAATTCAATCAACAAGTGAAATGTCTTTCCATAAACTAATTGGTATGGTGATATGCCAATGGGTGTCTTCAAAGTCATTCTATATGCCCAGAAGGCATCATCCAGCTTCCTAGACCAATCTTGTTTACTTGCATTCACCATTTTGGCAAGAATAACTTTTATCTCCTGATTTTAAATCTCCACTTGTCCACTAGTTTGTGGGTGATATGGAGTTGCCACTTTGTGTTGTTTAACACCCTATTTCTCCAAGAAAGCCCAGAACACTCAATTGCAAAAATGTGATCCACCGTCGCTTATGCTTGTATGTGGTACCCCAAAGAGAGAGAAAATGTTCGTTTTAAGGAATGCAACCACTCTTTTTCCTTAATTATCTGCCAAGGAAGTAGCCTCAACCTATTTATACACATAGTAGATGGTAACCAAGATTTATTTAATCCCATAAGAGTTCACAAAGGGCCTCATGAAATCAATGCCCGAGGCGTTAAACAATTCCACTTCTATCATTTTTATCATGGGCATATTATGGTACTTTGAGATTGATCCTTATCTCTGGCACTGGTAACATATCCACACCAACTCATATGCATCTTTGAATAAAGTCTGCCAAAATTACCCACTTTACAGCACTTTCCTCGAAGTATGGTTACCTGCATGGTGACCCCCGATCGGGGAAGCATGACAAGCTTCTAGGATACTTAGTATGTCCACCTCTGGGATACACCACCTGATAATGTTATCTTCACACTGCCTAAATAAATATGGCTCATTCCAGAAGTAGTGTGTAACATCATAGAGGAACTTCTTTCTTTGGTGAAAAGAAATATTCTCGGGGATAATTTCACTCACCACATAATTTGTAAATTCCGCATACCAAGGTTCACTTTCAAGCACAACATCCAGGATTTTCTCATCTAGAAATGTATCATCAATTTCAAGCTCATCATTGACTGTTTGATCTCCCTCAAGTCTGAATAGGTTATCTGCAACTTGATTCTCATATTTTTTTTGATCTTTGACTTTAAAGTTAAACTCTTGAAGAAGTAGCACCCATCTGATTAGCTGTGGCTTAGCATTATTCTTTCCATCAGATACCTCTAAGGAGCATGGTGTGTAGCACTACCACCTTTTTCCCTAATAGGTAAACACAAAACTTCTCAAATGCATAGACCGCCATGAGCAGTTCTTGCTCAGTCACAACGTAATTATCTTAAGCCATATTCAATGCCTTGCTTTCATTGTAAATAGGATGAAAAAGCTTTCTTTATTTTTGCCAAGCATAGTCCCAAGAGCTACTCTGCTTGTATCACACATCATTTCAAATGGTATTGACCAATCTGGTGCAACAATGATCGGGGCAGCAACTTATTTCTCCTTCAGGCATTCAAATGCCTTCTTGCAATCATCATCAAATATGATCTTAACCTCTTTCTACAAAAGCTCGCAAAGTGGGTTAAAAATTTTTGAGAATTCCTTTATAAATAAAATATAGAACCCGTGTGACCAAGCAAACTACGAACTCCCTTTACTGAAATGGGAGGAGGTAGTTTCTCAATAACCTCAACCTTTGCTCGGTCGGCTTCAATTCCCTTAGCTGAAATTTTGTGACCAAGAAAAATGCCCTCTTTCATCATGAAGTACCATTTTTTCTAATTTAGTACAAGGTTAAAATCCTTGTATCGCTGCAATGCTCTACTCAGATTAACCAAATATAGCTCGAATGAATCACCTACTACTGTGAAAATCATCCATAAACACCTCCATGGTGTCTTCTACCATATTAGAAAAAATGGACATCATGCACCATTGAAAGGTGGTGGGTGCATTACACAGACCAAACGACATCAGCTTAAATGAAAAATTACCATATGGGCAAGTGAATGTCATCTTCTACTAATCCTCTGGAATAATAGAAATTTGGTTATAGCCCTAATACCCATCCAAGAAATAATACCAACCTCTTTTCGCCAACCGATCAAGCATTTGATCCATAAAAGACATCGGGAAGTGGTCCTTCAAAGTCCATGAGTAGAGCTTATGATTGTCCATTCAAACTCTCTACTCAGTCATAGGTTTTAGTGGAATCAACTCTTTTTTCTCATTTGCCACTACACTCATTCCCTCTTTCATGGGAACATATTAGACGAGGCTTGCCCGCTTACTATCGAAGATAAGGTATACAACTCCTGCATCAAGCCATTTAATGATCTTCTTCTTAACCACTTCTTGCATCAGTGGGTTAAGGCAACATTGGTGCTCAACGGTTGGTGTGCAATATTTCTTAAGGTGAATCTTGTGAGTGCAAATACCCGGAGTAATACCAATAATATCAGTAATAGTCCAACCTATAGCCCTTTTATATCTCCTAAGCACGGAGATAAGTGCCTCATCCTAGTTCTCACCAAAATCTACAACAATAACCATCGGTAAAGTATTTCCATTACCTAGAAACACATACCATAGATGGCCTGACTACTCCTTCAACTCCAAAATCGGTGGCTCTTCAAAATATGGCTTAACCAGTGGTGTTGGGCGATTTTTGAGATCTAAATCTAGCTTCTTGGGAGCATATGAATATGATCTAATTCCCATTAGTGCACACACTGCCTTTTTATATTCCTCAATACCTTCGCTATCAAAGTTCATTAAGATTACGACCAGAGTTTCCACATCAAATTTGTCCTTGATTCGTTCCTCTTTCTCATCTTTATAATAAATATCGATGATAGAGATTACATTTATTTACTTATGCTGCTTCATAGTTTGGCACAAATCAAACCAAACTACCTCATCATTAAGTCTGAAAAGTATCTCATTAGCCTGCAAATCAATAAGCACGCTCCCGATTGTGAGGAAAGGTCTACCCACGATAATGGGTACCTCAAAATCCACTTTACAATCTAGAATGATGAAATGAGTAGGAAATATAAAGTTGGCCACCTTTACTAGCACATCATACAATATCCCTACTAGCCGCTTTACTGACTTGTCTGCCATCACTAGTCGCATATTTATGGGTGTAGGATCACCCAAACCCATCTTCTTGTAATTAGCATGTGGAATCAAGTTAATACTTTATCTCAGATCACATAAGGCCTTAGAAAAATCAAGAGATTCGATAGTACAAGGGATGGTGAATGCTCTCGGGTCTGATTTCTTTTGCCTCAAGGATCTTATCGAAATGGCACCATGATGGAGAAGATTATCCACTAGTTAGTAGCTCACATTTCTCTTCTTCGTCACAAGGTCCTTCATAAATTTAGCATATCCAGGCATCTAATCTAGTGCCTCAACTAAAGACACATTCACTATCAACTACTTTAGCATCGCCATGAATTTGCAAAACTTTATGTCATCAACCTTCTTTTTTTAGTTTGATGAGGGAAGGAAGGCAGTGGCTTTGGGAAAGTGTAACCACTGCTTACTTCTCTTTTCCCTTTCTTTTCCAAACTCATCAAGCTTCTGATGGTTAGATTAAATCTCATTACCATCAATCTTCTTAGACTTCACTTGATGGTTTTCTTCATCTTTAACATCTTTTTCAATCATATTATGAATTACAAATTTGCCCAAAAAAGGGCCCGGTAATACTTTACCACTCCGAGTGGTAACTGCCATGCAAGCGCTGTTATTTCAAGGATTTTGCACTATATCACTCAGAAATGTACAGCTATTCCTTTAATTTAATGGTGTAGGGAGTTGGCTTATTTGCTGCTCCAACTGTTTGATAGAAGTTAAATGCGAGTTAACTAGCTGACTCATGGAGGATAAGTCACTCTTCATCGTTGTCACAACAGCATTGGTTGCTTTAACCCCTTTCAATAGCTTCTCCATCATGTCCTCCTTGGACATCTTACCAGAACTGGTAGCAACATTATCACAACTTCCAAGAGTTACATACAGTCCACTCCTATCATTCTTATTCTTTAAGCTCTCTTGATCCCTATCTTTGTAATCGGCTTTGTTGTAATAGTTCCGAACTTGATTTCCTTGGCTATTGCCTCAGTAACACCACTGTTTATTTAGTTAGTTGGCTTTCTCCTCAGAATCAGATTCAACACTACTTTGCAAACCAAAAGTTTTCACCAATTTTATCTTTCCAAATAGCAAATGCTTAGTGAACAGATACATTTGGGTCTTCATGTGCACCATATCTTGATATTATTTCTTATATATCCTATGTTTTTCCACAGTTATACCACTACACACAGTAGGTATTGCTACCACAGAATCCCTGGTATGCCAAACTCTACTTGTCATAGTCAATTGTTCTAATATATTCGCAACTTTAGTGAAAGTAAGATCTATAAATGCTCCCCTTGCAGCATTGTCTATAGTTTGTTTGGTGATGGAGTTTAAAAATCTATAGAATGTATCCATCAAATATTCATTAGATGTCTTGTGGTTAGGGCACTGTGTCAACTTCTTCTTGAATTGCCTCCAAGTCTTATGTAGTGCCTCATTTGGTAATTGTCTGAAGTTGCTAATCTCATCTCTCAACTGTAACATCTTGGAGGGTGGAAAGAACCTTTACAGGAAAGCACCTTTCCATTGCCTCCAGTTTGTTATAGAATCAGGAGCCAATTCATTCAACCATATTGTTGCCTCCTCAGACAGAGACAACGAGAGTAATCGAAGATGAATTGCATTCTATCTAACCCTAGGGTTGTCAAAGGATTTGCAAATATTGATGAAGTTTACCAAGTGCATATTTTGGTCATCTCTTAGAAGTCCTCCAAACAACCCTTTGAGATTCAGAAGCTATATCATGGTACTTGTTATGTTTAACTTCACCCCAGGTGCCAATAGTGGTGGAAACATTGGTTCGGCCTTAGTAGCCTCATCCATGTCTATGTTATCTTCCTCATCAAGCATAAACTGTAGAGTAGGTTGGCGGTTTGCTCTTGCTCTAGATGCCTGATTTATATTCATTAGCACAACCACATCCTTAGCATACGTCCTATTTAGTGGGATGATCAGATCATTAGCTCTCAAATTTTCCTCATATGGATTAGGGACACGAGCTTGTTGACTATCATTCTATTGATTAACTTGTGCTCTAGCCAAGGCGGCTAATCTCTCATCATCTTATTGTTCATCCATTATGCAAATTAGTTGAGGTTCCAGATGAAATGGCAATATAGGTCTCTTGACCTCCTCATACTTAGCATGCAAAATAAAGCTCCTATAATAAACTAAAACAACAAATAAAGGTAAAATTTGGGAAAACTTACCAAAGGTCAATTAACAATCACAAACTTAATTAACAACTGTATTCCCCGACAACGACGACTCTCATTAGAAAGTGTAAGCGGTCGCTATTAAATATAGAACCCAACTAGGTTGGGGTTGAATCCTACAAGAAATATTGTGCCAAATAAGTGTTCTGGTTATTAATAGACTATTAATCGAAGGTTCCAAAGTAAAAGGGGGGGTTGACTTGTCAACAATATCTAGATGTTTTTAGCAAACTATGTTCCAACTAGTGAGTTTTTGTTGCAAGTGTTAATTTAGTAATAGTAGACAAACTAAAATTTACTCATTTGTTTCTCAACCTAAATGGATAGTTTACCCTTTAATTCTTTGAACTTAAAGAATACGTTGGTTTATTTAACTAATATTTCACGTGGGTTGATACCATTAAGGAATCAACCCATAATCCAAAGGTTAAAGCCTTTGAATTTTGTGTAAACCTCTTCTTTTCCCAACATACACTTTTTTACTTAAACAAGTGATATTCTTGGGCTCATCCTTCAAATTTTCAACCAAAGAAAGGTCGTTAATATGAAGAAGGGTTTATACAATCTCAATAAAGTATGGAAATTGAGTGTTTTAAAAACCCCAATAAGTTATTCACATCAAGGTCCCATAACCCTAGTTATGAAAGCTTAGCCGTATATCTCAGAGAAGAAGAAGAAGAAGTCATTGTTTTCTTCATAAATAAATTCGGAGTGTAACTTAGAAAAGTTCCAATAATTGTTCTTGAATATTTAGTGAAAGATGAATAAAATAGCTAGATCCACAATAGCATCTTGAATCTCATAGAAAAATACGTTCCAATGAGTTTCAAAAGATCGAAAAATGATTAGAAAACCTAAAATAACTCCTCAACTAATTATTTATATGCTTCCAGGGATTGGGGTTTTAAAATTTGAAACTCTGATTGCTACTTCAAGGTTGACGAATGCTTTGATGGCCTATCAAATCCCTGACGTTCTGCTACTGGGTTAGTCACAATGCGTCCAGTGATGTTGTCCTCAGTATGATGCTTACTGTTTCTGATCTATCGGCCAAGTTGATGGCCTATCAAGGAATTGATGGCCCATCACTTGGGCCATTGCATCGGTCTGCAACTCTGAAGGTTTTGCTTATCGCTGATGGGCACCATGACAGTCCATCACATGGTTGACGGACCATCAGTTTGACCGTAAATGCCCTTGTTCTACTGCTTTTACAAGTTCTTTCTCCAACTAAGTCCTTTTCCTGAAAACACTAAAATCCAGTTTCAAATGCCCTAATAGTTGCTTTAAAATGCACAATTATCCCTTCTAAAAGATATAAAATGTTCCATCAAAAGTCGTAACATCAGTATGAAACCTTAAAACATACTATTACTCGGGTGGAAATATTGTTCCAACATTCTGACATATGTCACTACCCTTAAGTATGATATCTAAAACAAGAATTTCGGAAAGGGTCTGAATACACTTCATACCTCAGGCTCAAATGCATGATTGATGTCGATAGGAGTATACACTTAAATCAATACACTCTAAAGCACTTATGGAATCCTCTGAAGTCTTTGTACCATTTCATTATTTTTTATGACTCAATTAGAAGGGACAACCTCATTGAAACTCTAACATTCTACACTTGAATCGATTCAACAATGAGACATAGTCAATAAAGGTGAAGTAAAGAAGAAATATGGATAACTTCCAAATGGACAACATAATACCATGATCTTAATCATGAAGAAAGGTAAAACATTCCTAAACACCTAGTAGCTTCCTCCTTATATGTGTGGCACGCTACACACCCATAAAAAGTACTCTACCCGATGCAATTTTGCAGACACCCTGGGACCATAAACTATGCTTTGATACTAAGTTTGTCATAACCCGAGCTGAGGCCCTGGCCACAATTAGCATCCCAAACTATGAAGGTTTGAGTGCCCTTTTTATATCTAACAATAATACACACCATTCATATACTATAAATAAATCCTGAAAAGATAATAAAATAAAAACATGGTTAATCTCTTGATACAACTGAACAATAGGAAATTTAGTTCATAACATTCGAAACTCATGATATCTATCTGCGGAATCTCTAATAATAAGGAGCCAACATCTAGATAAAATTGGGACAAGGCCCCCAGTCAGACCAAGAACTAAAAAAAAAATAACAATGTTCCATAATTAAGCCTTCCAGAATAAGGGTGACTCACCAACTGCAACTTTTGACAAAAATCAATCTACCATTTAGTGGGACCCTAAGACTGCACCTCAGATCTTGAAATATAGGGGGTCAATACAATTGTACTGGTATGTAAAACAACTCAAAATAGCATGTTTTTATACAACATAATGAGATCTTTTATAAAACTATGAGCATAATGAATAAGTGAAAACACATGGGCATACTGATAAGATTCTCAACAATTTTTTTAAATTGTGACTCATTCTCTATTTATTTCTAGGCTAGATGGTACACCCTATAATCTTAATCATCCCACATACTATAAGGGATCCACCCTTGACTCGGCGGCCAAGCCCCCAATCTAAGTTTGCCGCAAGGATTTGTCTATCAGTAAGGGAGACACGCAAGACCACAAATCATGGTATTGTAATTCACAATCAAATCAACATGTAATGGTAGTACACCAGTGCACAAAGAAGGACTCCTAACCTTAGTCCTAGGTTTGGACGGTATGAATTAAGGTGCATCATACCACAATGTAGGGTACTATAACCCCATGTCAGCAAATCATGATTTCCAACATTGAGACTTATGACTCATACTTTCTTTGGGTAACCATCTAACTCCCTCTAAGCCTATATTTTCTATTACTTAAAAACCATGCTTTAATGCTTTCACAATATTTAACACTTATTCTATTAAGGACGCGCAATCACCAGGCATCGTCATACCAAGACTTTCAAGTCACTCATATCAATTCAACAGCCCTTCTAATTCTAAACATCCAAATAACCACCTAGAAGATTTATAACTTAAACATGCTGTAGCCATATCAATTTTTAAATCTCATGCAATTCTTTAATATCATGCAAAGGTTATAGTGAAGGCAAAATAGCTCCCTCTCATAAATTTAAAAACAGACTCAACCCAAGTTTGGGTAACCATCAATTGACTATGACGTTTAAAATATACAAGTGAATACCATATATCACATAAACAAAGTAAAATCCACATTGAGAGGGAGGTATCATAAATCATGCTCTCTATTAAGCCTTTCATTATAAATGAAATAATATAAATGCATAATTACATATAAATTTCTATAAAATCAGTGCAAGATAACACATGCTTTCATTTAAATAATTCGATGATACATGCTTTTCAAAATAATACCAAACATTCTTTGTAAAAAAATTATAGATCTTTGAACTTGATTAAAACAAGAATACTTATTCCCATAGGGTTTAGGGTAGTCCCACATACCATAGATTGCTTAGTTCGAAAGATAGAACTCGAATCTTGATTGGCTTTTTGGAAATATTAACTTAAGAGCTTGATTCTTGATCTTTGGGGATAATCTTGTGAAGAAACCATAATCTGGTTGTTGAGAGTGTATGAGAGGATTTTGAGATGTTTAATTGATAAAATATGAGAAATATAATTCCCTATGAGGATTATAAATTGGGGGTTGGGAGTTATAAGGAAAGAAAGGAATAAAATCCCTTAAAAATATGAAACCAACAACTGTGAAATAGGGGCGGGCGTTGGAGCGCATGACGCAGGCTAATCGAGTGACCTCACTACCTGTCTCATGAAAATAGATATAAGTTTTTGCTCGGTTATTAGACGAAGAAGGAATTGGTATTATTAGAAAGCTGACTCAATTATCTACAATTTAGCGGGTCTTCAGATGAAAAATTCTACTTGTATCGAAAGTTATACATGTTCAAAGTAGACCCTTATAAAATTGAATACAAAGATTTAGCTGAATCAAAGGTTCTTATCTCAACTTCACTTCAAGTGATTTCTATGAAGATTTTCACCTTAAAAGCACTTCAAGCACGAGGATAAAGATCATGAAACTTATTATCACTTCGAATAATTTCCATTAGAGCTTACACATGTAGGAACAGTAGTTTAATTTCTTGGTCAAAAATGCAGGGTGTTACAATTACATCCTTATATCACATACAATCAAAAAATAATGGAACCACTATAGAAATACTGGATTTTTTTGATTAAAATGTGACATATTTAAAAACCCATTATCGATGTACCTGCCAAAAAAGAATTATAGATATTGGATTAGTGTCAAATACTGGATTATATATAGTTTGATGAACCCCCAATGGGTCATACCTCAGGATCATATCTCAGTAGGTGTATATGGTGGTTTACTTTTCAAGGCTTGTCATACCAAGTGCCTTCATTACCCTTGGATTTTAGGTTGTGACAAATTGGTATCAGGCCTAGGTTCATTGATCTTATCAGTGTAAGAACAATATGTCAAGTAGAATCTCATGGATTAGTATATAGACATTTGTATTTATCTTTGAGAGACTATAAGATATCTTTAGGAAACTTCCCTTATCTTATTCTATATTATGCAGATTTTTCCATACCTTATATTCTAAGCTGAATTTTACTCTTTTCTAGGCTAATAGTGAGGTTTAAATCCTATGAGGTTAGCATGCAAAACTATCATTTGAGGAGAGATCTATGTCTAGAGGGTGAGTTGTGAGCTATGGACGGGCTAGAGTAGTGGATGGGCATAAGAATTTACCCCTCTAAAGTTAGTACTAGTGGGTTGTCCCCAAGGCCTTGGGTTGAGCATACTAGAGATATTATGCCTATTATGATTCCACAGAATTCTTCTACCCCAGTCTTAGAGGGGTTGTTGATTCATTTGCTGACTTGTTTGGAGTATTCTTTTTTGACTACACCTAGTATTCCACTTTCTCTATGTATTGTACCTCCATCTTTGCCATAGTTTGTTTATGGTGTTTCTGTAATTTCGAGTATGGGTCCTCTAGTGGTACAGATATCTACTTTTGGTACTCCATAGATTAGAGTGTTTTCCCATTTTCAGTTTCTGCATGTAAGTATGGAATTTCAAGATCAGGAGTTCAACGTTTATCTATGTTAACTCCTCAGGTGGGATTTCAGTTAGCCAGATTTACTATGGCTCCTATTATTGTGAGTATATTTATACTTTTTTATGATTAGAAGAGGTTTTATATATTTACTCATTTTGTTCCTCTTAGGTTTAGTGTACTTGTGTGACAGGATGCTTATGAGTTGTTGATTGATTAGTATGAGAAATTGCATTATCTTTGAAAGATTGAATCATATGGGGTTGCTTACACTAATTACCAGTTGAGAGATGAAGTCAGGGATTAATGGAGGTCACCTGGTAGTTGTAAACCTCTAGGTTCTCAAAAATAACTTGATAGTTGTAAACCTCTAGGTTCTCAAAAATAACTTGATATTATTTTGCTAAAGCCTTTTTAGACAGGTTTATGCTATAGAGTTATAAAGATCAGATGAGAGATGAGTTTGATCACTTGGAGAAAGGTTCCATTATTGTTCCTAAATATGTATTATTATGTCAGTATTGCCACTAATCTGAAGAGATTTAAGAGTTTGTGAAAGGGTTGGATGTTTCACTTCAGCTTTCTACAACCCAAATAGTAGTGTCAGGGGCAATTTTTAGATTATTATGGACCATGCTAAGATGATTGGGTCTATTCTTTAGTAGTCTCTGGGAGATGCCAAAAGGATGCACCATCAGGGAGAGATCAAAGTTCATACTCATCAAGCTAGTGATTCTAGAGGCTTCTATAGGTATAATGGCAGGCCCATGTAAAAATCCTTGTAAGGTTCAGTTAGTAGGTCTTCTAGTTCATCATCTTCAGGTGCTCATTCTAGCTCAGCTGTACCTCTCTATGTTGAGTTTAGCCATTAATACAACCCAAACCAGTGACTTGTCTTGACGAATATCTAAAGTCCATCAAGGACCAGTGACCACCCCTAACACTACAAACCAAAGACCACCTTACACCCATGTTGAATGAATTTCGAACATATAACAAGATAGCATGTAATAGCTAAAGAAATTTTTAATGCATGTCCATTACCAACCACCAACGACTGGACAAATGCTCGTCCAACACCACCCAATAGTAGTCAAGACAAAGACATCTAAACAGTGAAAAAAACTTAATATCAATAAAGTATTGGGACATGCCCCTGACTATAGCCAAAATTTGTATTCGATAGTCTATCAAAAAATAAACATAATCCTAAAATAGAGCCTTCCAAAGTATGGTATCTCACCACTTCAAGTCGACTCTTGATCAATCTACGATCACTAAACATGAGAAGTAGAAGTATGGCCATTTCCTGCATCAGATGGTGATACAAGGTATAAAGATGGTTAGTACAATAAATGCTAGCATGTAACTTACATATAAAGATAAAATGTTGTCGTCAATTAAAATTAATCAACCAATGCATAATAACCATATGCTGATACATATATACATATCATGCTGGAATAGAAAACAAGGTTTAGCATGTACTTTAAAAACTTAACTTGGATTTTCTAGCTCAACCATCAAATAATAGTACCCAAGGGATTTATTGGCCCCAGCTCACACCCTTGGTCAGTCCCCAGATCATGTATACATAGGAACTAGAGAATAATCTTATATATACATACACGAGAGACTCAAACCTCCCAATATATACTATGGTTACTTAAGCACCTGATCTTATACTGATTTATGATTGACTCAAACCTCCATAATCATAAGAGAATAATAAGGATGACTTAAACCTCCCTGGTCACTTTGACCCCATGTTGGCAAATGCAATTTATAATGTCGGTCACCTAGACCTCCACTTTGATGACTCAGCTACAAAATCAAATTTATAGCCTAATTAAAAAATTTATCACATAATCCCATTCATGAACCACATTCCACATTATGGCATACATTATTGATATCATCATACCAACTACCCTAGCAAGGTAACATTAACATGCAAAAATTATTCCTATTAACTTGGAGAAAACAACTCCCTTTTTTGTTAATACAAGGTGGGGAACATTAAATTCTTTTTTTTATTAAATCAGACCATTCTGTTCCAAATACCTCTTCATATCATGCAGTAGTTCAAGACAAGTTAAATTTTACAAATTCCCACCTTTCTCATATGTTAAAACAAATTTTACACTATGGGTTGGGGTGATAACCATTTCAAAAGTCACAAGTATGGGAGAAACACAATTCCCTAATTCATCCACCATAACCATGCATCAATAAATTCAAAGCCATATGTAAAGCATGAATAATCATAATTAAACCGTGGGAAAATATTTTCAACAATAAGCTTTTTAAATCCACAACCCTAGTTTTCAAAACCAAAATAATTCCTTGTGAATAACACTTTAAAACATATGTTTTTTTAACAAATTATCAATGAAAGCATCACATGCCTGAAATAGTAATATATATGGCAAGAAATCACCCTTGAAAGCCCTAATAGATCAACCTTTTGAAAACCTTAGGTGTTCTTAACCTTGAGGAATTTGTATGTGTTAAGAAGTTAAATTGACGTGTTTATAAGGGCTAATAATACCTTAAAGAGGTTATAAGTTGTAGGTTTAAAGTTAAATAAGAAGGTAAATATCAAGAATACCCTTAACTTAAAAGCTAAAAAAAAAGATTGTCTTTGACTAAGAGCCATCCCTCAACTTATAACCACTCCTTACGACTTATCACCATGAGTCGTAACAAGGGTAGAACCACCAAATCACCCTACACTGTTGACCTTACAACTCAACCATAGGAATTGTATTAGGACCCTAGGACTCGTAGGGTCCAGTCGTAATCAACATAGAACAAAAACTTAGACTTACACTAGACACATACAATTTACACCCATGACTCTTATCACAGGTATCATTATTGTTTTTTAGATCTGTATTAGTATTATTTGATTTGGGTAACCTTTCTTCTATATATCTATATATTTTTTATTTGGGTTTTAATTTTTCTAGTGAGCCTATTGCATACCTATTCGTGTATCTATCCCTATTAGAGACTCTTTAATTGTGGATCGAGAGAACCTACCTTAACCTTCGTTGGACATGAGACTTGGGTAGATCTTATTATCCCAAATATGGAAGATTTTGATGTTATCTTGGGTATGGATTGGTTAGCTCCTTATCATATTATCCTAGACTATTATTCTAACACCATCACCTTAGATATGTCGAATATGCTGAGAATATCTTAGAAAGATGTGTTTTATTCAGTTCCCAAGAGTGTTACATCTTTTCTTAAGGCTTGTCTCTTAGTTAAGAGGGGTTTTTTGGTCTTATTTGGCCCTTATTTGTGATACTAGTAGTGCTTCACAACCTCCTTTTCATCTTATTTGTATTGTCCATGAGTTCATGGATATTTTCCTTATGGATTTCCTAGCCATGCCTCTGGATCACAATATTGACTTTTTTATTAACGTTGAGCTGGGCACCAAGCCTATTTTTATTCCTCCTTAGTGTATGGACTTAGTGGATTTGATTAAATTAAAGGATCGGTAATAGGAATTGTTGGATAAAGGATTTATCCGACCTAGTATACCACCTTTGGATGCGTCTGTCTTGTTTATGAAGAAAAATAATGGGTCTATGCGTATATGTATTGAATATCGATAGTTGAATAAGGTAATGGTTAAGAATAATTGTCATGTTCCTTATATTTGATAATTTATTCGATCAATTTTAGGGTGGTTTGGTGTTTTCAAAGATTGATTTAAGATCCAAGTATCGCTATTTGAGGATTAAAGCTCTGAATATTCCAAACAGCATTTTTCAAACTTTGTATGATTATTATGAGTTCTTTGTCAATTCTTTGGGTTGACCAATGCCCCAACCACATTAATAGAGTTTATGAACTAGATATTTTGACAGTATCTCAACTATTTTGTTATTTTATTGATAGATGATTTCTTGTTTTATTCCAAGAGTAAGGTTGATCAGGAAGAGTACTTACAGATTGTACTCTATAGATTAAGGGATAAAAAATTGTTTACTAAGTTCTCTAAGTATGAGTTTTGGTTAAACACTATTTATTTCTTAGGTTATATATTGACAAAAGATAGTATTATAGTCGATCCGGCCAAGATTGCAGCACTTTCTAATTTGAATAGGCCTACTTCTTATACCAAGATTTTTATTTTACTTGTTTGGTAGGTTACTATCAATGCTTTGTTTAGGGTTTTTCATCTATTATGTCTAGTTTGACTAAGTTGACTTACAAGAAGATTTCCTTTCAACGGTGTAATTCATACAAGGCGAGCTTACAAAAGCTCAAGGATTTATTGACCTCATCTCCTATCTTGATGTTACCCAATTAGGGAATGGGGTTTATCATCTTTTGTGATGCTTGAAGTGTTGGGTTAAGTGTTTTGTTGATGAAAAAAGGGTAACGTAATTATGCATTCTTCTCGTCATTTGAATCCCCATGAGAGGAATTACCTTACCCAGGATTTGAATTTATGTGTAATTATATTTCCCTTGAAGATGTTAAGGCACTACTTGTAAGAAGTTTGTTGTGAGATCATCTTAGATCATCATATCCTTTAGTATTTCTTCAGCAAGTGATATCTTAATCTGAGGCAACTTCATTGACTTAAGATTCTTTACGATTATAGTCATACATTCTTTATCATCCAGGAAAGGCTAATATGGTTTTTGATGCCATAATCTAGAAGTCGACTAGCATGGGAAGCTTGGCACATCTTTTATCCCAGGAGTTGCCTTTGGCCTTATAGGTTTGGTCTTTGGCTAACTAGATGGTTAGGATTGATATTTTGACACTTGCTTATATTTTGGCTTTTATTGAGTCTAGGTTTTCCTTGATGGAGTAGCTTTTGTCGAGTTTAGGTTTTGAGAGTGATTTAGATTAAGGTGTTGAGTGGAGAGGCTAAGGAAGCCTCATTTGATCCAGATGGTGTTATAAGGATTGGAGATCAAGTTTATGTGTCAAGTGTGGGTAATTGAATTAGATTGATTTGGAAGAAGGCTCATGGTTCTAAGTAATCCATCCATCTAGGAGTAACTAAGATGTATCCTGATTTGAGACAATATTTCTTTTGGGGTTGTATGAAGAAGGATGTATGAATTTTGTAGCTCATTGACATGATTCTAGCTGGAGAAGGCAGAGAATTTGAGGCATGGTAGTTTTCTTCAAAGTTTACTCATTCCATTGTAGAAATGGGAATTACTATAGACTTTTTGACTGGGTAGCCTTATACATCTTGTGGTTTTGATAGTGTTTTTATCATCGTGGATCGATTGACCAACTCTGCTTATTACTTTTTAAGTCATGCTTGTTTTAGTAGAGAGAGCTTGGCTCGTATCTATATTCATGATATAGTTTATCTTCTTGGTGTGTCAGTGTCTATGATCTCAGATTGAGGTTCAGTATTCACATCTTACTCTTTGAAGACTTATTAGGAGAAGTTGCATACCCGAATAGATCTTAGTATAACCTTTTACCCTCAGACTAACAGTTAATTGGAGTGGACTATTTAGGTTTTGGAGTATTTTGTCTATTCTTATGCGATGGACTTTGGAGGTCAACAGAAATAGCTTCTAGCTTTGGTAAATTTTGCATATAATAATAACTACTATTCAAGTATTGAGATGGCTCCCTTTAAGGTTTTGTATGGCAGAAGTTGTCTTTTTTCAATTGGCTGGTTTGAGGTTTCTAATATTAGACCTCAAAGTACCAACTTGCAACATAAATCCTTGTATAGTGTATGGATTATTAAAGATAGACTTCAAGAGATTAGAGTAGGCAGATTTTTATGCAGATCATAGACATCATTCCTGGAGATTAGTGTTGATAATTGAGTTTTCCTTTATGTGTTACCCATGAAAAGCATGATGATTTTTTGGAAGACGGGCAAACTTATCCTTAGGTATATTAGACCTTTTGAGATTCTTTGGACAATTAGGGTTATGCCATATAAGGTAGCAATGCCCTAAGATTATCAATTGTTCATCAAATTTTTCATATTTCTATGCTTTAATATATATTCTAGATAATTTTCCTGTCATTTCTTAAGATTTGATCCAGTCATATGAGAGGTTATTTTTTGTTGAGGAGCCCATCTCTAATCTACCTAGGGATGTTAGACGATTGCATTCTAGAAATATTCTAGTGGTTAGGGTCTAGTGGAGACATCGACCTATACAGGAGGCTACTCGGGAGGTTGAGTCTAATATGCTTGGTAGTTATACCCAGTGTTTCACAAATTTAGGTATTTCCCTTGCCTTTAGATTAAGGACAAACTAGATTCTTAGTGGTAGATGATATAATGACTTGAATTTTGGTAATTCTAGTAAATTTATCTATTTTTGTGAGATTTGACCATTTTACCCTTCCCCGTGGATGCTTGGTGGTAAATCTATGGTGAGGGATGATTAGCACGCTTCCTAATGCATTTTAATGTGATTTGTGCGAGTTTGTGATTTTGGTTAATTAAAAAGGTTTTACAGTTGACTTCAGTCAACATTTATTATTTTTGTGTCGAATAACAAAATGGACTGAATCAACCAATCAAGAACAATAATTTTAGGTTGGTAACATGGTTGGTGTGGCTTTACTACCTTTGTATCTTATTTTGACCCTCGATTCGAAAAGTTATGAAATTAGATTTTGTTAGTGATTTTTTTAAAAATTATGGCTTTTCAAAAATTTGATATAGCCATTGAGTTTGGAGTGTCGAAATTGATAGGATATCATAATTTTTTTTCATTCTAAGGATTCCAAATGAATCCTGAGTAAAGCACAAAGACTCGGAATTCTCCAAGTCTTCAACGGATGCACCACTCAGCTAGTGTAGATACTTAAGTTACCGACCGGTCACTTAAGCGACCTGGCTCGTACCAGCGAGTGTGGCATAAGCGGCCATGGGTCCACTTAATTGTGTTGCTTAAGCAACCCTTGGTCCAGTTAAGCGACCTGTGCAGCCCCTCTAGGTATGAAAAAACTGACACCTGATCACTTAAGCGATGACCGATTAAGCAACCTAGTGTTTGCTTAAGCGATGCTTGGGTGGTATTTATACCCCTCTTTCATGATTTTCAACATTTTCAACACTTAGAGCTTGGGTTATTTGAGTGTTTGGTTGATGTTTTCTATTTTGAAGCTTGGGTAAGCTCCAAATCCCAATTTTAACTGTTTTTCTTTGATTATTCTCATTTAAATATTGTTAAAACTTAAATTCAAAAGTGGAATTTGGGGATTTTGTCCTGTAAGGAGTAAATTAGTAATTGATAAACTTAAAACCCAATTTCAACCCATCCTCACTTGTTTTTATTTCTATGGATTTCTTTAATCATGGGTAATATATTTTTGGACTAGAATTTTAATTTTAACCTTTCTTTTCGAAAACTCATTTTGGGGGTCCATTTTGACCCCGACTAAAAAATGAGCAATATGGTTATCTTTTGATTTCTTTTGATGCGTAGATTTAATATTTATATTTTTTGTTGATTTCAGATTCGTTCGTGAGGACAAAGCTTTGTGTTGAAGGCTTTTTGGATTGATTTTCTATATTCACGGGAGGTTATGGCTTAACTTTCTTTAGACTGGGCTGGGTAGTTAATATTGGTATAAAGTCATGTTATGGGTCTTGGAACAAATAATTGAAATGGCTTTATTGTTGTCTTAATCCCATGTAGGGCCCTATGTTGTTGTTATTTTTGGATTTTGAGACATTATTTGTTATGTGTGACCATGTAGGGTCTTATATAATGTTATTTTCATGGTAATTACATAACTGGTTATTTTCTTGGTGGAAAATGTCTAAGTTTGTATTTATTTGGCATCAAATAGCATATTTTTGGTATGTCTTACTCTATTGGTTTGTGGATAATATTGGATTCATGGACGATTGATCTATATTACTCTATTAGTTGGTCTATTGGTTCAATTTGGAAATTCTCATTTTAGTTGGTTGTGAGCATTACAGCTTCTTATCATATACATTCATGAAACATTGGTACCACTATAGAAATACTGGTTTTCCTAACTAAAAATGTGATTTCTTCAAAAACCCTCAACCGATGTATGTTTTAGAAAAGAGTTATGATTATTGGATTGGCATTGGATATTTGATAGGTTGACGAATCCCCCATAGGTCCTACCTTGAAGCATAACCCGATCGGTGTATAAGGAGGTTATGCGACAAACTCGTACATCTTATCACATTATGATCATGATCATCTTCATTGCATTTCATACATTGTGTACATTCTGTGTTGTATATTCGGTCTTGATATGATATCTATCTATTTGTGTTTTTTTCTTGTATACATCTTTTGGTACATGTGTATATTGTAGGCATTTAGTAAAGATGTTGTGGGCTTTTGTTTGGGGCATTTTCTGAATGCAAGTGATGCACCCATAGTGTGTATTTTATTTGCTTTATTTTCTTCTTTTATTAGTCAGCCTATGCTACCTACTGAGTATAAGTAGACCACACATATTCCAAATGCGCCCTTTCGATGCAGATCCAAGTATGAATGCATCATATGGTAGCTGATTCGGTCAGTGCTTTGAATTTTTTTGAGGTAGCGGTTGATCTATGCGTTCAGAGTTAATCTACTACCTCTATATTTTTGTTTTGTATTAAGAAACAAATTATGTTTCTTCTGGAGTATCAGATTATATATTTTAATTTTGAGATGCACTTAGTTGGTTCTTAAGCTGTGACACCTAATTTTGGGAGATTTGCGGTATCCTTATTACGTATTTTTTTGCTAGTAGGATTTTTATTTAGTTTGGCTCTTTTCTAGAAGCATTACCTTGAGTTTTGGTATTGTTTTATCATTTTATATCAATTTAGGTGATAGTCTTATTTGTCATGTCTTTTCATGACAAGTGCTATCATGACCCTTGGTTTTTGGATTGTGACAAGGAAGCTTTGAGATTTAGTTTGTTTCTATTCTTTCTTACAGGTGATGCAATGTTACGATTAGAAAAACTGCCTCATTGGTGTATTAGCACTAGGAATGAGTTGAGGATACAGTTCTTGGATTGGTTTTTCCCTTTATCTAGAATGTTGCAGTTAAAGGAAAAGAGTTTTAATTTAAAATAGTAAAATTCAGAGGCACTCAATGAGACATCATTGAGGTTCTAGAAGATGTTGATGAATGTTCCAAATTACAGAATCATGGGTAGGACCTTACTAGATATATTATACATATCCTTGAATACTAATGCCAAGAATATGGTTGACACTATTACAAGAAGTGCTTTTGTGAGACTGTGATGGGATTAGGCTGCAAAGATGTTAGATTAGATCACTAAAATCAACTGAGGTTAGCATACTAGGGAGATAATCAAAAGAGCTGGTACTTATGCTACTGCTGCTTTAAATGAGTAGATAACTCTAGATAATATAGTATCTAAAGAGGTAGCACTACTGAGGACTGAGATTGAATTACTTACAAAGCAGTTTACATTCATGGGAGTAAAAAACGTAAATGTTGTGGGTGCTTGAGGTATATCTCCTATGCATGATGCTTCTGATTCTGAGAAGAAATAAAAGTACCTAGATAGAGCATTGAAGGGTTTTTGAGCCAAGGGAAAAAGGTCTAATAAGGACTCTTGGAACTCGAGGAAAGAAAATCAAGGTCGGAACTACTCTGGAGAAAGAAATAGGGATAAAATTAGAGGGCAAGATTGTGACTGTAGGAAAAAAAATGATAATAAAGAGAAGAGTGGTCTGTATATTCAACCAAAGAACCATAATACCGACTCTATGATGGAAGCATTGTTTTTTATGCTAGTAAATAGTTTACAGAGCCAAGAGTGATACCTTAAGGAGATTATGGCAGACATTGCTTAATTGAGTTAGAAAGTAGAGTAGCATACAACCGCAATTAAGCATCTTGAGCAACATTTTGGTCAGATATGGTCTATATTAAACCAGCAATAATCGGGCATCTTTCAAGCAATACCATTAAGAATCCAAAGAATAGAAGTCACTACCTAGAGATCACCATTCAGAGTGGTATAGCTACTATTTATCCATCTATGTCTATAGTTGATGAGGTAAGGGGTAACACTATTGATGTTGATGATATACTTTAAGTAAAAACTGAGAAGTTTGTGACTAATGGTAAGACGTCAAAAAATAGATGGGTATAGAAAAACAAGCTGGTACTTATAAACGAATGGGAAAGGAGGTCAAACCAGCCTTGAAGGCTCTTCCACGACCTTCTTTAACTTTTCCTCATAGGTTGTAGCAGAAGGCCGAAGAACACAAGTATAAGAAGTTTATTGTTATGCTGAAAGAGTTAAGTGTGAACATCTCTCTTCTTGAAGCTCTAGAGCAGATGTACACCTATGCTAAATTTATGAAGGATTTAGTGACCAAGGATAGAACTATCAGTTTTGAGGATGTTGGTGGTTTGCATCCTTATAGTGAAATTATATCTCAATATCTTGTGCGAAAAAAGGGTGACCCCAGTGCTTTAATAATTCTTTGTATGATTGGGTTATTTCTAGAGCTTTGTATGACTTGGGTGCAATTATCAAACTAATTCTTGTGATAGTGTTCAAATTATTAGGCTTGAAACCTCCCGAACCTATAATGTTGTGAATATTGATAGTAGAGCAGTTAGTTAAAAAGACTGTGGGTATATCATCAAATGTTCTAGTCAAAGTATACAACTTCATCTTCCTAACTGACTTTGTTATCTTGGAATATGAGGTTAATTTTGAGATTCCCATAATCTTTTAGAGAAAGTTTTTAGCCACAGATAGAGCAATGGTAGATATAGAAAGAAGTGAGTTTAAGTTTAGGCTGAATAATAAGGAAGTCATATTCAATATGCGCAGATTTATGAAATAACCAACTAAAATAAAGGGTTTTTTTATAATAAATAGTCTTGATGATCCTTGAGATCAACTCTATGGCTAACCTTATGAAGTCTGAGTAATAAAGGTCCCCACGTCATGCCATGATGTTAAATCAGGCACTTTATAAGAGGTAACTCAAGGTGTCTTGTTGTATTGTATTAGTAATAATTCTTGTTATTGTGATTAGCATCAGATCTATGCACCTAAAGTTCCACATGTATGATTCTAACTCTCTTACTTTATGGTGGCTGAATGCAGTGGGGACAATGCATGATTATTTAATGAGGGTAGGGCTAGTTGTGGGTTTCCATATCCTCTTGGGGTTCTTACCGTCGTATCACTTTTACTCAAAGTATATTATCGTAGTAGAGACAACATATTTTGTTTTGATATGTGTTATGTGTTGTTTCTATTTTATTAGAAGAAAAATAAGGAACCAAATTGCTATTTACATATTTTGTTTTGTTGGTTGAACTGTTTGAAAAAATGATACCCTTCCAAAGAAATTTATGAACTGTGTATTGTGAATATATGTGTGACCAATTTATGAATCTAGTTATGGCATCGGTATTAGGGATTAAATAATCAAAGGCTAGCAATGCATGAATTGACCCTTTACCTTATATGTAAGAGGCATTTACCTAGCTCATATTATGTATTTAATCCAAGAAGTTTGCCAATTAGTCTTGCCAAGGTTATAGATAGCTTGTAAGGACATGATCATATAATGTGTTTGAATAGGTCCACTCTTTAGAATAAGTCCACTTTTAGTGTAAAAGATTGACCAAATGAGAATAAGTATCAATTGATCCCTAATTTGAGTGTAAGTTAAACTATTTTCCTTTTTTCATCTCTTCACCTTTTCATTCAATTATAAAGAACAAGTTTTGTCCTTAGTCCCTCCTTGGACATTTCTGCACCTTAACTTAGGCAAATCGCCTAAATTGAGGGTGGCTAACATAGGGGTGCATAGTTATAAATAGGTATGGAGAAAGCTGTTGAAAAAAATATCAAAATTAAAGTAGGGTTGGGTGTAGTAGAAAAGTGTGGAAAATATAAAGAAAACAAAAAACAAAAAAAAATAAACAAAATAAAAAAGAATAAATACAAAGAAAGATGAAAATCACACCCAATCCGAATTAGTAATAAAGGGGAAAAGGGAGAGATAAAAAGAGATTGAGTAGTAGAAGCAAATAATGTAAGTGTAGTGTCAAGGAGGATTAGTCAATATATCTGAAATATACTATAACTGCCCGCAAGACTACATTAAAAATCTAGAAGTCCTACAATGAACCTAGTCCAGCTATTAAAAAAACTAAGGTATATAAAATAAGGGTAAGCCTATGGTATTTTATGCACATTGTTGGAACTTCTTTTGTGAGTGTGAGTGTCTTGATATTGTCTGTTGCATTCAAATACATAATGATACTGCCAGAGTTGGGACTTTGTTATTGTGAGGGTACAAGGGTTTTGTTGTTAACTGTTTATCCATTCGAGTAGTGTAAATTATATATATGCATAGTTGTTTGTTGCTAATATAATTCCATCACTAGATTCCTTTGTGTCGTACTATTGTGCTATATGGATCTATGTAGTGGTTTTGAAAATATGGAAATAAGAGGTGGAAAGTAATTTGAAGCCAAATTGAATTGATTGTCGTAGGTGCCTTGGGTTTCTTTTCATTAAGCATCGTGTTTTTATGTTATGTGTTAGTTTCCTGTGGACATGAAAACATACTAAGTTGAGGGGATTGATGTGCCCTAGTTTCATGGAACTTTTGATGCCTAAAACAAGGAAATTATGCAAGTACTTAGGCCTTTTTGTTAGATATGACATGTTTCGTGTTGGTTTTGTAGAAAAAATAGGGTTCAAACAATAGAAGGAGCAATAAAATGATGAAGTGAAGGAAGGGCTACCTTATAGACCCTACCTATAGGCCATAGGTATTGCCTATGACCCTGTAGGTGGACCACGTAGATAGCAAAATTAAAGTTTTGCAAGTTTATGATTGTTCGTGATTCCTACAGACCTTACTATGCCCCCTAGGTCTAACTACGCCCCTATAGGAACCCCTCATAGTAAGGGGTTTTGAAAGCTAAAGCACCCTCTGATTTCTATAAATCTACCTATGGACCTTAGGTACTATGTACAACTCATAAGTGGGGTCATAGGTTGGCGCCAACTCTATTTTCCTTCTTTGTTTATGTTAGATTTTTAGGGTTTTTGATGTAATTGTAAATACCCATTGTATATTTCATTTTTAGATAGAAAATTTACACACTTTATACACTTATTACATTACTTTGAGTTTTCAGAAATAGTTTTGATCGTCGAATTCTTGTTCTTGAAAATTAGACTTTGATATTAATTTAAGATTTTAATTTTCATCCTTATTTATTTGTGAGATCATTCATCTGCTTTAACTTATAAATTTTATGTGTTTTGTTGCAATCGTGAGCAGCTAACCCAATAACTAAGGTTATGGGTTCACTGATGGATTAACAAAGAAGAGAAAGTGCAAAGTCATTCTTGATTGGAGTTCCTACATACATTGTGATTTTATCCGTATTGAATGCTTTCTTGATAACTACAGATGTTAGGAACATGCTTGTATTGAATACTAATTTAAGAGAGAGGCTGAGATCAGGAAAAGAAGATCATAACATAAATTTGAAGCTACCAACCTTCAACTAATTAACTTGATTTTGAAAGAAGATAGTTAATCTGGAATCCAAGACAAGGGCTAGTAAGACACTCTAAGATCAAGGAGATGAATGAAATTAACCCAAATAATGGTCAAGAGATAGTTAGGTGATACTTAAGTTCTTATATTTTGATGAAAGGGACTAATAGTTTGATGAGCACGATAAGTCTGTGGAGTTAAGAAGTCAGTGGGAATACAATCGTGGTGATCGTCTCACATTGGTAACAACCTCAACTGTCCAATCATTGTTACTACTACTATTATTAATACAAAACTCTCATTTACTTTCTGGACTTTCCAACTGCATCAACAAGTTCTTGAAAGATTTCCATCCTATTCCTCATAGTTTCGACTCTAACCTTGTTTGTCTTTATATTTGATAATCGACTGTGTTATAATTTTTAGGTTTAATTTGGGTGACATCAGGAATATCAAATTTGATAAGGTAGAATAGTTATTTCCATTCTCAAAATTTTGAATGAATCTTAAGAGATCGATGGAGACTTGGAAATTTTCTAAATCCCAATTGGTGCAACTGCTAAAGAGATAGTAGGGTCATGTTAGTAGTGGTTGCTAAAATGGACAACTTGTTTTTTAGTGACATGGATCACCAGTTGGGGGACGTTAAAGTGAAACCTTTCCCGCTTAAGCGATGGACACTAAAGTGGCCCCTTGTCTGCTAAAGCGGACTGTCCAGCTTGTCGATATCACTAAAGAAACACTTGGCCACATTAGTAGTGACAACTTAATCGCTTAAGCATTATATGGTATAAAAAGATTTTTTCATGATTTTCTCCTATTTTTGAGGTTGTAAGATTTGGGTTGAGGGGTTTTTTGGCAAGTTCTTATATTTTCAAGCTTGGGTAAGCTTCGTATCACTATTTAAATTATTTTACTTTTATTCTTGTAATCTAAAACCCATAATTTTGTGATTTCAATAGTGAAATTTGGGTATTTTGGCCTGGATAACTAAAATAGTGTTTCTTTAATTTAAACCCCAATTGTAACCCATTTTCACTTTTGTTTTCTTCTATGGGTTTCTTTATATCATTGGTAAAGTTCTTATAAAAAAATCTGTTTTTACTTTATATTTTTGAAAACCCATTTTGCAGGTCTATTTTGACCCCGAATTGGAAATGGGTGTAACACCCCTGGTTCTTGGTCCTTGAAAATTTTTGAAATATTATCCTCACTATCCGGACTATGACTCCTCCTAGCGAGTCACAACAATTCTTGACAAGTCGTAGGACCCTAACAATAGCCTTACTAGTGCGTGTGTCTAAGTTTCTTATCTTGATTACAAGAGTCTTCTAATTAGTTATAAAGACTCTATGAGTTGCATAGTACAAATAGTAGAGTGACTAGTGTGAGGACCAAATGGTTCTGGATTGGATACCACTTGGACCCTACTAGTTGTAGGGTCACGATATGAGTCATATGATGAGAGTCATAGGGTCAGCAATATTTGTGCCTAATGACAATGTCTTTGCTACTCATAGTAATAAGTCATAACGTATCACAATGAGTCATTAAGAGACTCGTAATAACTAACATCTTTTAAGTTGAGGGCACTTTGGACATTTCTTATTTACCTACTTAATACTCACGACTATAAAACACCCTTGGGATGTTATTTTCAACACTTTAGTACTCATAGCACTCTCTCAAAATCTCTAAATTCTCCAAATTCATGATACTTAGGGTTTCTAAGAATTAGGTCATCCAAGGGCTCAAGGGTTTATTACTCTACATAAATCTTGGTGTTTCAGGTATGTTACTCTTCCCCAATTATTACTTTATGAAAAATATATATTTAAATAATTTAATTAGATCGTTTGAATGTGGCTTTTGATGTTGTTGCGGGTTTTAACATGGTTGATTCTTAAATTATTTTCCATGACTTATTATGCATTTTTTAATGATTTATTGATGGTTTTAAATTGTAGGGTGTATGGGAATGGTGAATAAACTTAGAGGCCATGGTTTTCCCCAAATTGAAGTTTTAAAATCGGAATTGGTTATGAAAAATTGTGTTCCCTTAACCAAATTATGCAAATGTATTTGAATTGTGAAATTGTCACTTAGTTTTACTTACCTATCTTATTGTATTGCATAAATGAGTAAACAATGAACATGGATTTCAAAATGCTTTATGGCTATTCTTTGATTTTATGAACCAAGGGGGTTGAGGCATTCCCCTAATTTGAATCTATAAAATAAAGGTGGTCAAGTCATTCCCCTATGTTAATGAGATTATTATGACATGCAGATAAGCTTTCTAGTATAAGGGTATGACGATACCCACGGTGTGCCTTAATGTCTTGTTCATTTGTTAATAAATGGGTTATGTGAAACTTATTTTAAATTAGTCTTAATGGGGGTTATGTAGAACAGTCGTGAAGGTACGGGTCTTAGATAGCTTGTGCTGGAAACTCATGTTTTTTGACATAAGGGTTGATCTTGATGACATATGTACATTGTTAAAACTATTGATATATTTTTATCTTGGATTGATGTGGGAACAGGGAATTCCCTAGTCTTCCTTGATACCTCTTGTTCGTGCGACTAACACGCACTAGGCCCTTTTTATAGGAAGAGTTGAACCCATATAACCCATGGGTGCCTATTATGGCGGTTGTGATACATAGTCCAGAATAATATTTTACTTCATGCTAAGCTTTGTTCTCTATCCCAAAATACAATATATGTATATATATGATGATGTTCACATGCTTTTAAAGTGGATTCAATTTGGCATTATTTTATGTCCTATCATTTAGTTAACCGTCTATCGATAATGTATCCCTATGTTATGCAGGAACTAGAGATACATGATATATCTAGTGTACAACCCAATAGCCGTCTCTGAATGATGTATCCCCACTCGATGAAGGCACCAAAGATATATCTACTTTTCTGAGGCAGTCTTAGGTGGATCGACTCAGTTCTTTGGATGTTGATGGTGCAGTAGTGAGCTTCCATTCTCTAAAAGACTTAGTCAATTCATTAGTTCCCTTTTATAGACTTGAGTTTAGAGTTCCCATTATCATTCACATTATCATTATCATTGTCATTATCAGAGTTGGGGGCATGTCCCGACTTATATTGGTTTTCAATTTTGTTAGAGGCTTTTTTAGATATTATAGTAGACTTGGGTGGTTTTGGTTAATAGTTGTTTAATGTTTAGTTATCTTAGATTTCCTTGAAATTTTATGTCTTAGTTTGCTTGTTATATGTTCAGAACTCAGCCTCTGTTGGGTATAGTTTCCAGCTTGACTAGGAACTGGTGTGTTCTCTATTTATCGGTGGACTTCAGATACTCATTGCGGCCAGGACCTAGTTTAGGTCATGACAAAGTTTGTATTAGAGCCTAGGTTTGGTATCATTTGGTTGTTCATAAAGTCATGTCAAGTAGAGTCTCTTTTATAGATGTGTAGCATGCCACACTTATAAGGAGAGGGTATGAGGCATATAGGAATATTTTCTTTTATTGTGATCTACTATTGGGCTGTAGAGGCTAAGCTCTTGAAATCTCCTCTGATTCTCGTTTGTTCATTTTTCAGATTAGGCCTTCTAAAAGATTTGATGCTCATGGAAACTCCTCTATCCTGCTTGAAGAAAATGTGGATTGGGCCCTTCCTACTCAAAGAGTTCAGACCCAATTTGTGGTTGGTACTTTTTATTGCCCTAGTGGAGTTCCTCAGGTCCCTACTGATCTTTCTCTCACTAGTAACACTCTTGTTTGGTCACCTGCAGGAGATATTACCAATGCTAAGTTCTGTTATTCCATTTATCTGTTGACACAGTTGGTGACATCTTAGTCACGTTTGTTGGGCCTGCTAGTATTTCTATGACTTCTTATGTGGCCACTAGAGTTGGCGAATTTATGAGGATGAATCCTCCAATCTTTAGTGGCTCTATGCTTTAGGAAGATCCTCATGGGTTCATAGATAAGATATAGAAGATTCTCTTTGTGATGTATGCTTCTTACTATGAGGGCATAAAATTTCCTATTTACTAGCTTAAGACTGTGGCATATAAGTGGTATGAGGAGTGGATCAATCTAAGGATGAGGATATGGTGTTGGCTTTAACGGAGGATTTTGTAGGTGCTTTTTTTGATCGATTCTTTCCATAGGGATTTAGATAGAAGAAGGCTGAGGATTATATGAATTTGAAGTAAGGCTGGATGACTGTCAAAGAGTAGTCCTTAAAGTTTCATCAGCTTTCCCATTATGCTCCTGATCTAGTATCTAGTATGAGGACTAAGATGAGCGAATTTGCTTTAGGTTTGACTCAAGACTTAGTGTTGAAGTGTAAAGATGCCTTAATGCGCAGTGACATAGATATATCTAGGCTTTTTATGTATATGCAGCTAGTAAAAGATGAAAAAATGAAACAAGCAAATATAGGAACAAGGCAAAGTAACAGATTCCAGTTTTATGAGCAAGGTAGTGGTCAACAAATTATTGGCAAGGATAACAAGCATTGGTCTAAGAAGAAGTGGGGGACTTCTGGTTCCTATTCAACAACTAGTAATCTATATCCTAAATCATTTTGTGATCATAGTTTTTAGAGCAACAGTGAATTTAAGGCACAAGGTTCCCACTTTCAGACTAATGGGGCAAAGTCGACTCCATCTTATCCCCTTTGCCATTTTTGTAGATAGGTGCATCGTGGCTTTTGTGATGAGGGAAGGAATATGTTTTTCAGATGTGGTTAGCCTGGCTATATTTAGAGGAATTTTTCGTTAGGAGATGTTGCTATGGGGGAAAATAAGGTGCCTGATGCTACCTCCTCTGATCCCGTACCAAAGGGTGCTACTTCTTGCTCCAACACTAGTCTGAATTATTTGTATGCTCTTACGACTCCTTAGGATTCTTTGGTGTTTCCTGATATTATTACAGGTATGCTAAAAAAATTTTCTCATGATATATATTGACTACTTGGTCCTAAGTCTACTCTCTCTTGTGTGACCCCTTATGTTTTTACTTATTTTGGTTTGACCTTAAGTGTATCTTGATCCTTTTTCTATGCCTACCCTTATGGGTATCACTATTATGGCTAAGATAGTCCATAGAGGGTGTATGGTTTCAATCTATAGTAGGGAGACGTTACTGGATTGGATAGAGTTGGACAAGATAGATTTTGATGTGATTTTAGGGATGGATTGGTTGCACTCGTGCTATGCTTCTCTGTATTATCGACCGAAGGGTTAGATTCAATTTCCAAATGAATCAGTGATTCAGTGGGCAGGTAGTTTTGTAGAGCCTAAGAAAAGGTTCATTTCGTAGCTTAGATCCCAAAAATTGATTTCCAAGGGGTTTCTCTACCATTTAGTGCATGTTAAGGATTCTAGATTAGAAGGTCCTTCATTGCAATCAGCCTCTATGGTTTATTAGTTTCTCGAGGTGTTTCCTGATAATTTTCCTGGTGTTTCTCCTGATAGGATAATTATTTTTGGGACTAATCTTCTTTTCGACACTAGTCCTATCTTTATCCTTTCCTACAGAATGGCTCTAGCTTAGTTAAAGAAACATAAGGAGCAGTTGAAATATCTTCTACATAAGGTTTTTATCCACCCTAGTGTTTCTTTCTTTGGTTCTCTAATTCTTTTAGTGAATAAGAAGGATGGGTCCCTTGGATATATTTAGATTACAATCAATTGAATAGGGTGATCGTGATGAATAATTATTCGATTCCAAGGATTGATGATGTATTTGACCAGTTTCACGGTCCTAAGTACTTTTCTAAGATTTATCTTTAGTCGGGTTACCATCAGTTGAAAATTAGGGAGTAGGATATCCCTAAGACAACCTTCCAAACATAGTATAGTCATTTTAAGTTTTTTTTGTGATGTCCTTTGGTTGGACTAATGCCCCAACAATATTCATGGATCTTATGAACTAGGTATTTCATCAGTTCTTGGATTTATTTGTGACTATATTTATTGATGATATTTTGGAGTATTCCAAGATTGAGGCATATCATGTTTATCACCTCAGCATAGTGTTCCAAACCCTTAAGGAATAACAACTTTATACTAAATTATATAATTGGGGGTTTTGGTTTAATATTGTGACTTATTTGGGTCATGTTTTTTCTAGTGAAGGGATCATGGTGGATCCATAAAAAGTTGTGGTGGTTAAGAAGTGTCCTAGGCCTATGACTCCAACTAATATTCAAAGCTACTTGGGTTTATCTAGTTATTATAGGAGGTTTGTGGAAAGTTTTGCTTCTATTTTTTCCCTATTGACTAAGTTGACTTAGAAGAAGGTGAACTTTATATGGCCAGATACTGGTGAGGTTAGTTTTAAGAAGTTAAAAGATAAGTTAACTTCAGCTCCAATTTTGACATTACTTGAGGTTATCAATGGCTTTCTTATTTATTTTTATGCATCCCGGGTGGGATTGTAATATGTGCTATTGCAGCATAGTAAGGTCATTGCATATGCTTCTAGTCAGTTGAAGGTGCATGAGAAGAACTATCTAATACATGATTTTGAATTATGTGCTATGACCTTTGTGTTTAAGATTTGGTGTCACTTTTTGTATGGGATTCATGTTGAGATCTTCTCAGACCATAAGAGTTTGCAGTATGTGTTAACTTAAAAGAAGTTAAATCTCAGACATTGGAGATGGCTTGATTTGCTCAACGACTATTATATGAGTCATCACTATCAACTAGGTAAAGCTAATATAGTTGCCGATGCTTTTAGTAGGTTAACCATGGGAAGCTTATCTCATATGGTGGAGGATAAGAGAGGTTTAGTGAAGGATATTCACCATTTAACTAATCTTGGAGTTTATTTTTTTGACTCTGAGGATGATGGTGTATTGTACAAGAGGTGGTAAAGTCATCCCTTGGTGCTGAGGTAAAGGAGAAATATGTCTTAGACCCTATCTTGATGCAGATCAAGGATATGTGGATCACTAGAAGGTGATGGATTTTGAGATTGGTGGTGATGGTGTCTTGATGTACCAAGGTAGATTATGTGTTCCTTGTGTTAATGGGCTATGAAAAAGGATATTGGCCAAGGATCATGAGTCGAGGTACATAATTCATCCTTGTTCTACAAAGATTATCATAACTTAAGAGAAATTTATTGGTGGATTAACATGAAGAGGGATTTGCCCAACTTTGTTGAATATTGCTTGGTTTGTCAGAAAGTGAAGGTGAAGCAATTGAGGCCTGGTGGGTTTTCTCAAGAGATTAAATTGCATGTGTGTACGTGGTAAGTGATTAATATAGATTTCGTTACTGGTATTCCGCAGTCTCTCCATAAATTTATTCCATTTGGGTCATCATCGATTGGATCACTAAGTGTGCTCACTTCTTTCTAGTGAAGACTAATTATTCCACAGAAAATTACGCTAAGCTCTTCATTGAGAAGATCATGAAGTTGCATAGTGCTCCAGTTTCAATCATATCTAATCTAGGTACTCAGTTCTCATCTCACTTTTGGCATTTCTTTTAGAGAGGTTTGAGGACTAAGGTGAACCTTAGAACCACTTTCCACCCTCAGACAGATAAAAAAGCGAAGATGATGATACAAACTTTGAAAGATATGCTAAGGTTTTGTGTGATCGATTTTGGTGGTATTTGGGTCGACTATTTTCCTCTCATTGAGTGTGCATATAAAAATAGCTATCATTCTAGTATTGGGATGGATTCATTTGAGGCTTTATATAGGAGGAGATGTAGGGCTCTGATTGGGTAATTTGAGATTGGCAAGAATTAGTTGTATGGTACCGACTTGGTTTACCAAGCTATTGAGAGGGTAAAGGTGATTTGGGATAATATTAAGGCTGATCAAAGTCGCCAAAAGTTCTATGCAGAGGTAAGAAGAAGGGACTTAGAGTTTGAGGTGGATGATTTGGTGTTCTTGAAGGTGTCTCCTATGAACGGAGTGATGCTGCTTCGAAAGAATAGAAAGCTCAGTCCTTATTATATTGGTTCATACCATATTTTGAGGACAGTAGGCAATATGGCTTATGAGTTGGAATTTCCTCCGAGTTTGAGTTCAATCCATTCGGTCTTCCATGATTCGATGTTGAAGAAGTTTGTGGGTGATCCTTCATTGGTTGTTCCTTTGGAAAGTTTGGGTGTCTCAAATTACTTGTCTTATGAAAAGGTCCCGATTGATATTTTGGATCAGAAAGTCTGCCATTTGCAATCAAATTATGTGGCATTGGTAGAGGTTCTATGAAGTAACTAAAAGTGTGAAGAAGCTACTTTGGAATCCGAGAAGGAAATGAAGTCCAAATACCCATTCTTGTTTCCCACTGTAGATAATCGTTCTTGAGGTATGTGTACTCCTTAATGTCTTTGTTTGTTTACTGGGTTTAGGGGAATTGTTATTTCCTTGATATCCTTGTTTTCTATCTTTTTTAAAGGTAAGTGTGATTGTTTTTAGAGTCAAGTTGTGCTAATAAATGCCTTGTCTGGTAATTCGAGGACAAATAATCTTAGGGGGGAAGTACACAACACCTCAGTTCCTTCGTCCTTGAAAATTTCAAGAAATTTATCCTCACTGTCTAGACTATGACTCCTCCTTGTAAGTCACAGGGTGTCTTGACGAGTCTTAGGACCCTAATCGTAGCTTGACCAGTATGTGTGGCTATGTTTCCTATACTGATTACGAGTGACTTCTAATGAGTCATAAAGACTCTATAGTAGTCGTTTGGTACAAATCGTTGTGTGACTAGTGTGAGGCCTAAATGTTTAAATCATGGATATGAATTGAACCATATAAGTCATAGGGTCATGATACGAGTCATATGATGAGAGTCATAGGGTCAGATATTTCTGTGCCTAATGACATTTTCTTTTCTACGACTTGTGGTAACGAGTCGTAAGGTGTCAAAACGAGTCATTACGAGACCAGTAATGACTTACAATAATTTTTTAGATTTTAAGTTGAGGGATGTTTGGACATATTCCTCTTTACCCATTTCATAGACATACAAATAAACCACCCTTTGGACATTATTTTCAACACTTTAGCACTTAGAACACTCTCTCAAACTCTCTAAATTCTCAAAGGTCAAGATACTTAGGGTTTCCAAGAAGTAGGACATCAAATGGCTCAACGGTTACTTTCACTCCATAAATCTTGGTGTTTTAGGTATTATACTTTTCCCTAATTATTATTTTATGAAAATCATGTATTTAAATGGCTTAATTGGATGCTTCTGAATGTGGGCTTTGATGTGGTTAAGGGTTTTGACATGGTTGAATCTTAAATTGTTTTCCCATGATTTATTATGCGTTGTTTATGCTTTATTAATGGTTTTGAACTTGCGGGGTGAATGGGAATGGTGAATAAACACAGAGGCCATAGTTTTCTCCAAATTGAAGTTTTGGAATTGGAATTGGTTATGAAAAGTTGTGTTCCCTCAACATACTTGTACAAATGTCTTTGCATTGTAAACTTGTCACTTGGTTTGACTTACTCACCTATGTTATTGAAAAAATGATTAATCAATGAACATGGATTTCAAAAGCCTTGTTGGCTATGATTTGATTTAATGAACAAAGGGGGTCGACACATTTACCCAATTTGAATTGATAAAATAAATGGGTTCGACGTATTCCCCCAAGTTAATGTGATTGTTATGGAATAAAGATAACCTTGTAAATGTAAGGGTATGACGATACCCATGGTTTGCCTTAATTTTTGGTTCATTTGTTAATAAATTGGTTTTGTGAAACTTTATTTAAATTTTTTTTAATGGGGTTATGGAGCAAAGTCGCGAAGGTGTGGGTCTTGGATGACGTATACTGGAAACTTATGTTTGCCGATATAAGGGTTGGTCTTGATGAACTGTGTGCACAGTTCACGCTATTGGTATAATTGTATCTTGGATTAATGTGGGGTTGGGGCATTCCCTAGTCATTGTTCATACCTCTAATTCCTGCAGCTAACATGGATTAGATCCCTTTCAGTAGGGAGAGCTAGACCCATATAGCTCGAGGGTGCCTGTTAAGATAGTTGAGCTACAAAGTCCAGGATAATGTTTTACTTCATGTTAAGCCTTGTTCCCTATCCCGACATTAATTTCTGTATGTATATGATGATGTTTACTTTCTTTTAAATTAGATTTGATTTGGAATTATTTTATTCCCTATCCTTGAGTTACAATCTGGTGGTCAACCCAATAACCGTCTCCGAATATTGTATCCCCATACGATGCAAGCAAAAGAGATACATCTACTTTTCCTATATAGTGTTAGGTGAATCAGCTAAATTCGTCGGTCATTTATGGTAAAGTGGTGAACTTCCATTCTCCGAAAGATAGTCATTTCATCAGTTTGCTTTCATGGAGTAGAGTTGTGAGTTCCCATCATCATCACATTATCATTGCCATTGTCATTGTCAGGGCGAGGGCCTGTCCCGACTTAGATTGACCTTCAATTTTACTTGAGGTTTTGTGGATATTATTATAGACTTAGGTGGTTTTGGTTATTGGTTATTGGATATTTATTTATCCTTGATTCCTTTTGTCACGATTCCGTTTGGAGTCATGATGGCACCTACCACATACCACCGGTAGGTAAGACGATACTGTAACCCGGAGATATTTCCATGGGTTAAAGTGGTAAGAACTTCCAACATGGACCCTATATGTGAACACAATATATAACAACAACATTTAAAAACTAAGGACAACGGATATTCAAACACAAATCCCATGACCTGATAGTATTAGTACAAGAGTTTCTAAACTTGACAAGAGGGATTTACAATCTCACAATCTAAAATGTGTTAAAGAGTCTCATACATTTGTCTCGAAAGCAAAACACAAATAAGGATAAAGGGGAAAGAGGGTAATTCTATCTCCAAGAAATCACCATGTCTTCAAATAGTCAACTCGTATGAACTAGCTCAGCGGTGGTAACTAGAACCTGGGTTTGCACTATAAAGGTATAGAAGTGTAGTATGAGTACCAAAACGCAATTACTCAATAGGCATCATCGGCCCATTGAGCTCAAATATAATGTAAAGACGATATAAAGTAAGACAATAACCTTAAAGTCAAAGCATAGGATCAAACTTGAATTTGCTTTGATACTACTATAACAACATCTATACTACTAAAGCAATAACATGGCATACTATATCAATATATTCCATGATCACCATAACAACCGAATATCATTTCGAAAGCATAAAGTCATATGCACAATAGCGAAGCATCTACTTTCCTTAATCACCATCAACCATCTTTAGAACAATAAGCACGACAGCTTACCACAGTTTCCCCTATCGCCGGGAAGTAGACAAAAGAGAGCACAACTAAGAACTCGTTACGGCGTCCCATACCAACAGAGAGTACAAAAAACAATATCAATCAATAACTCATCATGGCGTTCCATACCAAGGGAGTGTACACCAAAAGAATAAAATCAATAATACAATAAAGCACAACTATTCAATCAATTGACATAAACCACGAGTAGCTCGATCACTCCATAGCTTATTACCAAAATCCACTACCAAATACCAATACCATAATTTAACTCAAAGAGGGCAACATTGTCATAGCATAGGCATGTAGTCATTAATTCTTTAATTCATTGATAACACCTCGTGAAACCGATACTAGTTATCCTTATCCTTCCATGAATCAATAGATTACAAGCCTTACCATTACTAGTCATCAATTTGGGGAAAACTACTAGCCACCCATATTATAGGTTATTCATCTATCATATGACCATTCTTTAGCTAGTATATTCGTGACACAAGTTATCAATTAAGCCATCTCAACCTCACATATATAGAAGATAATTTAACTAACCATTATGCAATACTAGGTCCATCATCACTAAGTATGTCACAACCTTAAAAACTAATTTCCATATTTTAACCAAGAAAAGTCCACCAAATAGTCTACTAGGTTTCTAGCCTCCAAATAGAAATCATATATTTTAGAAGTACCTAGTTATCAAATAAGTCACTTTACTTAGAAAGATTACATAATACAACCTCTTATTCAAGTCAAGGATATATATTAGGTTAGCCCTTGATTCTATGAAATATTATTCAGACCATTAATTCAAAACTCAATATAAGGCATAGGTTTCGTCTAGTTACCAATTTAGCATCAACAAAGGTCACACCTCACATTTAGTGATTTGGAACAAGAAATGAATAACAATTTACCAATAGAAACCTCATATTTCAAGCGCATAGGTGGTTGGCCCCACACGGCCTAACCTTAGAAATATCAATGTATATAAGTAAATTTTTCCCACACGACATCGTAATGTTCTTACCTCTTCCCAATTCAACGAGCATTTTTATAGTATCAACATATTCCTCCAGATTCATCGGGCATCATCATAATATCACATATTCCTCCGAATTCATCGGGCATCATTATAAGATCACATATTCCACCGGACTCACCGGGCATAATCATAATATCACATATTCCTTCGGACTCATCAGGTATCATCATAGTATAACATAATCCTCTGGATTAACCGGGCGTCATCATAATATAACATATTCCTCCGGATTCATCAGGCATCATCATAATATCAAAAGTCTGCCAATACAACCACAAGTATCCATATGCATAACAAAACATTAAACATAAACAAAGATTCACAATATAAGGAGGTAAGGATGTAGGCTAGCACTTTCCATTTCCCCATACTAATAAGCTTCACATGTAGTAAGAGCATAAACAAGAGCATGACCAATTACAATACATGAAAAATAATCACTTTACAAGATTATTCAAATCATGATTACAAGATAATACAATAATTGAGTTTAACCATCAGAACTCCTATGTATATATAATTTAAGAAATCACCACGTATCTAGTTCACTACGCATTTACTTAGTTCAAGCTTCAGGTGGGTCAAGTCCTACTTTTAAATCCCCAAGAAAGCCAAAGCTTTACTAACACAGGTCTAGCTTCTATCGAGAATTAGGCTAAGTCATTCATACCTCACCACAAGGGCTTACCAATCCTTTCAAGGTCGAAAGGGAAAATCTCTTCAAAATCCTTCCTAATTCAACCCAACACCAATGTCATCTCCTATCTAGGCATTATATAGGTCATTACACTCCTAAGGATAGAGAACCATACCATTTATGTCTACTTAGAACAACTATTGTATTCTCAAACTAGTCAAGAGATAAAAAATAAGCTAACCAAGGTCCTAGACTAAGGGTCAAATATCATACCTTACAAATTAATAGTCTAAAGAAATCAACAAATCCCATGTTCACAATTTAATCAACTATCGTAAAAAATTCCCCGCCCAATTTCGCTTGATATCAATAATTACCCTACAAACAAGCTCAATCTAGTCTACGGGTAAGCCTAAGCTACCGTTAATCCAAGCAACTCATGATCAAATGAGATTTTCCTTTCTCTTACGTGAAGCTTTCTTTACCACAAGCAATGCAATCAATAATACAATCTAACCATTACAATAAGAATGACAGTACCCATTATAGCACCATTATGTCATGGGTTTAAAATGGACACCAAAACTCCAACTGGGTTTCACCCTAGGAAAGGAGTTTCCAAGACCAGCCCATAGCCTAACTCTCTTTAGTGAGTTAAAACCCTTAAATAATTTAAGTCAATCACTCAATTTTGGGGCTACAATTGAGCCACAATGGTTTTAGGGTTTTTCAGTCAAGAAACCATAAAATCAATACAAAATTAGAGGACTTCTTACCTTAGATTGTAGCAAAAATCAATCACACAAGTTGTTTAATCTCCAATTCAACCCACAATATACACTTAGGAGATTCTACACTACATTAGGGTTTCTATATTTAGAGGGAGGCACCAAATGGCTAAAATTTATGCAAGATAGCAGTTGAATATGGACCAACCAGACCTCTGATGGTGCGGTTGCGTCCCCCGTGTCACTGCAGTCGCAGTCGCAGTCTTGTGGTTGTACCTCCTTAGCTGCGATCGCGAAACCTCGATGAGTACTATGCATGGCTGAAGCTAGGAACTAGATTTTAGGCTTCAGCCAATGCCTCGAGATGCAATCGGGGTCTGTTTTTAACAAATAAGATATGAAACCCCAGAGTTTTCGATTTTCTAGATGTGCTGGCAAAGTTCGATTTTGCATACGAGGTTGTTTACTAAATTTTTAATTTAGTGGTCAATTAGGACAAACAAATACATCAAATAAAGAAAATGGGCTATAAAACCCAAACAAACCATCAAGTAATCGAACTATCGGTCCCTGTAAGTGATCAATGACTTTGGGCGGCTATGGAAAAGCTCTATCAGAAGAAGCAAGAGAGAATATGGAAAATGACCTGAACAGTAATTACAACATCCACTACTAAGGAACTTTCATCCCTGAAAGTTAAAGACAAGCAAGTACCCGAAGTCTCAAAAAAATGAGGACACTGGGCCTTTATTTCACTCTCGATCTCCTAAGTAGCTTCCTTTACTGGGTGATGCCTTCATTGAACCCTGACTATTTGAATCTCCCAAGTATGCAGTCACCTCACATTGCTAGCCAAAATTAGCATGGGCTTCTCGACAAAGGTCAATTGATCGTATAACTGGACCGAGTCCCATTTAAGCACATGAAAAGGATCTGGAATATACTTTTGCAACTTAGAGACATGGAAAACTAGATGAACAGCGGCAAAGTCTGAAGGTAGAGCCAACTCATAGCCATCTCGCCAACCACACAAAGAATCTCAAAAAGACAAAAATAGAGAGGGATAAGCTTACCCTTCCTTCTAAACCTCATCACACCTCTCATTGGTGAAACTAGAAATAACATACGATCCCTCCTTTTAAATCTCAAGGTACAGACTCTACGATCGGCATAGACCTTCTGCCAACTCTAGGCTGCCCTCAGCCTATCCTAAATTACCCTGACTCTATCTAATGAGTCCTGACGCAAATCTGTACCACAGGTTCTAACTTGGGATATCTCAAACCATCCTATAGGAGATCTATACCTCCTACTATACTACAACTAATAAGGGGCCATCACAATACTTGAATGATAATTATTGTTATAAGTGAACTTTGTCAAAGCTAATTGTTTATCGCACTGAACTCCAAAGTTAGAAAAACAAAATTGGAGAATCCTCAAGCACCTAAATAGTCCGGTCGGACTAGCCATCTATGAGCTGATGAATGACGGTACTCAAATCAACTTGAGTACATAACTCATCCTAAAATGCTCTTTAAAACCTCAAAGTAAACATAGAGCCACGATCTGATATGATAGACACAGGAACCCCATGCAAACAAACTATCTCCCGAACAAAAATCTAGGCTTATCTCTTGGCACTGAAGGTCATTTGAATAGGAATGAAATGTGAGGACTTGGTCAAACGATCCACAACAACCCAGTTGTTTTGTGACCACATAAAGTATGAGGTAAACCACTGATAAAGTCCATGGTGATCGTTTTCCATTTCCCCTTGAGAATGGGCAATCTCTGAGTCAATCCGCCAGGACAATGATGTTCAGACTTATCCATCTGACAACACAAGCAGCGGGCTATGAAGTCTGCCATATCTCTCTTCATACCATCCCACTAACATAATTGCCGCAAATCTCTACATATCTTGGCCATACTGGGATTAATAGAATATCTAGAACTATGAGCCTCATGCAAAATTGACCAAATAAAATATCAAGTTAGGGAACACAAATACGACCCTAAAATCTCAAGATACCCTTGGAATCAATGGTGTCTCTCCTAGACTCACCACGCACTACACAATCATGGAGAAGACACAACTTATCATCCTCAAACTAACAATCATGAATCTTCTCAAACAGGGAGAACCTCACCTCTACACAAGCCAAAACTCTTGCTGGATCCCAGATTTCAAAGTGAACCATCAAATTGGCAAAGTACTGAATGTCCCATGCCAATGGCCTTTGAGAAATTAAAAGACATGCCAAACTACCCATTCTTACCTCCTTGTGAATTAAGGCATCCTCTACCATATTTATCTTACTCGGATGGTAAAAGATATAAATATCATAGTACTTTAGCAAATCCATTTATCTACACTGGCAATCATTATGATCTCGCTGAGTCAAAAGATGCTGAAGAAAGATGATTAGTGAAAATCTCACAACGCATTCCATACAAATAATGCTTCAAAATATTGAGCGCAAAACTATCGTTGCTAAATCCAAATCATAAGTGGGGTAGTTATGCTCATGCACCTTAAGCTGTCTTGAAGCATAAGCAATGAAATGACCTTGCTGCACCAAAACACAACCAAGCCCAACACAAGAAGTATCACAAAACATGGTAAATCCCTTGCCCTCAATAGAAAGAGCTAACACCTGGGCTGAAGTGAGACAATCCTTGAGCTTTCCAAAGCTGGACTCACACTCTTCGAACCATCTAAAAGGAAATTTCTTCCAGGTCAACTTAGTCATAGTGGAATAGATGGTAGCAAAGCTCTAAACAAAACGACTATAATAACTATCCAAACTAATAAAACTATGAACCTCAATTGGAGATGTAGGCCTAGCCCTATCATGAATCGTTAAAATCTTAGCCGGGCCTACTATAATACCCGCTTTAAATACCATGTGTCCTATAAAAGATACTGACTCAAGAAAAAACTCTCACTTGGAGACTTGGAGAAAAAAACATGCTCTCCAAAAACTAGGAGTACAACCCTTAAATTTTGCGAATGCTCGTCGCCACTCCTCGAATACAAAACGATATCATCAATGAACACTATGAAAAAGAAGTCTAGATAAGGTCTGAACACATGGTTCATCAAGTCCATATATGTAGCTGGAGCATTAGTCATCCCAAAAGACATCACCAAAAACACCTAGTGACTATAACGGGTCCTGAAGGCTATCTTCAGGATATCCTAAGCCCGAATCCTTAACTAATGATAGTTAGACCTCAAATAAATTTTAAAAACTATTGCTGGACCCTGAAATTGGTCAAACAAATCATCAGTACAACGAATAGGATAACGTTCTTTACAGTTACCTTATTCAGCTACCTATATTCAATACACATCCGCATCGAGCAATCTTTCTTCTTTACAAACAAAATAGGGGCTCCTCACGGGGAAACACTCAGTATAATGAACCCCTTGCCAAGAAGATCTAGAAGCTGAGTGTTTATCTCCTTAAGCTCTACAGAAGCCATACAACAAGGTGCCATAGAAATAGGTCGAGTACCAGGCTCAAGGTCAATCGTAAACTCAATATCACGGTTAAGAGGAATGCCAGGCAGATCGCCAGGAAACATATCGAAAAACTCACACACAATAGGAACAGAGTCGAGTATCAGATCCTCTACACAGTTATCGCATACATAAGCAAGATAAGGATCGCAGCCTCTTAACAGAAGTCGTCTAGCAGAAACATAAGAAATAAGCCCTACCAGCTTATGACTAATCGCTCTCTTTCATATGACTGGGGGTATATCAGTCTTGGCTAAGGTAACGATCATGGCAAAATAATCCATGATTGAATGATAGCAGTATAAGTAGTCCATGCCTAAAATCATATAAAAATCCAACATATCCTGAATAATAAGATCCGCATAAGTATCAACATCACTAAATGTCATGACACATAATCTGAATACCCAATCTACTAATAAAGAATCATCTACGAGAGTAGATACATGCAAAGAAATAGATAATAAATCACTACCCAACTCTTACCATGGTGCAAAATAAGTAGATATATAAGAATAAGTGGATCAAGGATCAAATAAAGCAAGAGCTAACTTGCCGCATATCATGATCGCACCTGTAACTATAATATCCAAAGTCTCAGCCTTAGGCCAAATAGGTACTGTGTACAACTGACCATGCCCACCACCTGGCTGTGCACCTGAATGACCACCTCTCCTGCTTTCCTGAGTACCACCTTAAGCACCCTGGTAACCACCTCTACGACATTGTGAGCCACCCTTACCTAAGAGAGGAAAAACCCTAATGGGATTAGCTCCCTAGATTGAAATAACCATCACCCCACGACTAGGGAACTCTCTAGAGAAATGACCTAGAAGTCCACAAGCGAAACACAACTCACGGGAAGAACTAAAATCACATAACCGGCTGATCCAGCATAACGTCCATGCCTAGCATGACCTATAGATAAATCTCTCATAAACTAATCACCGCCCTTACTAGGGCTCCCACAGTAAATAAACTGATCCTCATCAGCTGTCTGAAGAGCTACCTAAATTGGTCGACTCTAAGGCTGAAAAGATGGATGCGGAGAATGTCCAGCATAAGAAATACCACCTCTAAATCGGGAACTACTATGGCTCTCACCAAATCTACCTTGATACATAGGCTTCTTATCAGGGTGATTGCTCACGCTGCATGTCCTTTATTACTCTAGTTGATTAGCAACCTCAGCAAAGTTCCTACCAGCGGTAACCAAACATTAAGTAGCCATCCTAATAGGAAGTATCAATTATCTCATAAAGCATCAAACCCTTTCATACTCCATATGTAAGATAGTAGTCACATGCCTAGGTAACTCATGGAAATAATTCTCAAACTCAACGACTATCATAGAACCATACTTTAATCTAGAGAACTCTAAAATAGTCTCTAAGGCTACGTGACAGGAACTTCTCCAAGAACATCTCACAGAACTGAGGCCAAGTGAGAGAAGAAGATCCATCTAGTCTAAAACTCATAAAACCCTTCCACCAGTGTCTAGCAGATAAGTCCATCTGAAATGCAGTGTACTCCATAACACGAGTCTCTACAAGACCTAATCCATGAAGCCTATCCTCAAGTGCAGTCGAGAACTCAAATGCATTCTATCATGAAGTACTACCAAATCTAGGTAGAGCAAATCTAAAGAATCTATCCAAAATTTTCTACTCCTCATCAAACATAATAGGTTGGGTCCCAACTGGATGAACAACTACAGACTGAACAACTACTAAATAGGAGGAACCTTAACTCCAGGAGTTGTAGCTACAGGATAAACTCCAGATATCTCATACTATCGAGAAGTAAATAAAAGAGACCACAACAAAGAACTAGTCACGACATCCCTTACCACCGGAGAGAACACAAAAGAATATGAAAATAGAAATCATCATGGCATCCTATACCACTATAGAGTACACCAAAAGAATACAACTAATAAAATAATAAAGCACAAATATACGATGAATTGACTAAAACCATGCGTAGATGAATCCTGCCATAGCTCATTACCAAAATATACTTCCAAACATCCATACTATAATTTAACATGGAAAAGGAAAAATTGTCATACCATAGGCATATAGTCATTAATTCTATAACTCATTGATAACACCGCGTGAAGTCGATACTAGTTATCCTTATCTTTCCATGAATCTATAGATTACAAATCTTACTATTACTAGCCATTAATTTGGGGAAAACTATGAGCCACCTATATTATAGGTTATTCATCTATCATATGGTCATTCTTTAGCTAGCATATTCATGACATGACATCAATTAAGCTATCTTAATTCACATATATAAAAGATAATTTAACTAACCATCACGCAATACTAGGTCCATCATCACTAAGCATGTCACTACCTTAAGGAATAAATTCCATATTTTAATCAAGCAATGTCCACCAACTTGTCTACTAGGTTTTTAGGCTCCGAATGGAAATCATATATTTAGAAGTAACTAGTTATCAGATAAGCCACTTTTCTAGGTAAGATTTCATAATATAACCTCTTATTCAAATCAAGGATTAGATTAGGTTTACCCTTGATTCTACCAAAGATTATTCACACCACAATGTCATAACTCAATATTAGGCATACGTTTTCTCTTATTTAGTGATTTTGGATAACAAATGAATAATAATTTACAGAAGAGAGATATCATATTTCAAGCATATAGGCTATTGTCCCCACACAGCCTAAACTTAAGAATATCAATTTATATAAGTAAATTTGTCCCACATGGCATCGTAATGTTCTTACCTTTTCCAGATTCACCAAGCATTATCATAGTATCAATATATTCCTCTGAATTCATCGGGCATTATCATAACAATCATGTATTCCTCTTGTTTTATCAGGCATCAAAATAATATCACATATTCCTCCAGACTTACTAGGCATCCTTATATTATCACTTATTCCTTCGGACTCATAGAGCATCATCATAATATCATATATTCTTCTAAATTCACCGGGCATCATCATAATATCACATATTCCTCTGGATTCATCGAGCATCATCATAATATTACAAGTCTGCCAGTAAAACCACAAGTATCCATATTCATGGCCAAAACAATTAACATACACAAAGGTCCATAATATAAGGAGGTAGGGATGCAGGCTAACACTTGCCATTTCACCATACTAATAAGCATCATACGTAGTATGAGCATAAACAGGAGCATGAGCAATTATAAGACATGCACAATAATCACTTAACAAGATTATTCAAATCATGATTATAAGATAATACGATAATTGATTTTAACCATCATAACTCATATGTATATATAATTTAAATAATCATCACGTATCTAGGTCGCTATGAATTTACTTAGTTTGAGCTTAAGCTGGGTCAAGTCCCCCTTTTAAATCCCTAATAAAGCCAAAGATTTACTAAAATAAGTCTAGCTTCTATCCAGAATTAGGCAGTCATTCATACCTCACCACAAGGGCTTACCAATCCTTTTTAGGTCCATAGGGAAATTCTCTTCAAAATCCTTCCTAAGTCAAACCAACACCAACATCATCTCCTATTTAGGCATTATATAGGTCAATACACTTTTAACGATAGAGAAGCATACCATTATGTCTACTAAGAGCAACTATAGTGGTCTCACACTAGCCATGAGACCAAAAATAAGCTAACAAAGGTCAAAGACTAAGGGTCAAATATCATACCTTACAAATTAATAGTCTAAAGCTATTAATAAATTCCAAGTCCACCATTAAATTAAAGATCATCTAAATTCCCCACCCAATCTCACAAGATATCAATAGTTACATTACAAATAAGCTCAATCTGGTCAACGGATAAGCCTAACCTACCTTGAATCCAATAAACTCACGATCAAAAAAGTTTTTTCTTTCCTTTCCATGAATATTCCTCTTCCACAAAAAATGGTATCAACAATACAAACTATTGATTACAACAATAATGACAATACTTATCATAGAACCATTGTGACATAGGTTTCAAAGGTACACCAAAACCCCAATTGGGTTTCACCCTTGGAAAGAAATTTCCAAGACTAACCCATAGCCTAACTATCTTTAGGAAGTTAAAACCCTTAATTAATTTGAGTCAATAACTCAATTTTTGGGATATAATTAGCCCACAATGATTTAGTGTAATACTCTATACTTTTATCTAGCTAATTTTATCTCAAGAATGTCTAGTATAAGCTTCTAAATTGAATTATGGTTATTCCATGAGGAATTTTTAATATTTCAACTTTTTCTAATGTGGGAAATTCAATAAGCTTTCCAACGATAAAAGATTCACCCAAATCCGGTATCTGGGTCAGAAGTTATGACTATTTCAAGGAAGTTAAAGTTCCTAACTAGCATGATACCATGAAATCCCCATGTAAGTACAAGTTATGCCTATGACATGTTTTGATGAAATTCTTCTATAAATGTATTATAGATTATGATGTTAGTTATATGTTCACGTAGGTTATGCTTGGTCAGTTTCCTTCGATCAAGTCCTAGGGGTACTCATACCCGAAACATTAGTTATGTTCCTAGAGCCAATGTCATGTTTTCATGATACTCTTAGTCAAGATATGATCCTTAGACATCAGATAGTCTTATGACTCAAGAAATCTCCATGATCTCATGAACTCAGTTAGTTGTAAGATATCAGTAGTATTCTATCAGTTAACCAAATTTAGTAACTCAGCCCATGTTTAGTTCAGTAAATCATGTTCAGAGTCTATTCTGAAGTGAGTAGGAATTAGCACCGAGTGAACCCAAGAATGGGAACACACACTATCAGATGAGGGTGTGATTCTTAAAATCATCCTTACATTCTAGAACTATGTAGCCAGCATAGGTTGAGACATCAACACTGTTCGATCAGGGTTGATGAGGTGGATAACCACTATTAGATAAGGGCCCCACCTTTCTTGTATAGGGGACACTACAAGATGAGGGTCGCCATAGCTTTTCCTTATCAGTGGTGCGGTATTGACACCCATCCAATTGGGGTTACAGATTGGACCCCAACTCAGCCATAATTGTGTATCAGGGGCATGTCAGTAAGATAACTACTTCCCACAGTTTCATGTTACAGAATCAGGACTGTCAGATATAGTCAATCAGTCTCAGCAATAGAACTGAGATAGTTTTACTGATTTTAGAACTGTCAGGTATAGTCAACTCAGATACAGTGTGGTACTCAGATAGTTTTATCAGATTCAGGATTGTCAGATACAGTCACTCGTGTTATGAGTTATATTTAGATTTAGTAATCATGTTATCACTGTATTAGTGTCAGTTGTTATGTCTTATGCATGTATTCTCATGCTCATGATAGTTAGTCAGTTATTATTATTGTTCATGCATATGAACCCCATAGATTAAACCTACCTCACATGCATACTAGTACATTTAAAGTACTAATGCATTTGTGTTATGGTGTTTTATACCATAGGTTCAGAGACACAAGCTCCCGAGCAAAAGAAGATTCCAGATATCCACAGACAGAGTTAGAAGTGAGTCCTCATCTTTAAAGAACATAAATATATCCCTATTATCTCATTAATAAGTTTGTTAGTTGGAGTTAGTTGGGTACATATCCCATCAACTCCTTACTCACACAGTGCAGTTAGTTAGAGGTTTTCAAGACTATTATGTTTTAGACTTCAGTATGTTCAATTTAGTTTTGGGTATTTTATTACCATACACATATGTTATATTATTTAGATCATGTCCAGTATTAAACATTATAGCCTTTCAGTTTATTTTTCCATATTATAAAGAATTTTATGTAGTATACGGTACAGATATCAGTAATGGGTTAGCTTATGGTCCTTCATGGTCATGAGAATAATGTATCATTCTAGGTATAATATTTGGCATATTACAAACTTGGTATCAGAGCATAAGGTTCAATAGAGTCATAGGAAGTCTAAAAGTCGCATCTAGTAGAGTTTTGTACATGAGTGTGTTGTGCAGCACATTTATGTATAGAAGGCTATTAGATGTTTTAGGAATAGTTTCCTCTCTTTAAGTATTCATGTCGTGCCAGTGAGCATAATCTCAAGTCAATCTCTCAGTCTAATATGTTTCTCCTTTTCTTCTATAGAACATGCCTCCTTAAAGAAAAACAGATATCAGTCAGCCCCTCAACCCAAAGATCCTTTGGGCGATCATGTTTCTCATGCAGAGTTCAAGGCCATAATCAGTATTCTTGCTCAATCAATTGCCACTCAAAATGAACAACCAGTAGTCATTTTGGCCAACCCAGCAGCCAATTCAGCCCCAACTAGGATTCAGTACTTCAACTGAATGAATCCCCCATCCTTCCTCAGGTCTAAGGTAAATAAGTACCCTAAGGAATTCATTGATCAGGTTCAAAAGGTGACAACCATTATGGGGGTGACTACTGTTGAGTGCAGATCTACCATGCTAAATAGTGACATGACTTTAGCCAAGTTTATGACTCATGCACAACAGATAGAGGAGTAGAATATTAAGCAGAGAGAGAAGCAGAATAAGAGAGCGAAGACAGGTAGTTTTATCTTCACTCAGCCGAAATCAAAAGGAGGAAACCATTCCTAGTTTTATCCTAAGGCATCAGTTCCATCCCCTTCTTCAGCCAGTGCTCCAGTTCCTAAGTTCAGAGAGGGTAATAGAGATAGAGCATCAGTCTTTAGGTCTTAAGGCAGTGTTAGCAATGCCTAAACTAATCTTCTTTTTTAGACTTATGGTAAGAAACATAAGGGTGCTTGTAGAGATGGTAGCGATGTTTGTTTTGGTTGTGGCAAGAAAGGACACAGAGTTAGAGACTACCCTCAGTCAAGTTATCAGAGTCATCGCCGCTTCTCAGCTCAGTCCAATCACCCAAATTAGCAGGGTGCCACCTCCAGTGCTACTAGTGGGCAACGTCCAAATAGACTCTATGCTCTCCAGTCTCGGTAAGATCTGGAAAATTCTTCTGATGTTATTACTACTACACTACAAATCTTTCATGTTCATGTTTATGCTTTGCTAGATATAGGTGTTTTCTTGTATTTTGTTACTCTCTATATAGCAGTCGATTTCAGAATCAGTCTTGAAATCCTAGCAGAGCCCTTTTCAGTTTCTACCCCTGTGGGTAAAGTCATCATAGCCCGATAGGTATACAGGAACTGCCCGATTATGAAATTTCAAAAATTCACTTTAGTAGACTTAGTTGAATTAGAGATGACTATTTTTTATGTCATTCTAAGCATGGATTGGCTTCATTCCTATTATGCCACAGTCGACTTCAAAAATAGAATATTCCAGTTTTAGTTTTCGAATGAACTCATCCTTGAGTGGAAGGGTAGTACTTCAGTATTCAGAGGTCAACTTGTTTCCTACCTTCACCAATGGAAAATGATGTCTAAAGGATGTGTCTATCAACTTGTTTGAGTTAAGGACACTAGTTCCAAAACTCCCAGCCTTAAATCAGTTCAAGTTGTAGGTAAATATTCAGATGTCTTTCCCAATGATATTCCAGGAATTCCTTCTAAAAGGGAAATAGACTTCAGCATCGATCTTTTTATAGATACTTAAACTATATATATTTTGCCATATTGAATGGCACCAATAGAACTAACAAAAATAAAAGAATAATTGAAGGATCTCTTAGATAATGAATTCATCAGGCCTAGCATTTCCCCATGGGGCGCTCCATTATTATTCATGTGCAAGAAAGAGGGTTCTCTTAGGATGTGCGTAGACTACCATTAACTCAATAAGGTCGCGGTCAAGAACAAGTATCCTCTTTCCAGAATTGATGACTTATTTGATCAACTTTAGGGTGCCATTTATTTCTCTAAGATAAATCTTAGATCCGGCTATCATAAGCTCAGAGTTAGAGAATGTGACATTCCAAAAATAGCTTTCCATACTCTTTATAGTCATTTAGAATTCTTAGTTATGTTCTTTGGTCTTACTAATCCCCCAACAACTTTTATGGACTTGATGAAGCATGTGTTCAAGCAGGACTTGGACATATTCGTCATAGTCTTCATAGATGATATTCTTATCTATTCCCGTAGTGAGCGTGATTATGTTGACCATCTTAGAACAGTACTTTAGAATCTCAGAGAACATTAACTATTTTCCAAATTCAGTATGACCAAAGTTGGTCTAAGGTCAGTATCATTCCTTGATCATAGCATTTTTGGTGATGGCATTAGAGTAAATCCTCAAAAGACCGAAGAAGTAAGAAACTGGCCTCACTTTATCTCTCCATCAGATATCAGGAGTTTTTTTGGATTTGGCCAGCTATTACACATGATTTGTTAAGGAATTTTCTTCTATTACATCCCCTATGTCCAGATTAGCTCAGAAGATAGTTAAGTTTAAGTGGTCAGATCCTTCCAAGAAGAGTTTTTAGGAGATTCAACTCACCTCGGATCCAGTATTATCTTTTCTAGATGGTCCAGATAGTTTTGTAGTGTATTGTGATGCATACAGAGTAGGTTTGGGTTGTGTCCTCATGCAGAATAGAAAGGTCATAGCCTACACCTCTAGATATCTTAAGACCTATGAGAGAAATTATCCTACTCATGAACTTGATTTAGCAGCCATAGTCTTTACCTTGATGATTTGGAGGTATTATCTATATAATGTTCATATAGATGTGTTCACTGATCATAAAAGTCTTCAGTATATCTTTTTCAGAAAGATCTTAATCTTTATTAGAGAAGGTAGTTAGAGCTCTTGAAAGATTATGACATGAGTGTTCTTTATCATCCGGGCAAGGCCAACAAGTGGCCGACGCTCTCAGTAGACTATCTATGGGTAGTGTTTCTCATGTTGAGGATAGTAAGAAGAATTTAGCTCAGGAAGTCCATCAGCTTACCAGAATAGACATTCGCTTAGTCAATACAAAAGAGGCTGATATATGGGTTCAGAGTAGTTCAAAATTATCTCTAGATTCCGACGAGAAAGAAAAGCAAGAAAAAGATCCCAGCCTTGTCAAGTTGAAAGAGTCGGTCCAGGATCAGAAAGTATATATTTTATCCCAAGAGAGAGATGGTGTTCTTCATTGTCAGGGTCATCTCCGTGTTCCAGATGTAGATGACATAAGGCAGCAAACTCTTGTAAAAGCACATGGTGTGGATTACTCTATTCATATAGGGGACACAAAGATGTACCACGACTTTCAAGAGATTTATTGGTGGAGTGGGATAAAGAGAGACGTTGTAGAGTTTATGGCTAAGTGCTCTACATATTAGCAGGTTAAGATAGAGCATCAGAAGCCCAATAAGTCCATGCAGGAGTTCAGTATTACTACTTTGAAGTGGGAAGTTGTGAACATTGACTTTATGATGGGTTTTCTTCAAACTCATAATCAGCATGATTCAGTCTGGGTCATTGTAGACAAAATAACCAAATTAGCTTTATTCCAGACAAAATAACCCAAGTTTATCTCAGTACAACCTTTTATCCTCAGACAGATGGTCAAGAAAAAATGTCCATTCATACTCTAAAAGATATGCTAAGAGTGTGTGCAATTGATTTCAAGGGTAGTTAGGATGACCACTTGCCATTGATTGAATTTGCATACAAGAATAGCTATCATTCAAATATTCAGATGGCTCCATTCGAATCTTTCTATGGTAGGAGATGTAGATATCTAATTGGTTGGTTTGAAGTTAGGGAGGACTCATTCATAACTCCTGACTTGGTATTCGATGCCTTAGAAAAAGTCTAGTTGATTAGCGAAAGACTCTGGGTTGCTCAGAGATGACAAAAGTATTATACAAATGTTCGTAAAAAAGTTCTTGTGTTTGAGATTGGTGATCATATTTATCTAAATATCTCTCCTATGAAGTGAGTGAAGAGATTCGGTAAGAAGGGAAAGCTTACTCCCCGATATGTTGGTCCCTTCAAGATTATTAGTTGCTTTGGCAAGGTAGCCTATGAGCTTGAATTGCCTTTAGATATAGCCTCAGTTCATGTAGTCTTTCATGTCTCTTTGCTCAAGAAGTGCATAGGTGACCCATCAGTTGTATTCCTTATTCAGAGCATTGATGTTCAGAACACTCTCTCTTATGAAGAGATTCCAATCGAAATCTTAGACTATCAGACTGGTACATTGAGGAACAAAGGAGTCCCTCTAGTTAAGGCTCTTTGGCGAAATCAATCTGTCGAAGGAGCTACTTAGGAAGCAGAGGCAAACATGCGTACCAAGTATCCTCACCTCTTCTTCACTTACTTAAATTAAGCTCAAGGTAATTTTTCTCCTTAAGATTACACAGTTTCATGTTTAGTGTTCGTCACAAACTTATTATGTAGTTTCATGCTCATGTTCCCATTATAAACTTGGTATCAAGTAACATTACATATTCAGTCATGCACTCATGTATCAGTTCAGTTATGTAATTATGCATCAAACATGCATTCTCATTGTGAGAAACTTAGTTCTTTTGAAAACTCAGTCATGCATTCATGAATCAGTTACAAAAGAATCGTATATAAATGTTCAATATTATAAGTTCAGCTTGCCATTCATGTTAGTAATGAGATCTTGTTCCAGTATTCATGTTCAGTATGTACGCCAGTTGTCTTTTCTCCCCTCCCTGTCAGTCTCATTCAAGGACGAATGTTCTCAAAGAGAAGATATTGTAATACCTCATACTTTTTCCTAGCTAATTTCATCTCAAGAATGTCTAGTATTATCTTCTAAATTGAATAATGGTTATTCCATGAGAAATTTTCAATATTTTCAATTTTTGTCATGTGGGAAATTCAATAAGATCTCCATCGATAGAAGATTCACCCAAATTCGATAACCAGGTCAGAAGTTATGACTATTTCAAGTTCTCATCATAAAACAGCGCCATATTAGTCTGTGGTGCGCTGTGCCACAAGACGAAATGGAATTTGGCAAATTCCAGTAGGGGTCCGCAACTATGGCGCGTCGCGCCAGGGCCTAAATTCAGAATTGTCCGTTTTCCAGTGTCTCAGTGCTGTCGCGCCAAAGATCCAGGACACAAAAGAAGTGGCAATGGGATGGTCCCACATCACGCTATCCCTCAATTACACAATTGTTAAAATCCAGTGACACAGCACGATAGCTCTGCATCGTGCTAAAGGTCCAGTTTAGGAAATTTTTACAATTTTAAAAGATGCGTCCAAGGGCTAAAAGGGTCAGTTTCCTATCCCTATTTAAACCCAATAACAAGTGATTTAGCTATTCTTCACCTAAAATATACTGGTTACTCTCAAGTTTCTATCAAGAACAAGCTAGGGTTTCTATTGGGGATTTGAATTCAAGAAGGCTTCACCGTCAATCCTCACAAAATCACAAACTAAGGAATGCATAGTGTTCATTCATGGACTCTTTTCATCCATGAAACCCAAGAATCTCTTCTCCAAAATCAAGTTTATTGTCTTTGTTATGAATTTCATGATTGGTCTGCTCTTGTTCATTTGGATAATCAGAAATTGAATTCTACTTCATGCTGTGTGATAAATTCTATGTGGGTTAAATTATTATAGATATAGATTCATGCAAACCTATGACTAAACGCCTGAATGATGAAATTAGTATTGAACCATGATGTTTAAATACTGTACAATGATGTTTACATGTACCATGCCTACAATATGGTTGGTTAAATGTCTAGGTAAAGAAAAAGTGCCTAACTATCATGATACAATGAAATCCCCATGTATGAACAAGTTATGCCTATCACATGTTTTGATGAAATTCTTCTATAAATATATTATGGATTTTGATGTTAGTTATATGTTCAAGTAAGTTATGCTTGATCAGTTTCCTTCCATCGATTCCTGGGGGTACACATACCCGAAACATTAGCTGTGTGCCTAGAACTAATGTCATGTTTTTACGATACTCTCAGTCAAGCTATGATCCTTAGACATCAGACAGTCTTATGACTCAGGAAATCTCTATGATATAATGAACTCAGTCAGTTGTTAGATTTCAGTAATATTCTATTAGTCAACAAAATTCAGTAACTCAGCCCATGTTCAGTTCAGTATATTATGTTCAGAGTCTATTCAGATGGGAGAAGGAATTAGCACCGAGAGATCCCAAGGATGAGAACACACACTATCAGATGAGGGTGTGATTCTTAGAAGTCATCCTTACATTCCAGAACTATGTAGCCAGCATAAATTGAGATATTAACACCTTTTGATGAGGGTTGATGAGGTAGATAAGCACTAACAGATAAGGGTCCCACCATTCATATATAAGGGATACTATCAGATAAGTGTTGCCCACAGCTTGTCCTTATCGGTGGTGCAGTATTGACACTCCTCCAATTGGGGTTACAGATTAGACCACAACTCAGCCATAATGGCATATCATGCGCATGTCGGTTAGATAACTAGTTCCCATAATTTCATGTTACAAAATTAGGACTGTCAGATATAGGCTATCAGTCTCAGTAATAGAACTCAGATAGTTCTTTAGATTTTAGGACTTTAAAATATAGTCAACTCAGATATAGTATGAAACTTAGATAGTTCTATCAGATTCAGGACTATCAGATATAGTTACTCATGTTATCAGTTATATTCAGATTTAGTAATCATGTGATCACAGTATTAGTGTAAGTTGTTATGTCTCATACATGTATTCTCACAATCATGGTAGTTAGTCAGTTATTATTATTGTTCATGCATATGAACCCCATGCATTCGGCCTACCTCACATGCATACCAGTACATTCAAAGTAATGAAACATTTGTGCTATGGTGTCTTATATGATAGGTTTAGAGACACGAGCTCCAGAGCCACAATAGATCCAGATATTTATAGACAGAGTTAGAAGTAAGTCTTCATTTTTCGAGGACATGATTATTTACCTATTTTCTCATTAATCAGTTTATTAGTTGGATTTAGTTGGGGACATGTCCCATCAAATCCTTACTCAGACAGTTCATTCAGTTAGAGGCTTTCTAGACTATCATGTTTTAGACTTTAGTATGTTCAGTTTTGTTTTAGGTATTCTATTACCCTACACAGATGTTATATCATTCTGATCATGTTCAGTATTGAACCTTATGAACTTTTAGTTTATGTTTCCACAATATATAGTATTTTATGCACTATATAGGTAAAAATATCAGTCATAGGTTCTCTTATGGTCCTTCGGGGTCCTGAGCACCGTGTAGCATTCCGGGTACTAGATTTGGGGCATTATATTTAGGGGTTTTGAGTCAAGAAACCATGAAATCAATTCAAAATTAGAGGAATTCTTATCGTAGATTGTAGTAAGAATCAATCACACAAAATTTTTAAGCTACAATTCAACCCACAACACCCACTTAGAAGGCTCTACACTCCATTAGGGTTTCTAGGTTTAGAGGGAGGCAAAAAATAGACAAAATTCATGCAAGATAGCACTTAGATATGGACCAACCATCCCTCTGATGGTGCGTTCATGGCCCCCAAGTCACCATAGTCACGGTCTTGCAATCGTACCTCCTTAGCCATGTTCGTATCACCTTAGTGCATTCTATGCATGGATGAAGCTTGGAACTTGGTTTAGACCTTCGGCCAATGCCTTGGAATGCATTTGGGGTCTATTTCAAACAAATAAGATAATAAAAGCCATATTTTTTGATGTTTCAAACGAGTTAAGGAAGTCGGATTTTACATACAATGTTGTTTTCTAAAGTGTTTGCTTAGTGGTCAATTAGGACCAATAAAGACTTCAAATTGAGAAAAGGGGCTCCAAAACCCAAATAAACCATCCGGTAACCAAACTATAGGTCCCCACAAGTCATCAATTACTTGAGATAGCTATGGAAAATCTCTATTGGAGGAAGCAAGTAAGAATATGGAAAATTATCTGAAGGGTCATTACACCTTTTAACTTTTATATATTACTTATCTTGGTATGTTTTTAGAATTCAGCCTTTGTTAGGCATTGTGTTCTGTTTGACTAGGAAAAAAGGTGTTCTTTAATACTCCATGGGCTTCAGATTCACTTCATAACCAAGCCCTGGTTCGGGTCATGGTAGTGAGTAATACGAATATCGTTGGCTTCCTTTTAATGCATAGATTCTATAATTGAATGTTTTAGTTTACCAAATTTTTTAATTTTAGTTGTATTTTTATATCTCAAATAATCCTGGTTACTTTTGCATTTGTTTAATCTTCATAGTGAACTAAAATTGGACAGTTATTAAGCCCAAGTCCCTATAGGATCGATAGTTGGTTTTCTAAAGGCATTTTTACTACATGGTATACCATGTACACTTATGTGTACGCTTTCTAGCAATAAGATTTTGGCATCATTGCCAGGGATTTGTAAATTGGCAATTGTCTTCGTTTTAGTTTTGTTAGTTGATTTTGTGAGTGCTAATTATTTGATCTTAGCTTCTGAATTTTCAAGTTAAAGTGTGAAAAGTTAGTAAGATGGCAAGGGATGAGGATTTTGTTGACCTATATCCCGAACCAAAGCAATGCTTACACAAACCGAGAAGAAAAGTAGTACTTCTTTATTGGATAGTTTAAATTCAGCAATAAGAGTCTATTCCTACACCTATAGTTAAAAATACACCAAACAATAGAATAGTACGTGAAGTAGAAATCCCACTCACAAATAATGTTACCTCCGCTATCCACATAATGGCACCAGTAGGTAGATTGAGTTAAAATAAAAGATGGTGAAACTTTTGTAAATTAGTGTACAGTTTACTGTCATGTCACTAAGGATCCATAGGTTCACTTGTGGAATTTCATGGAGATCAGTGACACATTTATCCCCACTCAATTTCTACAGATTAAGTAAGATTAACACACTTCGCTTTTTCACTTTGGGGGAAATCAAAGAATTGGTTGAATGCTGAGACAATAGGTTCTATCACTACATAGGAAAACATATCAAAGAAGTTCCTTATCTATTTTTTCCCATTAAGAAAGACTACAAGGCTACACAGTAAGATCTTGAGTTTCAAGTAGAAGAAGAATGGAAATGCATATCATATATGGGAGAGGTTCAAATATCTTCTCAAGGACTATCCACGTCACTAATATTCCAATGAGGTATTTGCTCATACTTTTATGTAAGATCTTGAATATTATTCAAAGATTTCGTTAGATTCAGTTGCTAGTGGTCAAGCATTGGAGAAAACATATGATGAGCTATATACCTTGTTGAACCGAATTGTACAATGCAATTCTATCTGGCATAGTGACACATCCCGAGGTGCAATTAGGAAGACTGCATGCATGATTAAAGTTAATAGTGTCACTACCTTATCCACACAATTGTCTGCTATTCAGAATCAGATGATGAAACCATTTAGAAAATTGGGTATGGATAGTCTCAGGCTTAGGTATATTTAATTCAGTACACGTCATATTGGTCTGAGATTTATTGCAACAGTTGTAACTTTGCAAACTTGTGTGGAGAAAATCTAAAGTCCATGAATTTTGTGGGCAATTCATATAAAATACTTATGGTAATTCTTATAACCAAAAGTGGCAGAGTCAGGAAAATTATTCATGGGGTGTTAATCAGCCTCAATAGTTTCAGCAACAATATAACACGCAAGCAAGTAATATTGGGGAGACTTTAAAGAAGATACGTCCAACCAAGAATAAGTGGTTGTTGAGATAAATAATTAATAACTTGCTCAAAATAACTTAGAGGCATAGTTGGGGTAGTTAGCTTAGATGCAAAACACCAGGCCCTAAGGTGCATTGCTAAGTGACACAGAGAATCCAAAGAGAGTAATAAAAATTACCTTGAGGAGTGGTAGAATCTCATTGACAGGCATCCTATGGAAAAAAGAAGGTACGAGCAGAGCTAATCCCAAAGAATAGAGAGAAGAAGCAAGATGAAGTTGAGGATGCTAAAAATTCATTGTAGTCTGAGTTCCCAAAAACAAAGGCTGCTGAACATGAAACTAAAAGACCGCCACCACTATTCCATCAAAGGCTTAAAATAGCTAAGGAGTATGCATATTTTAAGAAGTTCTTTTGTATGATTAGATAACGTCATATTAATATTCCTTTGATATATGTTCGACAGGGTATGCCAAAGTATTCTAAGTACTTGAAGGATGTGTTGACTAATAAGATAAATTTGCAAGATATTAATACGGTTAGACTTACTGAGGAATGTATTTCAATGGGGATGGGGAAGATGCCTAAGAAATTAAAGGACCCAGGGAGTTTCATTCTCTCCATACAAATTAGGGATAATGATGTGGTCCATGCTTTCAGTGATTTAGGAGAAAGTATAAACTTGATGCTTCTATCAATGATCAATTCTCTTGGTTTGGGAAAGCTGAGGCCATCCTTAGTGGTGATTCAAATAGATGATAGGACAAGATTGCATCCTAAAGGAAGTATTATGGATTTTCCCATTAAGGTTGGTCAATTTATTATCCCTACATGCTTTATTGTTCTTAATTTTCATGCAGATGATAGGATGCCAATAATATTGGGACATTCATTCTTAGCAATGGGAGGAGCACTAATAGATATTTGAGAGGGCACTTTTAAGATGGGATTAGATGATGAAGATTTGGTCTCCAAAGTCTACCAATTCCATGACCTGAACTAGGGCCTAGAAGTGTCGGACATCCCGAACCATGAAGACCCATAACGCCATTCTCTATCCGATAATCATGCACAAAATTCATATAATAAAGAACATGCTGAAACATAATATGCTATGGAAACATAGTCAACTCTGAATTCAACATAAGTATGGAAACTGTAAATCAAATACATCTAAATAACATCTGACTCAGCCTACGAAATCTCTACTATATGAAATCTTACAACTGTTTGAAACTGGGACAAGGCCCCCAGTAGACCAAAACTGAAATAAGTGACATAATCTGAGAAGACAGGCCTTCTGGAATAGAGAAGGCTCACCACTGCACAATCTGATCAGCCATCTGAATTATCTACTGCTTATCTGGACCCCTACATTGAGTCTTAGAACTTGAGAGGTAGGGGGTCAATACAGATGTACTGGTATGCAGAGCATATCCAAAATAATCATTTATTATTCAACATATATAAGATCAATTTAAAAAAGTTCATAATTATATCAAATAGTAAGAATTCACATGGGCATTATAAAGACTCGGTAAAAATTATCTCAAGTCCGAGAAATCTGCGTTACTTCTGCGCTAGGTGGTATACCCTACAACTCTGAAAAATTCCATGGGCTATATGTAAACTGCCATCAACTTGGCAGCAAATCCCCCAACCCAAGTGTGCCGCAAGGGTCGGAGTCTTTGAATCTACTACACCACACTGCCATCGCTAACGACAATAATAATCTACCTGTATCGGCAAATACAGTTTTAGGCTAAGAGTTGCTGGAACTCGCGCCTTCTTCGGGTAATCACCTAACCATCTTTAAGCCCCTTTTTAAAATCTATTAAAATATGCAGTATCTGAAAACATACTCTGAAAACATACTATGAAAACATACTCTGAAAATATAATTTGTTATGGCATAAATACATATGGTATCATCATACCATTGACTTGCAAGTCACATCTCTGAGCCATTATTAGTCTATCATAAATGTCTGTATTCAAAACTCAAGTTTTGAGACCAGACTTTCAATAATTCAATTCAATGAATCTTTTTTCTAAAACCTCATGTAAACATATGAAATTCATTCGCATACACACAAGAACATATTAACAAGAAGAAACATCCTCTCAATAATTCCAAATCATATTCAAATGCCAGGATATTGCAAAAATATCTTTCAAATCACAAAACCATAATCTTTATTCAATACAAGAGGGGGAGGTCATAATTTATACTCTCAAAAATCTTACATCTCTAATTCATACATATACATATATATGTAAATCAATTTAGGGGAAAAGACCACAAGGCCAAAGCAATAGTAGCATTAAAACTTTTGAAATGCATAATCAATAATATAGTTTTCAAAACCCCATAAAATACATGCATCAAAACCTTTAAATCATGCTTTAATAATTTCAAGCCCATGTAGTTTTTAGGATAAACACTACATACCTATATTTCGGAGAATAATAAATGATTCTTAAAGCTTACAGATTGGGGATTCCAAATCTCTAATTATCTTTAAAAACTCATGATTGAATCTTGCATTAGTTTGGATTCTTGTTTGAAACCCCAGAGAGCGTTCTTGATGAATCTTGGCAAAAGTGTATGTATTTAGGTGTATTTGGGATTAAATCCCATATTTGGATGGGCTTGGGGCCATGGGAAATGTCTAGTTTGACCTTAGAATTTAAAATATGGGATTGGAACGTCGTAAAAGGCTTCACCATGACGCGCTAGAAATCGCGGTGAGCTACTGGAATTGGCAAATGTCAATTTAAGGCTCATCGCTACGTGATGTCTAGTCAATCGGGAATGCTGACACTTAAAATGCTCTAACTTCTTCACTAAGTATCTATTTTAGGTGAATTTAGTATTGATGGAAAGATAATTCAAAGATATTTCATTTGATATATAGTAGGCTTCCTAGTTTATTATATACAAGGAGATATGGTCGATTAAATTTTACTCAAGTTTTGATGCTCACTAAAACTCGAACGATCAGAAAGCTTTCAACTTGACCTTGAGTTAAGGGACCTTTATGATCGCAATTCATGCTTAACTAGTTTACCACACTACATACTTAATGAATATGGAAAATTTCCATATGATTTATGGCTTTTGGATCATCTATGCATAAAAATGATGGTTTTCCTTCTATCCCAAAACACGATGCGTTACAATATCTCCCCTTTGGGATCATTCGTCCCCTAATGATAGGTAGTAACATGGAAGCTTAAATGTATGGTATAACGTGAACCTGATGTATCTTCTATGAAATGATATAACTGATCTGAAACATTTAAACTTCTATTATGAAGTTGAATTCTGAGCTGACTTGACTTCACTTACTTGAAGGAGCTGATTCATACTGAGAGTTTAAGATTCTCTTGAAATGGTAATGATCAAATCATACATATTAAATTAAGAAATTATAACTTATGAAAGTACGAATCACCAGACAGATAGACTTAGGTCACACAAAGGTATTACACTGTCTGATCTAAAATACTTAAAAATTTTGAAATTATGAGCTAAACTTTTATGCACCGAGCCATGACCAAATAGCTGAATCTAAAACATGATGCTTGGAATGAACTGAATTCACAATTTACATGGATGGAATAGATTATATCCTGGGATGGTCATACGCCTGAGACTTCTAATAGTAGGACTGTGTGAATAGGTGGAAAGCCACAGTAACTGATTAGCCTGACTGTCAAACTGAATTGCTGGTTATACAATCGGAATCACACGGGACACTTATACTTAACTGGAGTATCTCTTCAACACCCTTTCTAAAGAAGTTCTAGTAACCTTAGAAACCTAGGGATCTTGGGCATGAGTTACACAAGACATCGAACTAGGGAATCACAACAGTGACATTACTCTTTAACACGAAATATAGACATAAAACTCATAAACTAGGATAGAATTACCATACCTTAAGCAATACAACCTCTTACTTTTAAGCTTAGCACACTTCTCAAATATCCCTTAACTATACTATTCTCCTTAAATACCATACTCATTTGATTCAACTTATAATTCTCATATGGGCATTGATAAATCTTTCTACTAATGTCTAAAGTAGCTTAAATCCTTTCACTGTGATCAAGCCTAACTCCAAGTCACAAAAATACAACATGCCACACCATGATACTAGTATAAACAATATGATTCAACCACCCATATTTTTGTAAAGTTCACACACTAAGCATATCATGCCTTCCCACTTCAATAACTAACTCTGAACTCTTACTATGGATTCACTAGCGCATATTGCCTTCCTTCACTAAAATCTCAACATGTCATTCAAGCCTATCTTTACAACCACATATGAACTTTAAGGCAAATACATATAAAGACATACATCTCATATTTTTTGAACTACTATCAATGCAATTACCATGCACTGCTCCAAGAACATACACACACAATTTCCAATATCCATTACATGTATCAAAAACTTGGCCCCAAATCTTACTTCACACTTATGGCCTCATCTAACAAGCATACGACGATCTTTATCAACAGGAAAACATTTACTCATCACCACTATCCTTATATAAGGAGGAGTCACTAAGTGGATAGAACATACAATCTTGAAGCATGGAAAGATATTATGCGAGACTTGACACTTACATGAGGCCTGAGGGATAGCGAATCAACATCAAGGATTCATCAAAGTGATTTGAATTAGGGCATACATGGCTATAAGCTGAATTTCGCTAATCATTAGGAGTACAGTATGATTTATAGGATCTAAGCACACTATACTACATGAGTACATGAGTAATGAGCTATATGCCCTCAATTTGGTGTTCATAATATATGGAATGTGATTCCAGCTACTGAATGAACTGAAACTCCTCATTGTGGAACTGAAATATTACATAATTTTCTATCATAAGCATGAACATGAACATAAACATGAACTATGATCATGAAACTGAAATATAAGGCATGAGTGGGTATTGGGATAACTGAAAAAGGATGCTGAGATAAGAATGGGTCTAGCCTCACCCTCGCTTTCTAATGTTCTATACCATACTGATATCACTACTAGAATCTGAGATCCTAACTTGGTTATTCGTTCAATCATCTTCCCCTTAGCTTTATGCCACTACTTTAAGTCTATGGACAACTACATACACTCTGGTATAAACTGAAATAACTTTACTCTAGAGTCAGGGATATAACAATACACTAAAAACTAATCTTACCATGTAAGACGGTATCTTTAGGTATAACAACCAATGCTAATACCTCATTCTATGATTCAACACTTAGATTTCTATATCCCCAATAGTCATCATATAACATCTTGAATATTCACCAACTCAAATTCTTCTAGCACTAAACATGGATATCTCTAAACCTTTGACGAACCATACCACTTCGATCATAGTCTACCAGCATCATGGCTCTAAATTATATCTCTCTACTATAAGAACCAAGATTATATTGAAAGGCTCAACATTACCAATTAAAATTCCTTATCTCGGCTATCTAGAACACCATATACCATTTAACTAGTCTTTTCTCTTCCTAGCAACTCAACGGTACCACTAGCCACACACAACATGTAATAATCTTAGAAAAATACCATAACCTCATATCACCTTGGCATACTTCTACTTCATACATACAACATCATACTTCATTATGACTCAAATAAACTTAAGCTCTTGCATATGCTGTTCAAGCCTACTAGATCACTTCTATAAAACTAGTATCGTTAACTAAGAAATAATCACATCTACCTTCATGGCCATCAACTGTTCAAACTTAATGCCTAGTGCTAAGCATGATTTATAATCCAGCCTTACACACATTTCTCACAAAACATTCATCATAAATCTTAAGCCACTATTCTTACTTCCACATTCTACATTTAAATTCAAGACTATAGTCTAGCATCAATTATCTACCACCTATGAAGAATGCCATAAAATACACTAGTCCATAAAATTTGAGATATTCTACCCAAATACCTCAAAAATCTACTACATACCTTCTCACCAGTAGTAATAGTGTATAACTACCAACGAAAAGAAGGTCAAGAGGACAAAGTCAGATAATAGACATGGTCAACCTTAATCTTATATTATAACCCCATACAATCTTATCTTATCTACTTATACAACTTTCTCACATCACACTGACTTACCCAAGCGTACATTTAGGCTACCTTCAAATTCTACAAACAACCATAGTCTATAATTATAACTTAATGGTTAATCTAGTCATTTTCATACTTCAAGTAAACAACAATCTACCTTGACTAATAACTCCTTCTCAACCTTCTACTAAACTAACACATAAGGATGTATTACTTCAATACCAAAGTCAATCTTATGCAAAAAGATTCGGCTATACATATATTCAATAAATAGCCCTTACCACTTTTCTTGTCCTTATGCCTTTAAACCCCCAGTTCCAAGCAACACAAGAATTACAAGCTGAACAACAAGTTGCTAGTGAATAAAAATAGGCCTCACAGGGCTTCACTAGACTTTGATTTTATGTTTTGAACAAGAAAATAAGATGAATGACAAGGAAACTATGCTAGTGAATCGAAAGAGCCCCACAGAATACCATACAATCCACACATGCTACTAGCTACCATATTAGTCTATCACTATAAAGTGGTAAATCATCCTCAACTATCAGTTATTCAACTAAAATATATATTTATACAAAATTCACCCTCACTCTGACTTCTAACTTTGTGACTTCATATCACCAACCTCTTGGTCTAATCTCACTGCTAATAGGTCATGACATCGACATTTTAACTTATACTACTCATCAAATAGAAATACAGTTCCAACATTCTACTATACATCATCTCCTGAAGTGTGACATTTGCAACATAAATTCAAAAAAGGACTGAATACACTTCATACTGCAGGCTGAAAAGCACAATTTCAACAGAATCAAAGTTTACACAAAAATCAATACAGTCTGAGGCACTAACGGACTCTTCTTAAGTCCTTGCACAAATTTTAAGCACTTATATGGCTCAATTAGAAAGGACTATACCATTTAGACTTTAAACTTGAGTACTTGAATTACCCCAATAATGAGACATATCTGGGCATATCAAAGTAAGAAAAGAATTGGAATAACTTTACTTTTGTATGGGTGACACCATATCACGAATTAGAGTATGAAAGAGGAACATTCTGGCTCAATAGCATGAACTAGAACATGAAGAAAGAGAAACATTTGTGTTGCAAACCCATAAACAAGACTCTACCATATGTAATTTTGCAAACACCCTGGGACCATGAATCATGCTCTGATACCAAGTTTGTCATGACCCAAACTAGGGCCTAGCTATAATGGACATCCCGAACCATAAAGGCCCAAAATGCCCTTCTTTATCTGCTAATCATGCACAATATTCATATAATAAACAAGATGGATAAATATAATCTGCTATAGAAACATGGCCAACTCTAAATTCAACATAAGTATGGAAACTGTAAGTCAAATACATCTAAATAACATCTGACTCGATCTATGAAATCTCTACTATATGAAATCTGACAACTATCTAAAACTGCAACAAGGCCCCCAGTATACCAAAACTAAAATAAGTGACATAATCTGAGAAGACAGGCCTTCTGAAATAGAGAAGGCCCACCACTGCACAATCTGATCAGCTGTCTGAATTATCTACTGCTTATCTGGACCCCTAGACTGAGTCTCAAAACCTGAGATCTAAGGGGTCAATACAGATATACTGGTATACAGAGCATATCCAAAATAATCATTTATTATTCAACATATATGAGAGCAATTTAAAATAGTTCATAAGTATATAAAATACTATGAATTAACATGGGCATTTTAAACACTCTATAAAAATCATCTCAAGTCTGAGAAATTTGTGTTACTTCTGCACTAGGTGGTATACCCTACAGCTGTGAAAAATTCCATGGACTACATGGAAACTGCCACTAACTCGGTAGCGAAGCCCCCAATCCAAGTGTGCCACAAGGGTCGGAGTCTTTGAATCTACTACGCCACAAGGCCATCGCCAGCATACAATAATAATCTACCCATATTGGCAAATATGATTTCAGGCTAAAAGTTACTTGAACTCGTGCCTTCTTCAGGTAACCACCTAACCCTTTTTAAGCCCCTATTTAAAATCTATTATAACATGCAGTATCTAAACACATAATCTGAAAACATGCTCTAAAAACATACTCTAAAAAAATAATCTTTTATGGCATAAATACATATGGCATTGTAATACCATTGACTTGCAAGTCACATCTCTGAGCCATTATTAGTCTATCATAAATATCTATATTCAAAATGCATGTTTTGAGACCAGTATTTCAATAATTTAATTCAACGAATTTTTTTATCTCAAACCTCATATAAACATATGCAATTAGTTCTCATACACATAAAAATATATTTATAACAAGAAACACCCTCTCAACAATTACAAATCATGTCAAAGGCCAGGATATTACAAAAACATCTTTCAAATCACAAAACCATACTCTTTAATTCAATACAAGGGAGGGAGATCATAATTTATACTCTCAAAAATCTTAAATCTCAAATTCGTACATATACATATATATGTAAATTAGTTTAGAGGAAAAGACCACAAGGCCAAAGCAATAGTAGCATTGAAACTTTCAAAATGCATAATCAATAATATAGTTTTCAAAACCCCCATAAAATACATGCATAAAAACCTTTAAATCATGCTTTAACAGTTTCAAGCCAGTATAGTTTTTAGGATAAATCCATGTACCTCTATTTCGAAGATTAATGAATTATTTGTGAAGCTTACGAATTGGGGATTCTAAATCTCTAATTATCTTCAAAAACTCATGGTTAAATTTTGAATTATTTAGGATTCTTGTTTGAAAACCTAGAGTTTTCTTGATGAATTTTGGTGAAAGTTTATGTATTTAGGTGTATTTGGGATTAAATCCCATGTTTGGATTGGTTTGGGGCCATGGGAAATGTCTAGTTTGAACTTGGAATTTGAAATCCGAGATTGAAATGCCATAAAAAGCTTCACCAAAATGCATTGGAAATCACAGTGAGCTACTGGAATTGACAAATGTCGATTTAAGGCTCATCGTGATATAGTGGCTAGTCAATCGGGAATGTTGACACTAAAAATGCTCTAACTTCTTCACCGAGTCTCCGTTTTAGGCAAATTTGGTATCGATGGAAAGGTGATTCAAAGATATTTCATTTGATATATAGTAGGATACCCAGTTAGTTATATACAAGTAGATATGTTCAATTAAAGTTGACACAAGTTTTGACGCTCACTAAAACTCAAATGATAGGAAAACTCTCATCTTGACTTTGAGTTTGGGGACATTTATTATCTCAATTCATACTCAAATAGATGAGTTTGGATCATATACGCGTAAAAATGATGGTTTTACTTCTAGCCCAAAACACGAGGTGTTACAACAAACCACCCAATCTATCTTTTCACTATAAAGATCTATGCATGATCAAATCCATGGAAGTAGATGAGTATGGAGTTATGGAACCTAAACCACTAATGATCTCTCCAGACAATCTCATAGATTAGACCAAGCCACTAATCATTCCCAAAATAGTGAAGCTAAAAGAAGATCTTTAAAAGGCTATTGTTACAAAGAATTAGAACTGGAGAGTACACACTTAAGATGTTAAAGAAGACTAAGAAGATGACCTCTGAGTAGGAAAAAGAGAATGAAATAAAATGATGGAGATATAGTGATATGGGTCGTACCACGACACTAAATCAGGCACTGCTTTAGAGGCAAGCCAAGTTAAAGTAGGTATATAAATTTTTCATTTTACTTTTTATTTAACGTAGTTTTTTTTTTTTTGATTCGCAGGTTGAAAGGAAGTCTAAGTACCTAAAACTCAGGATAAGAAGCTTGGCAAAGACTAGGTATAGGATCCCCGAACATCATTGATGATGAAAGATACTACGAGCTAGGCCTAGAGGCCTCAAAGAGTATTTCTATCTTTATTTTAGAGTATAATTTATGGACAAAGTGTGTTTTATATCTAGGGTAGGGAATATTTCTATGGTTTTGGGTGAAGTGTTTCTATAGAATTTTAATTCTTAGCTGTTTTGTTATTTTTTGGTTAAATTTGAAAAAATTACTAAAAGATTTTCTCTTTGGTAACTTTTAGTTTTTATTGGTATTAGTGTAGTAGGTGAAAACTTCATCCACCCCTTAGTTGTTCTTTTCGGTTCCTTTCCAAGGGGCGCCATTTAAACCCTGTATCCCTTATACATTTTTAGAAGGAATTTAATATTTTTTGTTAGGTATAAGAAAGGTATTTTTGCTTGTTTATATGTGTGATTACATGATTGAAGTGGTTTTATTTGTGAAAGCATGTTCATTATGTTGAATGACTTGATTTTGAGACACATAGGCTCATCTTTATCTCTCTTATGTGATGTTATCATAATTTTAAATTCATAAAATTTCTTGGTTTAGAATCTATAATGATCCTTCTTGAGTTAAGCATGTGTCATGTGTGATGTAAGCTCTTTTGTTTGTTCCTTGTTGTATTTTGAAGTCTAGAGCTTTCTTTAGTGTGTGTGCAAATAAAAATAAAAAATATCAATTTAGGAGACGATAAAGGCATTTCCTTAATAACAATATTTCATACCCTCTTTTATCTAGCCTTATGCATAATCTTGGTAAGCCTCTTCTAGCCTTTAGCCTATTCTTTGGTAGCCTCATGTGTAGTCTATTCCCCTTCTTAGATAGACAAAAATTTAATCCAAAAACTCCTAAGAACTTAAGTTGAGAAAGAAGTAAGGTTAGGAAGTATAAAATTAATGGAGAAAAGGTGTAAGTGAAACTCCTAAGTATGTAAATATTGGTGTTTAAAAAGTGATATATTGTGGTTGGGAGTTGTCTAATAAAAAGAAAGAAAATAATGCAAAATTAAATCATGAGCTACTAGTGAATAGTCCCTCCATAATATATTTAAACTAGCTTAATGAGATAGAGCAAAACAAAAAAGACGTGTAAAGGTAGAGGCGGTGAAAATGCAGTTATACAGAGAAAAGTTCAATTCTATATGAGATGTATTAAAGCACTTAGGGAAGATAGTCACTATTACTATCAAGAATAGTTTATACCCACCCCTTAGCCTACATTACAACCCTTAAAGTCCTACTTTATCTTAAGAATTAACATTCTTATATTAGTAGAGTACTACACTAAGGGAAGGCCTATGGTTCACCTTATGTGAAATGAGAATTCTTTTTGAGAGTGAATCTAATTTGATTTTTATACCCGTTCCTGTGATCAATTTCATCTATGTGAGTGATATGGATAACTCTATTATTGTGAGAGCATATATTTGATGATAGTTAGGTGAATAATATGATATGTTTGATTGATTAATATTAAAGGCTTTTCCAACTCAGTGAGTCAATTCTTGAGGTTAAGATGTTTTGAAGTATTATTCTTGAGCTTTCAAGTATATATGACATGCTTGGTTATGGAACTTGTTAATTATGTTCATTGTAGCTCTAGATTGATTGTCTTGCTTGTAGTAGTAATGTTGGATTCTTCCTTTTTATAATGCTTAGGGCAAAGATTTATTTGAGGACGAACAAGTCTTTAAGTGTAGGGTGATGATCTTAGGTGGATTTATGCACCTAAGTGTTGTTATCTAGCCTTAATTAGCCTAGTTTTGAGGACTTCTCATGTGAATAATGAGTTAATCTTTATATAAATGAGCATCTAAGTGTTCAATTAATTTTTTGTAATGTTCAAGGTATGTCCAAATCAAATTTTGAAGCAAAATGATCACATGGAGTTTAGACGAGAAAACTAGTAGTCTTAGCTTGAGCTATGTGTTATTCTAGTTTGTCTTGTTGGATTCTATTGTGTTATAAGCTATAATTCGTGATGTTTTATGTTTTAGGAAGCTTGGTGAGATGTTCAACAATATAATATGATGATATACACAATATTTTTGAAGAGGAAAACTACCACAAAGAAAGGAACAAAAGTCAAAACGCATGGAAAAAGCATGAAAAAATATGGAAAATTTGAGCACAACAGTATGCCACACCCTTGGATCTCCATGTTAAGGGTATGACATGCCCTTACTAAAAATCCAAAACATGAATATTCTAGTGATCATTTGGGATAAGGACTTGGCATGCCCTTGTCGCGCCAATGTCATAGCTTGGCACACTAATGTGTCAAAATTGGCCAACGTGTTCCAATTATAAATACAACAATCCAATATTTTTATAAGGACCTTGGACTACTTAGGGTCATAAAATACACTCAAAAAAGATTCAATTAGGGTTTTCATTCCTTTTTATGTTATTTTTTGGATTATTACATGAATTTCATCAATATGATTCTTTATAAGTCCATGAGTAGCTAAACACCCTCATCGGGTTAAGGGAAAGAACATGAATACATTTTCTTAATATTTAAGTTGGTTTGTGTTTATTATCATTATTGGTTGTTCATGTTTTTTTTTAACTATTCGACATATATGTGACCCATAGGATAAATGCATAATTGTATTATTAGCCCGAAAAAAGGAATAATAGAATAGAATATGGGATATATATATAATAGGATAGTAATTATTCAATTAATTAAAGTTATAATTTATTTTTAGAATAGGAATATACATAATTTGCCCTATTTTGTTCATATATAGGAAAAAAAATACAAATGTGTTTAACTTAGTTCTTGTATCCCACTCAATGCTGTAGTTGTGAGGCTAAGTTAGATAGTTGATTAGAAGTTTGGAAGGACACAATTATGTTATAAGCCCTGTGAACCACCAACCAGGATAATTAACTTAATCAATGAGAGTGTGTAGCTAAGTAGGATTATTCATCTTGTTGTAACCCTGGGCTTCTCCTCATTATTGTTCAAGTACTTTACATTATCGCATTGTTTAAGTTTACTTTTAGTTTTGTATCTCAAGTAATCTTTGTTACTTTGGCACTTGTTTAATCTTCATAGAGAACTAAAATTTGATAGTTGTTGAGCAAAAGTACTTGTAGGATCGATACTTGGCTTTCTAAATGCCATTTTACTACTTGGTATACCACGTATTCTTGCATGTGAACTTGGGTGCAATAGGATTCCATTTCATGAGTATTGTCCATGCTTAATAATCTAAACGTGTATTTTATTTTTCCTCCATGGATAAGAAGTACTTGAGAATACTATGGAAACTCCCACTATTAAAGCCTTAGTCGAGGGTAAGGCAGGGGTCATTGTAAAGTAAAGGGTAGAGGTTGTATAGAAGAAGCATATCCCACTAGAGAATGAGTTATGTCAACCTTAACTAATCCTAAATTTAAGCATAATGATACGGTTTATCAACTAGAAGATTTGGAGCAGCTCAGGTCTCTCAAGGTTTCATGGTCACTCAATATCACAGGGTTTGTTGGTTAATTTTTTGGGTTGTTTGGATGGCATTCCCTATATTGGTAATCTAACAAGTACACTAGAAGGTTTTTAGAATATAGAAGGTGTACTGTCACTAGGTCAGGCTACTGCCCATGGTTTTTAGACTCTCAAGGAATGGCCAACTTATATTGTGTCCTTATACATTGATACTTTTGCTATGAGATTAGTTGTCCCACCTATTGTGCTAGGTCATGTTATGTCTGCTGACGAGTAAAATATATTTGAGATATTCATTATGTTAACCTTTCCTAAGTTTGGATGTGCCATTGGTTAGGATGTTTATTAGTATTTAATTGACTATCAAGTGAGGTTGCATAACTTTAAATCTCTCGAGTTCTATGATATTGCTTACACTACCTACTATTTGACTAATCAGCTTGGAAGTTGTAGCAGGTTCCGTTCAGTTGACTTAGACCTAGTTTTCTGGGTCTTTTCTAGAGTGACTTAAGACCTTTAGATTGAGTGACAAGAAGAGGGATGAGTTTTATAATTTGGAGTAGGGTGATAACGCTCAATCTACAGCTCTCGTGGGAGTGTAAAGCGGTCGTTAGCAAATATAGAACCCAACCTGGGTTGGGTATCGATCCCACAGAGAATAGCTTGGCCAACAAGCAAGAGAAATTACTAGACTTTTAGTGCAAGTCTCGTAGGAAAGGGGGGATTGTAGTATGTAACCAAAACAAGAATGTAAGAACTGAAAATAGCAAAATAAAGAGAGATTGTCACGTGTGTTGTAAACAATGAGAATTGAGGCGTTGGGGTTATGTCCACCTTCTGAGGTATACGTCTCTATTGGCTATGAGTGTGTAGAGTCTTGACATGTAATTGCTTATAGAGAATTGTAGTCGATGGTAAATCCAAGCGTCTCTCGACCTAAACAAGGACTATTTCACTTTAACTCTCTCGAGCTTAAAGCGTGACTAACGGTACGAATTCTCCAAGAAGTTAGTCCAGGTACGGCACTAGCTTTTTAATAGGAAAGGGTGTCCTACTACCTTGACATTATCTCTTTTCCAGACAAATAACTTTTCTCTCGAACAAGTCAGATGTTAGACTGGCGTTGGTCTATGCGTCTTCTTTTCTAGACAAATAACCTTTCTCTCGAACAGGTTAGATGTTAGAATGGCGTGTTCTTGTGTTTGAACCGCAAAGAATGTAGATTTAAGATGAAGAGAATAATGATATAAGCAATATACTTGTCTTGAACTCACAAACTCATAGCTATAGATAGTAACTCATTCGGTTTCCATAACCCCAACTAAGAGATTTAGTTACCCATGAATGCGAAGGATATCACGTTTTGCATGGTGGATGGCGTGAATAGTAGGTGTTTGGCGTGTGGTTTTAGTGATTCCGTAGCAAGTAACGATTCTCTTGTTGTGGAATTTAAGAGTAGAAGAATGAAGAATTGAGAATGGGTTGTAGGAAGATGTCTTAATTGTAAGGAGATGAATGAATTGTCAGAATGTCTCCTTCCCTTTCTCCTTTCTTGAAAATCTCTAACATGATAGGGTATTTATAATACTCCTATCCTACTCCTACTAAACTAATAAAATAAATAACCAAATCCTAATATACTAATGAAATCCTTGACCCAATTGTACTAGGGTAAGGTTACAAAATTATAATCCAAATAGAATGATGAAACACATAACCTAATTGCACTAGGTTAATGTATTATGGCAAAAATCCAGCTTTGTGTCTGTAAGTCCCAAAGTCTTCAGAAATGCTGTTTTAGCCCGGGACAGATTTTCCATGCAGCAGATTTAGTCCTTTATGCGTCCAGCTCCTTTCCATCTCGTTTGTGAGCTTTCTTTTGCGTCAAGTAAGCCATAAATTGCTGTATTTTGCATCATTTATACCTGAAACTTTCCTAATCACATTTGTTAGCTCATTTACAGGAAAAAGGACTAAAAGTGTACGAAATAGATAATTAGTTCTCGAAACTAGGCTAAAATATGGGCAAAATATATTGATATAGGCGCGTAATTTCGCCTATCATCATAGGGCTCCATGAATATTGCTGAGTATGAGGCTTAGTGTCATGCCTTATTTAGATATGCCATTATTATTATCTTTATTGAGTTTGAGATAATCTAAAATATTTTTTAGGGTTTTTCTAGTCATTACCAGTTGGTTTTGACTTATTTTGCTATTTCTAGTGGTTCATTTTTAGATTATAGTGAATTATGCCAAAATAATTAAAACTGCTCGTCAAGGTGTGAACGGTAGACATACAAAGGGTGCATCAATAGGGTGATTTTTGTGGTTATAAATCTTGATGTAGGGATATTATGGGTATAGATTCTCAATTATATCGCAAGATATTAGTTTAAGAAGCTTTTTGTAGCTTATATGGTAGGTTTGCATGTTTTGTAACTTCTAGTGGTTAGTGATCGAACCATGGAGGCCGAGGGTCTTATTCTAGTTCATCAGGTTATAAATGATGTTTTGATTTTTTTGGGCCCTCTCAGTATGATTTTTCTAGTTGAGGATCTTTTATGTATGACAAACAAAGTCACTTCACGAGAGATTATCCATAATATGCTATCGGTTTTTTCAATAGATATGTTCACTTTATGTTTATTTGACTCTAGCCTTAGTAGTTAGAGGTGTTATAAATGGAAGTAGTGGTGGTTCTATAGGTAGTAGAGGTAGGGATTAGGGAGCATGCACTTTGGATAAGGAGTAACTTAGTCTAGTAGCAGATGTGGTAAGTGCTATACTTTTCTTAAGAGACCAATTTCAAAGGCTTCTGATGGAGTCATTATAAGTAGCATCCTACTACAGTATTGTTTGATCCTGTGTATACACTTCTTATGTTTATACATATTTTTTATTGGTATTGAAAATATATGTGAGCCAGTGTGCTTATCTATGTATCTAACCTCATAGGTGATTCTTTAATGCTGGATCGAGTGTACTAATGTATTGTTGTTGCGTTTATGTGGCATGAGACTTGGGTGGACTTTATTATCCTTGACATGGTTTATTTTGATGTTATCTTAGTTATGGATTGTTTCATTCCTTATCATGAAATTATTGATTTTCACTAAGACCATGACTTTAGCTACTCTAGCATTATTAGGTTAGAATGGAAGGTTGGTTCTATCTCATGTCTACAGTGTATTATATCTTTCTACTTGCTCGTTGCATGGTAGAAAAGGGTTGTCTTTCATATCTAGCTTATATTGGTGATGCTAGCATTGTTTCACTACCTCCTTTAAATTCTTTGTGGGTTGTTAAACAATTCATAGATGTGTTTTTTTACAGACTTAACTAATATGACTCCTTACTATGATATTAAGTTTGTTGTTGATGTTTAGTCGGTCACTAAGCTATTTCCATTCCTCTTTATAAAATAGCCTTGGTAGAAGTGAATGAGCAATTATTAGTTTATTAGATAAGGGTTTTATTAGATCTAGTGTGTCTCCTTAGGGTGCTCTTATATTATTTGTACAAAATAAAGATGGATCCATGCACATATGTATTTATTATTGATAATTAATTAAGGTGGCTATCAAGAATAAGTATCCTCCTCCTTTCGCTGATGAATTATTTGACCAGCTTTAGGATGCTTCTTGTTTTCTAAGTTTGATTTAATATTTGTTATCATTATTTGTGGATTATATCTTTGAATGTTCCAAATAAAGCATTTTGGATATGTTATGGCCATTATGAGTTCTTAGTAATATTTTTGGGTGGACTAATACCCTAACAATAAATATGGAGTTAATGAACAGGTTATTTTAAATTTATCTTGGTTTATTTGTGATTGTTTTCATCAATAATATTTTAAGAATGAGGCTGACCACATGTGATATTTTAGAATCATACTTTAGAGATTGAGGGATTAGGAGTTTCATGCCAAAGTTCTCTAAGTGTAAGTTTTCATTGGATTCTATTTCTTTATCAGGCTATATTATAATCAAGGATGATATTATGGTCGATCTAGACAAGGTAGCAACGGTTTGTGATTTAGTTAGACATGTTTTGCAATCAAGGTTTTGAGTTTTGTTGGGTTAGTATGCTATTATCAATTCTTTATGCAAGGTTTCTCTTTTATTGTGGCTCATTTGACCAAGTTGACTTTGAAGAAGATTGTATTTAAGTGTTAAAATATATGTGATAAGAGTTTTCAAAAGCTTAAGGAGTTATTGATGTCGGCTCTTATCTTCACCCTGTATGAGGAGAACATTACTTACATTGTTTTATGATACTTATGGAGTTGTCATGGGTGGTGTCTTGATGTAGTAGGGAAAGGCGACTGCTTATGTTTCTCTACAATAAAAGAATCATGAGATGAACTACCTTCTTTATTATTTGGAGTTACTTGTTATTGTGTTTATATTGCAATTACTGGTGACACTACTAGTATGGTGTTTATTGTGAGGTTTTCTCTGATCATCATAGCCTTCAATACTTCTTCACTAAGAAAGATCTTAATATAAGATAATGTCGATGGTTAGAGTTTCTTAAGTACTATGGTCTCACTATTCTTTCTTATCTAGGCAAGTCTTATGTTATAGTGGATGCCTTGAGTTAGAAGGAAGAATGTATGGGGATTTTAGATTATCTATTGGTAGGAGAGCGAACGTTAGCCGTATATTTTTAATTCTTAGCTGGATAGGTTACACCCTAGAATATTTTTGCCTTTGTTGAGGCTAGATCTTTTTTTATGGAGAAAAATCATGCTCGCTAATTGATAATGAGAAATTAAGGGTGATTCAAGATAAAGTGTTGAGTGGTGAGACGAAGAGAACACTTCTTGACCTTAATAGTGTTTTGAGGACTGTAGTTATTTTCGTATGTCGAGAGTTAGTAGATAGTGTAGACTGATCTTGAAGGAGGATCATTAGTTGAAGTATTTTATTCAGCAAGGAGTGGCCAAAATGTATTATGACTTGAAGTAACACTATTAGTGGTATGACATGAAAAAGGATATTATTTGAATTGCTAATAGATGAAGAGTATGCAAAAGAGTTATGCCTACCATTAAGTCCATGATGTGGCATTCATGCTTGGTGTGTGGGTTTTGTTAGAAGTATAACCCATGAAAGTGTAATGAGATTTGGGAAGAAAAGAAAGTTTAGTCTAAGATTTATTGCGCCTCTTGAGATTCATAAGAAGTTTGGAGATACAGTATATAAGCTAGTTTTTCCTCCACATCTATCAGTTGTTCATCTGGTATTCTATGTTTTCCTTTTAAAGAAATACCATCCAAAGATTCTCATCCAATATGACGGGACTCAGTTCATTAGATCCCAATGAGGTGGACCTCATTGCTATTCTAGATAGGTAGACTGGAAAGAGGTCCAAGCATATCAATTATGTGAAGGACAACTGGAGACATTACCCAATCGATGAGGCTACATGGGAGGTTGAGTCTAATATGCAGAGTTTATACCCTCAACTTTCTATAGATTTAGGTCCTTATTTTCATTTTATTGGGAATGTAACAATCCTTGATATAATTTTTAGATTTTGTTGGTTTTTGACCATTTTTCTTAATCCACAATTATTATTTGCTATTCATGAATTATGGTGTTAGTTGTCACGGTACCTGAAGAATTTAAGAGTGATTTGAGTGAGTTTGAGCTTTTCAGAAATCATTAAAGTGTTCACTTTGAATTTGGTTAACTTTTGGTGATCCAAGCATTCAATGGTGATTCTTTCAGTTCCATTAGATCAAAAATATTGATTTTGGTTTCGTAGTGTTGTTGGTTTGTGTTTCGAGCCTTTATATTTAGTTTTCGTCTTTTAGATAAGAAACTAGTTAAAGTTAGTTTAAATGGGTCCTAGAGGTTAACATGTTGAATATAACCTCTTCTCATAAATTTGATGGTTTCATTAATTTCAAAACATCAAAATTAACCTAGTAGCATTATCATATTCTCTTTATAAGTTCTTTAATAAATTCCAACGGTTAAATTAGGACTATTTTCAAAGTCTTTGCTGTTGGTTTGGTGTTTTCTAGTGCAACAAATGAACCTCCTCTGCATTTGCATAAGTCTCCTCGTGTCTTGGGCAAATTTTGATTCCATTCTCATCCATTTTCACTATTTTTCATCTTTGAGACCTTGGTTCTTGGCAATTTTAAAGTAGTTTTTTGTCCATCTTGTGTGGACAAACTCTAAATTCCTATGTTCATTATTTTCACTTGATTTCATCTTCAAAATGATTTCAAACCTAGATTTTGCAGCTTTCACTTAATAAATTGCAAATTGATTTTTCTTTGATTTCAATTCTGATTTTAACTCATTTTTTGTTGGGTATTCATATTTATAGTCCTTGAAGTATGGAAAACATAAATCTTAAATAAAATTTTAGTCTTACCCTTTTTTCCTTTCGGGTGTATTTTTGAACCTAGAACAAAAGTAGCCAATATAGGTATCATTTGACTCTTTTTAATATGTATATTATGTTTTGATATACATGGTTCATTTTGAGGCCATTCATAAAGAAAAATCTTCCCATTGAATGGTCTAGGCTTGTGTTTTATCTTTTTGAGGTAGGTTATGAATTAACATTCTTCAGACTAGATGGGTAGTTAACCATTCATATAAAGCATGCTATCAGTTGGGGATTTTATTATGAGAATCATATTTTTAATATAGTTATTCTATTGTGTTTCCCATGTGGGGGCCTAGAGTATTATTGTTTACTTGAGATAATTATTTTTGTTGTGACGCCCGAAATAGGCTTATTGAACATCTTATTTGACTTGAGAGATGATTATAGTGGTGGCACCCAATGTGGGGTAGGTATTATTCTTGATAAAGAAGTATTTGCCATCTATCTTTGTTGTGATGTCCAAGAAGTGGATTGATTTGATACTGTTGATATCTTACATGACTATTCATTAATGTGGTACCATGTGATGGTTTATAGCCAGATTTATTGAGATATTGAGAAGATTTGAGCTTATTAGATACCATATTTAATTTGATTCATTACATATGATATTGTAGTATTTATTGAGCATGCGTTGTTATATAATTAAGTCATATACATGTAATTTGTAGTACATAGAAATACTAATTATGAAATAAAATGAAACACTTTATAAAACCCTTAACCAATGATATTTCTAGCAAGGTTGATCGATATATGAGATTGATATTGTGAAAGTATATGGATTACGACCCTCCATGGGTCCTGTCCTGGAACGTTTTACTTGGAAAGTTTATATAAGTCTATGTGATGGTTTACTTCATCATCATCCACTATATTTGCATTACATTGCATCATTAGCACCTCTGTTTAATAGTGAACTAGCAGTGAATATTGGTTGGGATTGACTTGTGGATTAGTATGAACTAATATGATCTAAATAAGGGCCTAAGGAAGAGAGCATGAAAATATGAGGGTAGTAGAAGAAAATAAGAGTTTAGTTGGTTACTTTATTAATTAAGTGTATGTTTTATTTTAGATATTCATGTCATAATTACATGATTTAACTTGGGTTGACCAATGTTTCTTAATAAGTGTGGCTATACTGATGCTACCTTTACTTTACCTTTTTTAGGGTATAGTCTATTAAAAAGTCAGTATTTGATGTTGCTCTTACTAAACCCTTTTTGGGATATAATGGATCAGTTTAGGTTTATTGCTTTATGCGGAGAGAGATCTCAAAAAACTTTTTTATTCTAATTCCTATGGTGGAAGTTGAGTCTTATTTATTATTCTCATCTTGTAGTAGTTCATGTACCTGTCTAGTCTATATCTTTGGGGTAGAGTACGTCCTTATGCTATTGAATTGTAATACCCCATATTTCCCTAACTTAATTTAACTCTCAGTACATGAGTATTCATATATAAAAATTTTAAAATACTCATGATTTTTCAGTTTAGAGCCTGTATTTCCCTAGGAAATTTAGTCAGGTTTTTGACAATATAAAATTAGCCCAAATCCAATACCCGAGTGAAGAGTTATAGCCATTTTTGTAAAACAATGTAGCACCTCGTACATCATCGTGTCGCGGAGAGGGTGAAAATAGAAATCATAAAAATCTAGTGAGCCATCGTGATCCCACCGCATTGCGCCACCAACTATTTTCCTAATTGTCATTTTCCAGTATGACTTCGTGATCATGGCACACCGTGCCAAGAGATAAATTTGCATATAGTGGGGTGCCATGATTGTATCGTGTCACGCTAAGCTCCCAGGTCAGAATAGTTAATTTCTAGTAAGACGACGCAATAGCACCGCATCGTGCCAAGGGCCTAGATCAAGAAATGTTGACAAAAATTTAAAATGTCTTCCAGGGGTAAAGAAGTCTTTTCCCATATATTTAATCAGTCCAGGTACAGGATTTAATACCTAAAAATGTAATTAGGCCATTATTACTCACTTTTCCCTAAATCAAAAAGCACTCTCTCCCTAATAGAAAAAAACCCTAGCTTCAAAAAATCAAGACCAATCCTCAAGAAAATCATCAAGGGCTTTAAGAATTAAAATACCCAGGTATGTTAGCTGTTCATCTATGGGTTCCTTTCACCCATTGAGTCAAAGAATAAATTTTTTTAGAACTACTAAATTATTGATTCATGATTTACATGCTTGAAATTGGATTGTATTCATGTTCATGAAATTAATTGAGTTTCAATATATGATTTATTATAGATTCCATGAAATTGAAATAGCATGTATATTGAATTGTGTAATTCCCACGCTATAATTCTTGAATTAGCAAGTTTGGTGTTGTAGTTACAATGTATAAATGTTGTCCATGATTTTATGCATTAGGTTGTGCTCCCCATGTGTTTGATGGAATGTTCATGTGAATTAAATGGTGAAATCATGACATGCTAGCATATGTATAGGTTATGCCCTACAAGTGTTTGATAAAATATCTCTATGAATAAATTATGAACAACTGGACATTGTCATGCTTCTTAAGATCATGCTATGATTTACTTTTCATGCTATTGAGTCATCGGGTATCTAATACCCGATATTCTAGTTGTTTACCGAGAGGTACAGTAGTTACAGAATAGTCTCAGTAATATCGTGATCAATAGTACTCAGTCAGTTACAAAACTCAGTGATCTCAGTCCAGTTCAGTTAGTTAACACAATCAATAACAATTAAGTCAAATCTAGTACAGTCTAGTAATCAGTCCCCGATCTATTCATTTGGGAGTAAGATTCATCACCGAGTGAATCCAAGGATGGGGGATCACCTGCCAGTAGAGCGTGTGATCCTTAAGAGAAGTCCTTGGATTCCATAACTATCTGTCCAGCGTAGGTTGAGACATCAACCTTCCAATTAAGAGTTGATGAGGTGTTTTAAACTGCCAGTTGAGGGTACCACCATTCTCATTAGAGTACCTGCCAGATGTGGGTAACTCAACAGCTTGTCTTTTCTAGTGGCACGGTACTGATACCCTTCCAACTAGGGTTACAGGTTGGACCCCAGTTATTTTATTTGGGGTATGAAATTTAAATGATTACATTTCATATTTTTAGTTTTAGTTTTAGTATAGAACTCAATTTAGTTCTGCCGAATCAGGACTGTCAGACACAACAAATCAGTTTCAGTAACTTAGTTATGAATAATCTCAGATATTAGTTACTCATTTATCAGAACTCAGAACTCAACTTCAGTATAAGCAGATACAATATAGACATAAATAAATGCACAGTATTGCATTCACAGTACTTACAACAGTTTCAGTTATCTATGTGTTCATACTCAGTTATTCCATATCATTCAGTCAGTTTTTATTCATGCATCTGAACCCTTACATTCAGCCTTATCTCATCCAGCATACTAGTACATTCCACTTACTGACTCATACTTTCTCTTTGCATTATGATTTCTCATATCATAGGTTTGGATACTCAGGTTCTCGACCGTGCTGAGATAGATTCAGTTAGCAGTAGAAGATAAAGTAGTGAGTCCTCATCTATCGAGGATATGTTTCTATTTGAATATTTCAGTTTATCAGTACTTCAGTGGTCGGAGTTAGTTGGGTGCTTGTCCCATCAACTCCACATTCAGACACTTTAGATAGAGGCTTTTTAGGCTAGACTAGTTTATACAGTATTTAGTTTTTTAGATGATGTTATTAGTTGCTATTTATCATTATTGAGATTATGAACCTTATGGAATTTCAACCTACTTTACATATTAGTTCATTATATATTATTCAATGCTCACACTAGGTACCAGTCATGGGTTAGCTTGTGATCCTTCAAGGTCATAAGCACCATGTAGTGTCTGGGGTACAGACTCGGGGACTTACAAACTTTATATCAGAGCCTAAGGTTCAATAGAGTCCTAGGGAGTCTAAAAGTTTCATTAAGTAGAGTCTTGTACATGGGTGTGTAGCTCGCCACACTTATGGACAAGAGGCTATGAGATATATTTAGGAAAAGTTTCCCTTCTTTCAGTATTCATGTCATGTGAGTGATTATGAGATCAAGTTAAACTCGTAGTCTAATCCTTTTCTTCCTTCCATTTACAGAACATGCCTCTAAAATAACAATGAAAGAAGAACAGAAAATCAATCACCACCTCAGCCTGTTCAGGCAGATCTCCTGGACGAGCATATCTCTTATGCAGAATTCAGAGCTACATTTACCACTCTAGTAAATTTCATAGCAACTTAGAATAAACGACCAATTTTTGTTCAGGCTAACCCAGTGGACAATACTGCTGTAGTTAGGATTCTGAACTTCGCCCAAATAAATCCTCACCTATTTTCAAGTTCTAAGTCAGAAATGGATCCACAGGAGTTCTTCAATCAGGTTTAAAAAGTCACAAATATCATAGGAATGACTTTCTGTGATATTGTTTAGAAATTTTCTTATCAGCTACAAGATGTAGCTCATACGTGGTTTAAGTAGTGAAAGTTAGACAGGGGCACAAATGTAGAGCCCATAGAGTAGGAAGAGTTTGCTACTACTTTTCTAGAAGATTTTTTCCCTTAGAGATGAGAGAAGCCAAGGTGTTAGAGTTCATCAATATTAGGCAAGGCAGCATATGTGTGAAAGAGTATTCCCTCACTTTTACTCAGTTAGATAGATATGCTCCCCATGAGGTAACAGACAGTAGGTCCAGAATGAGCAAGTTCGTGTCAGTGGTGTCAGAACGTATACTTAAGAAGTACAGAACAGTGATGTTAATTAAGGAGATTGACTTATATAGGCTTATGGTTCATGCTCAGCAAATAGAAGAGGCTAATAATAAAGAGAGAAAAAGAGGGAAAGTAAGAGAGCTAGAATTGGTAACTTCAATTTCACTCAGCCTAAGTCAGAAGGCGGTAACCATTCCTAGTTCTGTCCAAAGTCTTCAGTTCCATCTCCGTCCTCAGCCAGTTCTCCAGTACCTAAGTTCAGAAATGGTAACAAGGATAGGTTTGCAGGCTCTAAATCTCAGGGTAGTGTCAGTAGTGATCGAACAAATCCTCTTTGCCAGAAATATGGCACAAACCATTAGGGTGTCTGTAGAGCTGGCAATGATGTTTATTTTGGGTGTAGAAAACCAGGCAACAGGGTTAGAGATTATCCTCAGTCAGGTTTCCAGGGTCTTTGCAATTATTTCTCAGCTCAGTCCAATCATGCAAATCATGAGGGTGCCACCTCCAGTGCCACCTGTTGGCAACGCCCAAATAGGCTTTATGCACTTTAGTGTCAATAAGATCAAGAAAATTCTCCTTGTGTGGTCACTGGTATGTTACATATTTTTTATTTACATGTCTATGCCTTAGTAGATCCAGGAGCTTCTTTGTCTTTTGTAACTCTTTACATAGCCATAGAGTTTAAGGTCAAACCAGAGATCTTAACAAAGCCTTTTTCAGTCTCTACCCAGTGGGTCAGTCTGTCATAGCCCAGCGGGTATATAGGAACTATCCGATTATGATATCTCAGAAAGTCACTTCAGAAGTCTTAATAGAAGTAGAGATGATGGATTTTGATTTCATTTTCGGCATTGATTGGCTTCATTCATGCTATGCCTCAGTTGATCATAGAATTAAAATAGTTTATTTTCAGTTTCCAAATGAACCATTCCTTGAATGGAAGGGTAGTACTACAACGCTTAAGGGATAGTTGATTTCATACCTTAGAGCAAGAAGAATGATATCCAAGGGTTGTCTTTATCATCTCGTGCACCTCAAAGACTCTAGTTTAGAGACTTCTAGTCTTGAGTCAATTCTAGTAGTAAATGAATTCTCAGATGTGCTTCCTAAAGATCTTCCCCGAGTTCTTCCAATATCAGTAATTGAATTCAGAATTCTGCTTCTTCCAGACACTCATCCTATATCTATTCCATCATACATAATGGCACCAGTAGAACTCAGATAATTAAAAGAACAATTAAAAGATCTCTTAGATAAGGGATTCATCAGATCCAGCATCTCCTTATGGGGTACACCAGTTTTATTCATGCATAAGAAAGACACGGTTCTCTTAGAATATGTATAGACTACTATCAAATGAACAAAGTCACAGTCAAGAATAAATATCCACTTCCTAGAATTGATGACTTATTTGACCAACTTTAGGGCGCCAGTTACTTTTCTAAGATAGACCTCAGATCAGGCTATCATCAGCTCAGAGTCAGAGAATGTGAAATCCCAAAAATAGCCTTTAGAACTTGGTATAGTAACTTTGAATTCTTAGTTACGTCAATTTTCCTTACCAATGCTCCAACAGCTTTTATGGACTTAATGAATTGCGTGTTCAAGCAGTATGTGGACATGTTCATTATATTTTGTATCAATGACATTCTTCTCTATTCCTATAGCACTAATGATTATGCAAATCACCTCAAAATCGTACTTCAGACCCTCAGATCCCATTAGTTGTTCACTAAATTCAGTAAGTGCAAATTATGGCTAAGGTCAGTATCATTCCTTGGTCATATTATTTTCAGTGATGACATTATAATTGATCCTCAAAAGATCAAGGCGGTCAGAAATTAGCCTAGACCCATTTATCTATCAGATATTAATAGCTTCTTAGATTTAGCTGGTTATTACCATCGGTTCATTGAAAGGTTTTCTTCTATTGCATCCCTCATATCCAGATTGACTTAAAGAAAAGTCAACTTTTAGTGGTCAGATTCTTGTGAGATGAGTTTTTAGAAGTTGAAGACTCGACTAACCTCAGCTCTAGTTTTGACCTTAACAGATGGTTCAATTGGTTTGTTGTGTACTTTGATGCATGTAGAGTAGGTTTAGGTTGTGTCCTCTTGTAGAGAGGTATGGTCATAGCCTATGCCTTTAGACAGATTAAGACATATGAAAAGAATTACCCAACCTATGAGCTTGAGTTAGCAGCTATGGTGTTTACCTTAAAGATTTGGAGACATTATCTGTATGGGGTACATGTGGATGTATTCATAGACCACAAAATCTTGCAGTATGTCTTTTCTCAGAAAGATTTGAATTTGCATCAAAGAAGGCTGTTAGAGTTATTCAAAGATTATGATATAAGTTTTCTGTATCATCCGAGCAAGGCAAATATAGTGGCAAATGCTCTCAGTAGGTTGTTTATGGGTAGTGTTCCTTATGTTGAGAATGGTAAGAAAAAGTTAGTTAAGAAAGTTCATCAGCTTGCCCAACTAGGTATCTGGTTAGTTAATTCAGCAGAGGGTAGTGTGTGGGTATAGAATAGTTCAAAATCATCTCTGGTTGCCGAAGTAAAGGAAAAGAAGGATATAGATCCCAGCCTTGTTAAGTTGAAAGATTCAGTCAGATATCAGAAAGTAGAGGTTTTCTCCCAAGAGGGAGATATTTTGTTGAGTTTCCATGTTCGACTATGTTTTTCAGGTACAGATAACTTGAGGAAGTATATTCTTGTAGAAGCGCTTAGTGTGCATTACTCTATTCATCTAGGGGATACTAAGATGTACCGTGATTTATGGGTGATCTATTGGTGGAGTGGGATAAATAAGGATATCGTTGAATTTACAGCTAAGTGCCCTACATATCAGCAAGCTAAGATTGAGCACCAGAAGCTTAGTGGGTCCATAGAGGAGTTCAGTATTCCCACATGGAAATGGGAAGAGTAAATATAGACTATGTGACGTTTATGCCTCATACACGTCATGATTCTATTTGGATCATTGTAAACTGGATGACTAAATCAGCTTATTTCTTACCAGTCCATACTTCCTGACAACACCAAAATCTATATTAGAGAGTTGGTTAAGTTACATAGAGTCCCAATATCCATTATCTCTGATAGAGGTACCCAGATTACCTCTTACTTTTGGAAAGAATTCCAAAAGGATTTTGGTACCCAAGTTCACCTAAGTACAACTTTTCACCCTCAGAAAGATGGTCAAGTAGAAAGGACTATTTAGACACTGGAAGATATGTTAAGAGACTACATTATTGATTTAAAGGGTAGTTGGGATGGACACTTACCTTTGATCAAATTCGCATTTAATAACAAGTATCATTCCAGTATTTAGATGGCTCCATTTGAAGTGCTTTATGGTAGGAGATCTAGATCTCCAATCGGTTGGTTCGAGGTCTATGAGGCTGTAGTGTTAGGGCCTGACTTAGTGTTTTATGACTTTGAGAAGGTTATCATATCAAAATGTGAAGAGGAAAGATCTTGAGTTTAAGATTGGTGATTTTGTGTACTTCAAAGTATCTCCCACGAAGGGGGTAAAAAGATTTGGAAAGAAGGGGAAACTAAGTCCCAAATAAATCGGTTCTTACAGAATTATCAACCATTTTGGAAAGGAAACTTACGAGCTTGAGTTGCCTTTAGATATGGCTTCAGTGCACCCAGTGTTTTATGTCTCCTTGCCAAGGAAATGCATTGGTGACCCAGCAGTAATAGTTCCCATAAAGGGCGTAGATATTCAAAATGATCTCTCTTTCAAAGAGGTTCTAGTCTAGATCCTCGATAGCCAGATTCGTAGACTGAGGAACAAATAACTTCCCTTAGTCAAAGTTCTTTGGAAAAATCAATCCATTGAAGGAGCTACTTGGGAAGCAGAGGGGGATATGCAGACAAAATATCCTCACCTCTTCTCCGCAAACTTAGATTCAACTTAAGGTAACAGTATTCTTTAGATTTACTCAATTCCATGTTCAGTTATAATTACAAACTTCATATTCATTACCATTGCATATCATCTTCATGATAGTCATGCATTTATGAATTAGTTCAGCCATGTACTCATGCATCACATATGTATGTTCAGTATGAAAACTCAGCTTATCAGTAGCTTCATTTATGTATTCCATGCACCGGATATACATGTTCAGTGTGTAATCTTAGACAATTAGTGTTTCTCAGCTTAATTAGTCTCATTCGAGGATGAATGTTCCCAAGGGGGAGATATTATAATACCTCATATTTCCCTAGCAAAATTTAACTCTTAGTACATGAGTATTCATATTTAAATTTTCAAAATACTTAGGATTTTTTAGTTTAGAGCCTGCCATTGCGTAGCAAATTCAGTTAGCTTTCTAACGATATAAAATTTGCCCAAATTCAATACCCAGGTGAAGAGTTATAGCCATTTTTGTAAAACAATGTATCACTTAGTACATCATCCCATTGCGAAGAGGATTCAATTGGAAATCGTCAAAATCCAGTGAGCTATTATGATCAAACCGAGCTGCGCCACCAGCTATTTTCCTAATTGTAACTTTCCAGTATGACTCCGTGATCATAACGAGTCGCGCTAAGGGTTAAATTCGCATATTGTGGGGTACCATGATTGTACCACATCACGCTAAGCTCCCAGGTCGCAACTGTCAATTTCCAGTGACATGGGGCGATAGCGTCACATCGCACCAAGGGCCCAAATCGGAAAATTTTGATGAAAATTTATAATGTTGTCCAGGGAAAAGAAGTTTTTTCCTATAAATTTAATTAGTCCAGGTACGAGATTTAATCTCTAAAAATGTAATTAGGCTATTACTACTCACTTTTCCCCAAATCAAAAAACATTCTCTCCATAATAGAATAAAACCCTAGCTTCAAGAAATCAAGAGCAATCCTCAAGAAAATCACCAAGGGCTTCAAGAATTAAAATACCCAGGTATGTTAGGTGTTCATCTATGGGTTCCTCCACCCATAGAGTCAAAGAATCCATTTTTTAAAACTACAAGATTATTGATTCATGTTTTACATGCTTGAAATTGGATTATATTCATGTTCATGACATTAATTAAGTTTTAGTCCATGATTTATTGTATATTCCATGAAATTGAAATAGCATGTATATTGAAATGTGTAATTCCCATGTTATAATTCTTAAATTAGCAAGTTGGGAGTTGTAGTTACAATTTTTACATATTGTCCATGATTTTATGCATTAAGTTGTGCTCCCTATGTGTTTGATGGAATGTCCATGTGAATTAAACTGTGAAATCAGGACATGCTAGCATATGTATAAGCTTATACCCTACAAGTGTTTGTTAATATGTCTCTATGAATGAATTATGAACAAGTGGACATTGTCATGCTTTTCAAGATCTTACTATGCTTTACTTTTCATGCTATCTAGTCCTGGGGGTATTTATTACCTTTCAATCTAGATATTTAACTTGAGCTACAATAGTTACAGAATAGTCTCAGTAATGTCATGATCAGCAGCACTCAGTCATTTACAGAACTCAGTCCAGTTCAGTCAGTCAATATGATTAGTAATAGTTTAGTCAAATCCAGTACAGTCTAGTAATCAGTCCATGGTGTATTTATTTAGGAGTAGGATTCAGCACTTAGTGAACCCAAGGAGAGGGGCTCACCTGCCAGTAGAGGGTGTGATCCTTAGATGCAGTTCTTGTATTCCAGAGCTACGCAGCGTTGGTTGAGAAATTAACCTTTCAGTTTAGGGATAATAAGGTGTTTTAACCACCCAGTTGAGGGTACCACCATTCTTATTAGAGTACCTGCCAGATGAGGGTAATGCTTCAGCTTGTCTTTACCCACGGCATGGTGCTGACACCCTTCTAATTGTGGTTACAAGTTGCACCCCAGTTATCTTATTTGGGGCATGTCAGCTAGATGATTACTTCCCACAGTTTCAGTATCAGTTTCAATTTTAGTATAGAACTCAATTCAGTTTTATTAAATCAGGATAGTAAAACACAGTCAATTAGTTTCAAATTTGGTTATCAGTACTCTCAGATATCATTTGCTTAGTTATCAAAACTCAGAACTCAGCATTAGTAAAAGTAGATACAGTATATACATACATAAATGAACAGTATTGAATTCTCAGTACTTATAGCAGTTTCAGTTATCCATATTTTCATACTTAGTTATTCTATATCATTCAGTCAGTTATTGTTCAAACATATAATCCCTTGCATTAATATTTACCACATCTATCATACTAGTAAATTCCATGTACTAACACATACTTTCCCTATGTGCTATGATGTCTCATATCATAGGTTCATAAGCTCAGGTTCTCGATAGCGCTTAGACAGATTCAGCTAGCAGTAGCAGATTTGGTAGTGATTCCTTATCTATTGAGGATATGCTTTTATTTTAGTATTTCAGTTTATCAGTAATTCAGTAGTCGGAATTAGTTAGGGGCTTGTACCATCAACTCCATATTTAGACAGTTTAGATAAAGGCTTTTTAGACTAGACTAGTTCAGATAGTATTTAATTTTTTAGATGATGTTATCAGTTGTTATTTATCAGTATTCAGATTATGAACCTTATGGTATTTCAATCTATTTTCTACATTTTTTCAGCATCTATCATTCAGTGCTCACAGCAGTTACCAGTCATGGGTTAGCTTGTGGTCCTTCGGGGTCATAAGCATTGTATGGCATCCAAGGTACAGAGTTGGGGCATTACATGAATATTGTAACAAAGTTTTGTAATAATTGAGGTGTTTAATATTATTCTTGTATTACTTATGCATATTTCTCATTGGGTGGTAAGGGTTCTCCTATCTAGGTAGATTAGAGTATGTGCTTTCATGATCTGGTTAGTTGGGGTGTGATTATTGTTATCAGAGCCTAAATTACAAGTATTCTAGAACTAGAGAAATTTTTTATTAGATTTTTGCAGATTGGTGCATGACATCCTCACCTAATCTTTGGGTCGCTATGTGATATTCTAGGAATTATTCCTTTCTTTCCTTTTGTGTTGTCCTAGATGATTGTTTGCATGGGCTGAGTCCAATTGGTATTTCTTGATTGCAATTGGTTTCTTAATTGAAACATATAGAGGTCCCCTGACATAGCTTTGAATAAACAAGTAATAGGAATTGAAATAGAAGGTTCCAACTAGTATATGGCCATAAGGGGTATGTTTAAACTAGTAGATAATCAATTAGTGATCATCAGGAATGTGAGTCGAATGATCTATTTAGAAAATCAAGAGTGATGGCTAAAATTTTATTAATTAAGGAAATATTTAGAGCCAATATGGTATGAATTGCAAATGATTTGATAGTTGAGAATTTGTGGTAATTAAGAGTTGTAAGTTGTCCATGTGCTATTGATTGATAATAGCATGATATATGATTAAATATATACTTGATGCTTGAATATAAATTATTGTAGAAGGTACATGTAAATGTATTAAATTAAATTACTATATTCTTGCAATTTCATTGCTTTAAGTGGTAGTTATATGAAAAACATGAGCATGACCAGAGTTAAAATATTGGGAAAAGCCTAGTATTTCCATTAATGTCAAGCTACTAATTTATAACCATGGTAAGAAAATTATGTTTTGATTGTCAATCTTTTTCAAATTGTTGGATTTTTATTTTTGATTGTTTTTTATCTGATGTAAAAAAATTTAAGTGACGTGTTATGGAAGGGAATGAGTGTAAGAGGACAACATGAACTAGAAAACTTTTTAGGGCCGCTATAGTGGGCACTATCCTGCTACTACAACCCCACCATAGTGGGAATTTCACCATGATAGAAATGTTGCGGTAAAGCTATATAGGTGACTATGCGAGATAATCTAGCACTGAATCCCTACCCTATTTTTCCAATTTTTCATTTCATTCCTAACCTATCTAACACATAATTCTAAGCTGCTAGCTATTACACGATCGATATAATATGCATATCACAAGATAATTTTCATGCAGACACTATTGGTTAAATAAAACTAAACATATACATGTGAGAAAATAAAAATGAGAGATTAGTTGTTACATTACACAAATGTGGCAACCCAAATCTTGAATTTAGAAATAAAATAAGGGGAGGGGGAGGTAGGCTGACATACAGCAGGGGATGTAACTAGAGGTCCTATTATCTCTGTAGCTCAAGGATTTGGATCTCTCTCCTTTAAGACCACTCATGAAGGATAAATATATCATATCTCACTCTCTAGCTCGAGGAGCAACTTATCAGTAATGACACACTTTAACATAACCTTATCTCCTTATCCAGCTTCCTTGGGAGCTTCACATAGTCCTGAGCCGTGAAAGGTGGGTATGTGGAACTGGAAAGGGATATACCTTGGGAAAACAAAAAAGCATGCTCCATGAATCTCCTTATGGAACTTAAGTATTTATCCATGTGCTGATAGAGAATCAAGGGATGGATGGAAGGGACATCAATATCCTTATCATCTTTTACTACTTTATCCCTTGATACCCATCTTCTTCTACTTTTTGGTTTAGGAAGACATTCCTTTTACTTTATGGGGATGGAAGGTATTTCACTCTCAGATCTCTATCCATACTACCCTAGGAACCCCTATCCACCTGGAAAACTCAAAAATTAGACTAGGAAGATAAGGAGCCTTTTCATTGCCCTAGTAGAAATCCTATTACTCTATCATAATTTATGTCTCCACATTTACTTATATCCCTTTCAAGGGTCGTCTCCACTAGATCCTAAATTTTAGTCACATCAAAAAGTGTTACCCAAGGGACAAATCCTCTAAGTCACCAATATTAACTATCTCTAAGTATCAACATTGAAGTGCGTGCTCTTAATCCCCTTGGGACTAGTCCTTTAGACTTTTTCTTGAGTAACCTCAACCACCATTGTATTCCTTATATATCATATATGTTTCATTCATCGATACGCCCAAAACCTTTCGTGAGAGTTTTGGTCAGTGTATATCTAAGAAGAAAGGGAAGTATTAGATTGATTTCTAGCCATGAAGTTAATAATCCATCATAAATCATGCAAAAAGTTGATCGAAATCAATAGAGGATCCCAATAATTTCAAAGTTTTAGGAAAAGCTAAGCCCTAAAACGGCAGGGAGTCTACTATTTGTCTTCCTCTATAGAGGGTGTCATTGCAATTCCATGAGATTGCTATAGTGGGAATTTTCCTACTATAGAAGGGCCTCTATAGTGAAATGAGGACACTATAGTAGCCTTCGTCTTCGCTAAAACTCAATCAATGCATCAATGGCACCTTTTACAAAAATTATCTGTTATTGAATTTTTAGGCACATATCGAGGTTAGGGAAGCTTCATAGACTATTATATACTTAAATCAGGGTTTTTAAACCCCTATTCAATTTGTAATTTTCAAGAAAAGTTTAAAAATTAATCCTTTACATTGTCTTCTTGTTCGATCCCTAAATTGGCCACAAACTTATACATTGAACATAGTAGAGGCATTATAAACATTAGAGAAACAACTTTGCTTTGGAATTTCATCCATATACAAACAAAATTTTATTCAAAAATCAACCCCTTAAACTAACTCTATTTCTACTATTATAGGTACTTTTTCATCATAATGCAAGTAATTAAGTATGGAGACAGGGTTATAATGCAAATTACCTTATTTTTGACATTAAAAGCAAAGTGATTGGAGAGGATTGGAGATTTTTGATTTTGAAAAGTGAGAAATGGGTGAGAAACCCATTTCACAACTTTTAATCAGCCCCTTGCCACGATAGTGGCCTGCAACCTATTATAGTGGTGCCACTATGTTAGGAATATTCTTACTATAGCAAGACCCAAATCATTTTAGGGGTGGAAAAATATTATTCTTAACCTTTGAAGTAATTATGGTTCTAGGTGTATTGGTGAAGCTTTAGATAGCTTGGGTACTCATAGTTCGTGTCAATAGTGATCTTGTGCATGTTGATGTTTGAATAAGTTAAGTAAGTTTCATATTATAAATAAGTGTGGTAAAATTTAAGAAATATTTATTGTAATTATGGTGAGAAAAATTTAGATATATTAGTTGGTAATCATTGAGAGAGTATTAATAACTGAGTATGATCTATGGGTTATCCTTCAACTGTGATCGTTTGGAGATAAACGATGGATAAATTAGTATCTATTGTAATAGAACCATTCTATTATTACAAAAATCACTGCAACCAAAGGGACTAGATTATGGGAATTTCATTAATAATCTTGGAATAAGTTCATAAGGGACTTAGTTGAACAAATTTAGACTTAAATATTTTTAGGGTGGCTGACGTTATCCCACTATAGAGGTGCCGTGGTACCATCGCACATGTCATTGTAGATAGGAATCACTGGAATGCATCCATAAGTACAATTTCATGCCTCTATTGTTTCTCCTTGGCGACCAGTTAGGCAAGGTATAATTGAGTAGTAAAGACCCATGCTAGAAAATGTATTCATAATGTAAACTGTCAGGACATTCCATGTGTAGGCATGTGGGAAAATCATTTCGATGGATAAAACTAATCAATTAGGGTTATGTGAATAAGATTAATATTTTTAAATGAGTTATATAATATTATCAATGTTGTTTTACCATTCTGAGCTAGGTTTGATCCATGATAATTCAAGAATGGATGGAGAAATTTAATAAAGATTAACTTGATTTTATGTTTGTTAACTTAATAAGAAATCCACAAGATTTTTTTAAAGAGAATTTGAGTGAGTAGAACTTATGATGTCAAATTTGACACGAATAAGTTAGTCCGAGATGTCATGGATTAAAGGTGCGTCATGAAAAAGGTAAATTTAAGAGGATTTCTAAGAGTTTGCCTCGCTACTCCTGCTATAGCAGGTGGCATTTCACAATAAATACTCTTGCTATAGTGCAAGTCGATGTTGATTAATTCCACTATAGAGGGAGATGTTGCAGTGGGATCAAACCAATATAATGTAGCAAATCACTATAAATATAGAAATTTCTCCAAATTAGTTTATTATTCTGAACTCGTTTTTTGGGGAAGGTCATAGGCTATTTGGGTGATTTTTCTTCAATTTTCATTGATTTTGTTTGTAAAAGTATGCATTTCACCCTCATTAACTATTTTTTTGTTAATTAACCTTAGAATCACTAGTTTATGTATTTTGAAGAGAGTTTAATCTTGAAACAATTTTCTGGTACAAGATATTATATTAGGTGTAGAACCTTTGAGATTTAGATACGAGTAATTAATTTACTCTTTCAAGTCATTAATTTACTCTTGTAGTTGTGAAATTTACAGGTTTTAGGTGAATTATTATCACAACCTGAACCAAGGACTAGACGTAATGGGCATCCTAAGTACAACAAGGACCGGGGACCACCTCCCATCACCCAACCCAACCACTATTAGTATATCTTGAGTTGGCTGAATTTCGAACATCTAACAAGATAGCATATCCAACCATGTAGTGACTTTGGGATAAGTCTATAACAAAGACCAACCCAATCAAGTCTAACCCCCCAATAACCAATCGAACCGGAAACCATAAACCAAAAACAATTATAATAATCCAACATATGTATATAAATATGACATAAACAATCCATACCATAAAAAGTCCATAATTGTCAATCAAAGCGTCTAGACCAACCAAAGAGTACCTAGTCGAGATATGCCCCCTACCATAGACAAAAACAGAAGTCTATGAAAGACAAGAAATATGAAAAGTAAGCCATGACATGAAATAGATGCCTTTTGAACTATGGAACTTCCCCACTTAAATCCAACAACTACTGTACCCGAATTCAATCACTAAGCAAGATGAGTAGAATGGTCGGTTCCTGCATAGCATGGGTATACATCCTCCAGTAGATGATTCAGTGGGTAAATGCTAGTATGTACTCAGAATAAGGATAAAATAATGCCAACCAGTGAAACAAAGCAAAACCAACAAATGGACATAACCATACATACATATATACATATATAACCATGCCTAGAAAGGGAACCGGGTTTAGCAAGCATTTAAAACATTTACCTGGGTTGTGTAGCTTCAGTGTCCTAAACAATTCACGGGCTATAAGGGTTCAGGTTCACCTGGTGAAAGGGCCCCAATGCATGTAACTATACGACAAGGAAAGTATCCTATAGGATAACTATTATATCCCCTAATAGTGCGACATCATGCACACGGTCCACTAAGACCAATTCACATATTGGCAAATATGAGATTCAAGTTTTTGTCCCCTTGCCTTCTACAACTTTGATACACACCCTAACATTATTGTCCAATTAAAACCAGTTTCCAAATAACCAAACAAGTATCCATTTATTAACCAAGGCCATTGATATTGGTATCGTCATACCAACCCTTGCTTGCAAGTATCAACCATTTATAGGTATAAGGGAACTTTAAATTGCCCTTCAATTTACCATATTTATCCACTTGGAGACTTCCCTGTTTTGCACAAGTATAACCATTTATCCTTTTATCTTTTCAAACCATTTAAACCAATTCCTTTAATGCATTCACTTGGGGAATTTCCATGTATCCCACAAGGTTTTCAATATAGACCAATCATGAGCAACAAACCTTACCATTTAAACCATTGCATAAAATTTTAGACCATGCCAAACATTTAAAGCATTGTTATAATTTAAACCATTCAAAACCATCAAAAACTATTTAGAGTTCCATTACCAAACACGCCATGCAAGAGTTCCAATGCAAGTTCAACAATAGAGTAAAATGTTTTTTGACGCATTTTATCGAACATGTTGAGGTCATACCTTTACAAAGGCCAAAACCAAAGTTAAAAACTAACCAACAACCAACCACATATGCAAATTTTTATCAAAAACATAAAAAAACATAGTTTAAACCAATACCAAACCATATGCATAAAAACCCTCAACAAAATTTTGAAATTCACTACTTATGATTCATAAACCAATGTTTAAAACACTATAATAATGCCTTTAATTTGAAATAAAGATGAAAGAAGGAGTAATGCCTCATAAAACAAGATTCTAAAGAGAAACATGACTCTTGAGCCCTTCTGAAGAATACATGAGAAACCCTAGCCTCCAATTTTCCAAGAGTGAGTTTGGGAGAGTATTTGATGTGTTATGATCATTTAATAAGTGTTATGGAAGTCCATATAGGGTTATATAAAGTGATAATAGAAGGGTTTAGGAGGATTAAATATCCAACTCCCCCTTACTATCCATATCCTAGGGTATGAGTGGTACACCAACTCATACCCAAGACCTTCCAAGACCTTACCTACTGGTTTATACACGACTCACACCTCCCCACTCATACCTAATGGGTAAGAGTGACAGATCCAATCCTACCCACTACACCTATAGTGTGCAGATTCCAAAAGATAACTTAAACATGCACCATACTACTTGCCTTGCACCACTCATATGCTCCTATATAACTCTTACCCTTGTGAGTCGTATCTTGGGAAGTAGACTAGCCTCCTATACTATATAGAGTACAAGTGTCGCCTCAATTCATCCCCCAACTTGCATCCAATGGGTACGAGTGGTACCCTTGAGTCGTACTAAGCCTAGTGAGTCCAAAACTTTGGAAATTTTGCAAGGTTCCAAGACTTGGGATATTTCAGTCACTCCCACTAGTATCACTCATCCTCGAACTACGGGTAAGGGTAAGAGTAAGAACGAGGCAACACATTAACACACATCAAATTTCTCACAACCAAGGTAGAGGTCAACACAAATAAAGATGAGAAGATCATCATGTATCCCAAGCATGATAAATACCCCAACACCCTTATTCCGACCTTTAACTAAGTTAGAAAACAACAATGCAAGAGGAACTATTCCTCACCTTTATCCAATTTATAAATCAAAAGATGTCTTGAATAACGCATACCTTATGCATGAATTTCCAAAACAAATATCCAACGCATATCTTTGGACTACATGCCCTCTTCCGCATCCCAATTTTTTTTTTGGGATTCTTGTTTTACTATAAAACTTTTTATGAAGCCATACCTTTGGTACAAAATCGGTGAACTTATGATCAAAGATTCCACTTAAGGAACAAGGAATTTGAGATATACCACCCAAAGGAACCAACCAACCAAGGACCATCTATACCTTGCCTCCCCACAACATGTAGATTATCTAGTGAATGGATTCATGCTAGAGAGCAAGTCCAATCCAACTTAGAATTTACCAAGACACATCACTATGAGAGCTTGAGTATAACCCTACACCACCACTTCTATGTTTAATCCTATTAGAATCCAAAAGGAGTTAACTTAAGCCACTGGACTCAACTCCTTATATCTATCCCGAAAGACTACTCTGCCTTTATCTCCTTTATAATATGGAACCCATGAGTAAAGGACATAGACCAACCATATCCAACCATTATCATTGAAAACCAAATCAATACAACTACCAATCTATGAAGATAATAAATAAAACCATGCCTTACCAAACCACTTAGGTACCCAACACACCTATTGGTACACCTACCAATAACAACGTTCTAGCCTTGTATTTAAATACCCACAGTATGACCTATCGATGAAAAGATCTAACTCCTTCTATTATTTCCACAAGAGTTTTCACCACCTATTCTTTTCCTAAATATTTTACATGAAAACAACCTTAACTTACCTTCCAAAACCTTAAATCTAGGAGTCACCGAGACTCCCCCCCCCCCCCCCCCCACAGCCTCCTCCACCCCCCATTTCAAACATCACCATGCTTTCCAAGCCACTACCATCAAAATTTCAAAAATTATCCATGATACCCAAGGCAAGGCAAAGACCCCCAAAATAAGACACGGCACCACAAGCACAAAGTACTTCATAACAACTACGTAGACCATAATGGAAAATCATACTGACTAAACCATACCACAACAGGAGTCCTTGGAAATAGACACTGAAAGAAACAAACACCTATACCAGCAGTAATGTAATGTAAAGCCAAAACTCTTATTTAGGGAACAAGAAAAATGCAAAATGCAAACCTTAGGCATAAACGCTATAAGAATGCATGTAACACTAGTAGAGTACTCTCTTAATTGAGATAGAAGAGTATCCCTAGAATATGTAACCTGACCTTTCCTTAGAGTCCACCACTAACAGAAAATTTAAGATTATCCATTAACCTTCACCCCATTACAACTACAAGCACAACACTCCACCCTAATCGGTATCACTAAGGTTGTACACTAGTGAAACTGGATTTTGCCAAACCAAAATCTCATCCACCCAAAGGCTACCTAGAGCCTAGAAAAGCCATACAAAAACCATTTAGACAAAATTGACTCCCAGTTTTCAATTAAAAAAAACTATTCCAAAGCCACCAAGGCCTTTCAAAAATCATTTGAATCTAATCAAATCAATTTTATATTCCCCTGACCATTCATGCAATGCAAAGATTTAAGAATAGTCAAACAATATGACAAAATCATGCTCATTGGAAATTTCAAAAACAATTTGAGGACATATAATTTTCCAAAACCAAAACCAAGTAATTGGGGAATCTATAGTGCCCCAAAATACATTGACGATTCCCATGCATCTCACAATATTTATAAGCATTAATAAAGCATAAATAATGCATCATAATTTATGGAAAACCAATTAAATGAATAATTTGTCAAGATCCACAATCGTGCAAGAACCCAAATTTAAAACATGGATTTAATAATCAATTTCATGCCAACAATAAAGTACAAGTATATGGACAAAGATACATGCAAGCTCCATGTCTAACAAATCGAATGACAAAAGATCCAATCTACTATTTAAACCCATAATCCCAGCCTATATGGTACATCTTTTCCCCTATTATAGTCATCAAGTCATCTACCTCATCCACCTACCAAGTGAGACTCACGATCCTTATATTGCTACCACCAAGCTAATATATTTACTTTACCAAGATCAAGCGTCTATGTTCAAGCCTAGGAACTACCAACCACTATGCACTACTAGCAACGTACCCTCTTAGAATACATATAAGCATGGTCCTCCGAACAAGAAGGACACTCTCAATCCCTTATTCACCCACCAACAACCTATTCATCCCTAGGGAAACCATTACCCTTAAGCATATAAGAAACGAAAACACTCCACAGAGAAATACTAAAACTAATGAAATAAAGATCCTTTTAACTGGAACAAAACCATTTGATAAAGAAGGAATAGAAATATGGTAAATTGTTTGAAACAAGACCAATCCCAAACCAACCTCCCAATTATAAGACACTATGAGGTTCATCAAGAAGACCTTAATAAATCCATTCACCACTATAATCAGATGCAAATAAAAACCTTCCAAGTTAGAATCATTAACCCAAACTAAGTAATAAAGATATCCCTTTAAAGACCAACCTCCAAGCTCTAAGATATGATATAACCTTTCCACCTTAATGCTTTGGTAATGATACCATCTTTTTTTCCCATAACCAGATCACCATGAAGCCTAAAGACAACCTTTATAAATACAAAAACCTAATGATGAATAGCATGAGTACAACGAATCCATCCCCCTAATGACATCAAATCCCACCATATCGAAATTAAAAAAATCCACCAAGACCCTATTACATTAATAACAAGTACCTCACGCCCTTATAGACTCATTTGATAATCGCAAAGTCACCTACCAAGGTAGAAATAGAAGAAGAAAAAAGAGTTCCAAAATAACCTTGGGACTAAAATAAAAATATACAACCACCAATAAGGTCACAAAGAGAGAGAACCCCAAACCAAGTAAACCACACACCACAAGGAAAGAAGTATTCAACATACCAGTGTCCGCATCAATTGATACCTCAGACTCCAGAGAGATAGTAAGATCATTGAGACAATCCTGAATAATATTAAAATCCGATGTAGCATCCCTCGGTGAAAGAGCTAAAGAAGTAGCAACCAATATTTTATTTGCCCAAGTGACAATTCTTATGGTACACTCCTAATGTATGTGACCCACTTGACAAATGCAAGGCACCAATTCCTCCCCATACCAATAGGACTGGACTGGCATGATAGAGTTGTCACTATCTGGGTCCATAGATAAATATAATGACGAAACTCAGCATTGGTAACCTGATAGCCTAAAAAATGTGATAGCCTAATGGCTTTGAACACACAAAAATCATTACTAAGATACAAATTCCAGCAACCAAATAAAGAGAAAACAACACATAGAATGGAGATGAAGAAGAAGAATGCTTGAAAATAGAAGATAGATAGAAAGACCCTTACTTCTATTCAATGATTATCACTAGAAGATGTTTCAAAATCTGTAACACACCACAGAAATAAGAGTTCAAACCTTCCTCTTAGGTGACCTAAGGAAAACACTGTTCCTCAAGTAAACCTTTTTTGCCAAATTATCCAAAACAAGTGAAACCCTAACTTCAAATGTTCTTGGACCAATTTTCAGATTCTAAGAGCTAAAACTAGAGACTAAAAACTATAGTATAAGAGTAATATGTAATTTCATCAAAGTCTAGTAAAAAGAGAATCAAAATGGTCTATTTATACTATTACATGCCAAATAACAAAACTACCCTTAATGAGCTAAGGGAATTGTGCGCCTCTTAAGTGTTTCCTTGGAGTGCAAAATGTCTTCATTAACATTCACTTGAGGCGCCTATTGAGTGCATAAGTTCCCCTCCTTCCATCTCTTTACCAAGGCTTCAAAATACTCCAAAAAGACTTCAATTTCTTGCTAATTCCGAAGCCTTGACACCCTTGATAATTCCTTATACTTTTGATGCTCCTTGTGCTTGTATCATACTCTCCATACTGAAGGAATTTTTCCTCAAATTCAGATCTTGCAAAAACCAAAGTGAGTGCAAAACAAACACACAATCCTCTTGGTAGGAGGGTTAGTATTAGTAACATACTTATATCATCAACCCATGGTTGATCACACTTGACATATACCCACATATCCTTAGTATTTGACATGAAAAGCTTAGCATAAATAAAACCAAAGACATGAATAGTATTAGTATAAAAGATAAGGGAGCATGACCATCAATTATAACCTTCACACTTCAAGAGTATTCCGGGGTCAAATGGGATCCAAGGATAAGGACTTAAGCCGAGATAGCCCACCCCTTTCACTAGGTTACCAAGCCTACGATCATTCAAGGCATTACCCACCACTTGGACAAACACAAGGCCACAATGAATAAGATATTTATAAGGGATTTTATCACACAAGTTCAAAGGACCATGTTTTATATCAAGACTATCATTACTAGCATCAACACTAACTTAAAAGTTTTTAATCAGATCTTTCTCATGTTCAAGTAGTGACCTAGTTTTAATATCAAGTTGATCATGGTATAAATTAAGGAGGATATTAAGAGAAGAAGCATGCACCCCTATGTCAAACAAACCCAAAACCAACACACTAGAGGGTACATCACAATATTTCAAGCTCAATGAAGTGCATGGACTAGCCTTAGGAGTTTTGTTCACACCTAAAGAGCTACAAAGTAAAGAAGAATGCACTTGTAAACCCATCACCACTTCACAAGACACTAAATCACAGCGTTTTAAGTTGAAGGAAGTGTATAGTGTAGGAATGTCACCTTGTGGATCATAGGAAGTGTGTTCTTCACATGATTTTGTGCAAGGGAAGTCTTCATGCTCCACATTACAAGGGAATATTTCAAGTTCTCCCTTTGGACTCACTCCTTCATCACTTGCTCCAAACTGGGGACTTTCGGCCAAGGGCTTGAAGGGAACTTCCTTGGGCTTCTCCTTGGGACTTCTAGGGTCTTGAACCTGCATATGAGGAGAGAAAATACTAGAAAAAATGCTAGTATTTGGGTTAGTGAGTAATAAGGGTTCTTTGTGGACATGATCCACAATCAAGCATTCTTTTCCCCCTTCCAACTTCACTACCCACGGTTTCCCTTTCCCTTTCCTTCCTTTCTTCACACTCTTCTTGTATCTCTACAGCAAGCTTCTCTCCATCTTGAGGCTTGACCTCATTATGTTTGGATTCTAACTTGTGGAGAATAGGCATTAGATTTTCTAAAGTATAGGATTTTGTGAGAGTATTTGGCTCGGATTTGTAGGTAGAGTTTGAGTTCCAAGTCTCTCTTGTTGGACTTGGTTCATTTGGGGATATAATGACCTTTGTAGGGTTTGGTTAGGAGAAGTTTGGGGTTGGTTTATTGGCTGGTTTTGGGAAACTCTTGGAGGGTTAAGCATTTGGTGGAGGGTTTCGGGTATTATTGTCATGGAAGAGTTATTGGCTTGGACACTACAGGATGTATGGTAGGGAATAGGAGTAGAAGGTTGTGATTTCCTCTTACTTTCAACACGATCAAGTTTTCCACTAAAAGTGGAAATTTCAGTTCGCATAGCATCTATGTCACTCTTCATGTCTCTTCTCAAGGCATCATGACTATCTTCCATTCTTTGACCAAAGTCTCAACCCAAGGCATCAATTCGAGCCATCAAGGATCCAATAGCATCATTTCCAAATGGTTGGGAAGTAGTACCCTCGGATTCCATGGTAAATGTACCTAAGAAGAAGCAAAAAAACATCAAAGTGAAAACCTAAAAAACAAAAAACAAGTTAGTTCAAGAAGGCCTCATCACACTCTCACTCAACCTCACCTCACACTTGTCTTCACAAGTGTTGAATAATTGACAATACTTGTCAAGCTACTTGAGTGGTGAGAAGCTTTGGTCCAGAATCGATCTTTTTTTAAAATGACTCAAATAAAGTGATGCACGGACTTGAACCAACAAAACACTACGAATTAAAATGAAAAAAGTACACAAAAATTGAAGACACGATACAACGGACTCTAATCTAATTACCAAACTAGTAGGTACTTACTAGCTTACTAATTAGTGATAGAACCAACAAAATTGAAACTAGAAACAACAATTAGAAACTAGGAAATCTAAATTTGAACTCAATTATGTTGGTCCCCAAAGTGATGACATGGCAACTTGTAATTGGACATTACCTTTCAAAATTTTCAAATTTCAATTCACTTATTTCTACCAAACATACTTAGGAGAAGAAGAATTTCATTTCGGAGGGAAAAATTTAAGGTTCGGAGCTCTTATGGAGCTTCAAATGAATTCAAAATGGATTGGTCCCCCCCTCGTACTTTCAATTTTACTTTGATATTCCCTTTGTCCCCTCTTCTTTTGGAAAATTCTGAATATGCTAAGGAATATTCTTTGTACAAACAACTTTCACCTTCTCTTACTTTCTTTTTTTTTGGGATCAAACTAGGACTTTGAACATTTTTCGTCAGCAAGTTTTGAAGATGATGAAGAATATGAATATTCAAGAGTTGACCAAGTTTTGACCACTAGGCAAATGAATCCCAAATTAAATTTTTCTTTTAGGTCTAGATTCCTTTTGATAAGACAAGCTCAAATATTAACAAATCAGCCAAAAATCATCCACAATACAACAATTCACACGTTACCCTCTTCACAAGAGATTCAAAACGCCACAACATTGGTGGATCTTAGCTCAAACACAACCAAATCTTGTTTCAAACTTAGATCTAGACACTTTAAGTGCTAGAGAACAAGAATCTAACACTTGAAACCAAAAAAACACAATAAAATTTAGTAGATCTAACTTGTAACTCATGGATCTACCAAAAACCACAAGTCAATGAACAATGTTTTTTGAGATTTTGGATATTTTGACTTTTTTTTATGAGATTTTCTTGATAAGGACACTATAATCAAGATTTAGGGATGTTGGAACAACCCTAACCAAGGCTTTGATACCAAATTCTAGAATAAAGAAAGTGATAGCCTAATGGCTATGAACACACGAAAATGGTTACTGAGATGCAAATTCCAGCAACCAAATAAAGAGAAAACAACACATAGAATGGAGATGAAGAAGAAGAATGCTTCAAAATAGAAGATAGATAGAAAGACCCTTACTCCTATTAAATGAGTAGCACTAGATTTCAAAATCTTCAACACACCTCATAAAGAAGATTTCAAACCTTCATCTTAGGTGACCAAAAGGAAACACTCTTCCTCAAGTACACCTTTCTTTCCAAATTATCCAAAATAAGTGAAACCCTAACTTCAAATGTTCTTGGACCAATTTTCAAATTCTAAGAGCTAAAACTAGAGACTAAAAACTACAATAGAAGAGTAATATCCAATTTCATCAAAGTCTAGTGAAAAGAGAAGAAAAATGGTCTATTTATACTATTACATGCCAAATGACAAAACTACCCTTAATGAGGTAAGGTAATTCGGTGCCTCTTAAGTGTTTCCTTGGAGTGCAAAATGTCTCCATTAACCTTCACTTGAGGCGCCTATTGAGTGCATAAATTCCCCTCCTTCCTTCTCTTGACCAAGGCTTCAAAATACTCCAAGAAGTCTTCACTTACTTGCTAACTCCGAAGCCTTAACCCCCTTGATAATTCCTTATACTTTTGATGCTCCTTGTGCTTGTATCATAACCCTTCCAAGAATGAGTTCCTTCTTCTAAAATAGGGTTAGTGTAGACCGATGGTACTCCATAAGGAAAACCAGAAACTGCGACCCTTGACCACGTTTGTGCCCTATGAGTTAGAGTAGATCCATACAGGTTGTTCTCGAGTTGGATTGGTGAGTTTCCACAAACTCTGGATTGTTTAGAGGACATAATAAAAAAAGATGAACCAAAGAAGATTCAAAGAAGAGTTCAAGACCTCTGACTCCATAGTCTAAAAAGAGAATACCAAGAAAGTGAAACATTCTAAATTCCTCATAGGCTCCTAATTATGAGAGTGGCGCACAACATACCCATAAGCAAGACACTACTTGTCATAAATTTGTGGACATCCCATGACACCAAAACCTGAAGCTCTGTTACGAACTAGTCACAGCCCGAACTAGGGCCTAGAATTAATAGGCATCCTAAGTCTAATTAGGATTGGGACTACCCCCTTACCACCCAACCAAACCACCATTAGCATATCGTGAGTCATCTGAATTCTAAACATATAACAAGTAGTGTTACTTACCATGTGGTTACTTTAGGATAAGTCTATAACAAAGACCAACCCAATCAAGTCTAACCACCCAATAAGCAACTAAACTAATGGGGAAACTATAAACCAAAACTAATTCTAATAATCCAAAGTATGTACATAAATATGAAATAAATAATCCATACCATACCTATTCCATAGTTCTCCATATAAAGCCTCTAGACCAACCAAAGTGTACTTAGTTGGGACATGCCCCCGACCATAGCTAAAAAACAAAGTCTATGATAGAAAAGAAATATGAATATTAAATCATGACATAAAATATATGTCTTCTAAACTATAGAAGCTCACCACTTTAATCCAAAATTGACTGTACCTAAATCCGATCACTAAGCAGGAGGAGTAGAATAGCTTGTTCCTACATAGCTTGGGTATACAGCCGCCAGTAGACAGGTTAGTGAGTGAATGCTAGCATGTACTCAGGATATGGATAAATAATGTCAACCAATGAAAACCAAGTAAAACCACCTAATGCACATAACTATACATATATATATACACATATATAACCATGTTGGGAAAGGGAACCAAGTTTAGCATATATTTAATACCATTATCTGGGTTTGTAGCTTGACCATTCTAAAGCACCTATGGGTTATATGGGCTCATCTCCCCCTTAAAAAAAGGCTCCAGTGCATGTAGTCACACGACCAGAGATGTATCCCATAGGATGACTAGTACATGCCCCATAGTGTGAAATCATACATACGGTCCACTTAGACCAATCCTCATATCGACAAATGCGAGTTTTCAATTTTGGTCCCCATGGGACCGCCACCTTCCACGGCTTTGCTACACACCCCATCATTATTTCTTAGTTAAAAATAGTTTCCAAATAACCAAACCATTATCCATTTAATATCCAAGCCCATTGATATTGGTATTGTCATACAAACCCTTACTTGCAAGTATCATTCATTGCCAACCATTTATAGGTTTAAGGGACTTTTAAGTTCCCTTCCATTTACTATATTAATCTACTTGGGAGACTTCCATGTTCTCCACAAGCATAACTATTTAGATTTTTTTCCTTCCAAACCATTTAAACCAACTTCATTAATGCATTCACTTGTGGAATTTCCATCTATCCCGCATAGTTTTCAAAATAGACCGACTATGACCAACAAACCTTACCATTTAAACTATTCCTAACCATTTTAGACCATGCCAAAAATTAAAAGCATTTACATAATTTAAACCATTCAAAACCAATCCAAAACCATTCCGAGTTTAATTACCTAACCAAACCATGCAAGAGTTCCAATACAAGTTCAACAACAGAGTAAAAATGCTTTTTGAGGCATTTTATCTACCATGTTGATGGCATACCTTTCCCAAGGACAAAACCAATGGGTAAATCTCAATAATTAGGGTTAATCAAGGACCATTATTTAAACCATAACAAACAACTAACCACATATGCAAACCATTACCAAAAACATGTAAAAATATAGTTGAAACCAATACAAAACCATATGCATAAAGACCCTCAACAATATTTCAAAATTCACCATTAATGATTGGTAAACCAATGTTTAAAACACAATACACATGACTTTAATTTAATATGACAATGAGGTAAGAGTACATGCCTTAAAAAAGAAGATTCCAAAGAGAAATATGACTCTTGAGCCCCTTTAAAGAACATATGAGAAACCCTAGCCTCCCACCATACAAGAGTTAGTTTGAGAGAGTATTTAATGTGTTATAATCCTTTAATAAGTGTTATAGAAGGACATATAGGGTTAGATAACATTATCAAACAAGGTTTTAGGAAAAGAAAATATCCATACTACCCTTGTCTTAATTATTAAAACAAGCTAGCTCAGGGGTACAACTCCCCCTTACCATCTGTATCCTAGGGTATGAGTGGTACCACAACTCATACCCAACACATTCCAAGACTATACTTACTAGTTTCTATATGAATCACACCTTACCATTCATACCTAAGGGGTATGATTGACATCCTCAATCATACCCACCATCCATATAGTGGAAAGATTCAACAAAACAACTCAAATATGTACTATGCGACTTGCCTTGCACCCCTTGTATGTTCCTATATGATTTTTACCCTTTTGAGTAATATCTTGGGAAGGATCCAAACTTTCCATACTGTGTAGAGTACGAGTGTACCCTCAAGACAGCCCCCAACTAGTATCCAATGGGTACGAATGGTAACCTTAAGTCGTACCAGGCCTAGTTAATCTAAAACTTAAGAATTTGCAATGGTCCAAGACTTGGGATTTTTCAATTATAGTAGAAAATCCCTAGAATGGGTGGAATTGATATACATCCAAACTTAAAAAGGTGAAAACTATCCTAGAGAAGCGAGATGAAACCGAGAGTACTAAAACTAGAATTCAAAACTAACATAACATGAAAGAAAAAGGTTAGATATCTTGACATAAGATCACACAAACCATAAGAACCGAAAGATGTATCAAATCTAAAGACTTATGACCTATATGAGAGACACCAAAATCTTACATTAACAAAAACGAACTCAATCATCACCAAGAACCAACATTTCTAAGCCAAATATGAATACTAGTGAAATACAACACTAGATGTTAGCCCTATTTACAATCTCACAAAAGAGAGAAAAAAAAGGTGTTTCAAAATTTATATTCTAATATCATTTAATAACTAATGAGGAAATAAGACTAAAGTCTATTTAAAGCTATTACGTAGAAAGGCAAAAATGCCCTTAATAAGCCTTAAAATAGAGGTGCCCTTGGAGTATGTGAGTAATAGGTGGCCTTGGAGTATTTTCAAGGTTCGTCTTTACACTTTAGCATAGAACTTCTTTGGGTGAATTAATGAGACACTCACAAGTATCCATCTTCATGAAAATGGATTGTAAACTTTGTAATTATTGGGCTTGAATCCTTATGAATGGCCTTTACATCTAGCTACCTGTATCATCGTCTCCATCTTGAAAGGAATTTGACCTCAAATTCTTGGCTCCTTCACCTTTAATTGTGTCAATAGGTGAGAGGTCACACACATTGAAGCTTTAGTGTACTTGATATTCCAGTGGGAGGTCAATCTTGTATTCATTGTCATTAATCCTTTCAAGAACTTGGAAAGGACCATCACCCCTCAGTATTAGTTGTGCTTTCCTTTGTATTGGAAACCATTCTTTCCTTAGGTATACCCAAAACTAATCACCCGGTTGTAGCACAAGTCTCATTCATCTCTTAGCAACTTCTTAATTCTTCTTCTCAAGTCGGCCTCTCACCTTCTCATGCAACCTTTTGATAGATTTGGCTCTTTTGCTTTCATCTAGGCTCAATACAAGATCACTAGACGAAAGGGTAAGATCTAAAGGGGTAAGAAGGTTTATGCCATATACAAACTCAAAGGGAGTCATACCTGTAGTCAATTGAATAACTTAATTATAAGAAAACTCAACTAGGGGTAGGTGATCTTCCCAAGAAATCAGCTTACATTTGACCATAGAGCATAGCATAGATCCCAAGGTCTTATTTACTACTTCCGTTTGGCCATGGTTTGTAGATGGAAAGAGGTTGAGAATAGAAACTTCATACCAAGCCTACTCCACATTGACTTCCAAAAGTGACTAAGCAACTTGGATTCCCTATAGCTAACAATGGTACAACGAATCCCATGTAGTTTAACAACATACTCAAAACACAAAGTGGCTACACTAGATGTATCCTTACTCTGGGAACATGGGATTAAATGGGCTATTTTAGGGAAATGGTCAATCACTACAAAAATGCTACCCTTACCTTTCCTTGTCCTTGGTAGCCCCAAATTAAAGTCCATAGATATGCCAAGCCAAAGATGAAGCGGAGTGGGACGTGGGGTCTACAACCCTTGTGGGAGGAGGCGGGATTTGGAACTCCTATAATCCATACATTGGCAACAAATCTTAGCAACGTCTTTAAGCATTTTAAGCAAATACAATTGCTCTTCCAAGATTCTAAGGGTCTTATCAACCCTAAAGTTTACCATTAGTCCACCATCGTGTGCCTTTCTCACAAACAACTCTCTCCAAAAACTAGAGGGCACACACAACTTTCTTTTTTAAACAAATAACCATCAAACTTGGAGTATCGAGTGGAACCCCCTTCCTTGAGCCATCTTTCCCTGCCCCATTCTTCATATTCCCTGAATATAGGAGCAAAGATAGGGTCATCTATATATTACAATCTTAGGCTCTTAAATCCCATCAACTTGGAAGATAAGGTAGCAATAGCACATGTTACCTAAATAATGCATCGGCAACCATATTTTCCTTTCTCTTTTTGTATTTAATGACATAAGGGAAGATTTCTAGGAATTCAATCCACTTATAATGGCATTTGTTCAACTTGTCTTAGGCCCTATGATATTTCAAGGATTCATGGTCCATTCGAATCCCAAACTCTTCAGGCCACAAGTAGTGTTGACAATAACCCAAAGCTCGAATCAAGTCGTATAACTCTAGATCATAGGTGGAATAATTTAGAGTTAGAGTTACACCCTTTAGCTTTTCACTAAAATAGGCAATAGGTTTGTTATGCTCCCTTAAGACGGAACCTATTCCTACTTTACTGTCATCGCATTCAACTTCAAAAATCCTATCAATATTGGGTAATTGCAACAAAAGAATGGAAATTAGCATAGCTTTCAAGGTTTTAAAGGCCTTAGCTTGCTTATCACCTTACTTAAAAGGTTGGTCCTTTTGAATGATCTCAGTTAAAGGGGAAGCAATGGTGCTAATACCTTTAAAAAACCTTCTATATAAGCCTCCCAACCCATGGAAGCTTCAGATTCCTCTAATGGATCTTGGGGTTGTCCAACTTGTAATAGCATCTATCTGGGATTCATCCACCTCAACTCCCCTTCAACTTACAACAAATCCCAAAACACAACTTTGTCAACACCAAAAGAACGTTCCTCAAGATTAGCATAAAACTTTTCCTTTCTAAGGACATCAAATACGCTTTGCAAATACAACACATGTTCTTCAATGAATTTGCTATAAACCAAGACATTATCAAAGTACACAACAATAAACTTTCCAATGAACAGTTTCATCACATCTATTTATAGAGACCAAACTTGGTCTTGAAGTTGGTTTTCCATTCATCACCCGGTTTCATTCTAATTTTGTTATAGCCACTCCTAAGATCAATTTTTGAGAACACACTAAAGCTATTCAAAT
>NC_061121.1:114746714-114822816 GCF_002878395.1 Capsicum annuum
GCCACTCCTAAGATCAATTTTTGAGAACACACTAAAGCTATTCAAATAATCAAGAATATCATCTAATTGAGGAATAGGATAGCAATAATTTACTATGATTTTACTGATGGCTCAACAATCTACACACATTCTCTATGTTCCATATTTCTTTAGCACCAACAAGACTGGAACCGCACATGGACTCAAGCATTCTTTGATGTATTCTTTTTTGAGAAGTTCCTCAACTTACCTTTGAAGTTCTTTGGTGTCCGTAGGGTTACTTCTATATGCCGGTTTATTGGGCAATTAAGATACTGGCACAAAGTCTATTTGATACTTAATTCCCCAAAGTGGGGGTAACCTTTGTGGAATTTCCTTTGGAAAAATATCTTCAAATTCTAGTAAAACAAAGGGAAAAAAGAAGGGGAATAGAAGAAGAAGAATAAGAAGAAGAAGAAGAAGAAGAAGAAGAGGAAGAAAAAGGATTAGTAGTAAAAGCATGGGTTAGGAGAAGCATAGGTCTTTGGTCATCATTCTCCTTAAAGAGATCCTTCTTCCTAGCCAACATAACTATAGGACCTTTCCCCTTAGAACTTGGTACCCCCTTGGCTTCTCCAACCTTTCAACTCCCGAGTTCCCTTTCTTTTCTCCCCTTTTCTTTTTAATTCACTCAATTGTTGATGTATCTCACTCACTTGAGATGGTGAAAGAGGATGAAGTGTGAATTTTCAGGAATTAACTTCAAGTGAATACCTATTAGTTCTTCCATCATGCTTTGTAGACCTATCAAATTTCCATGGCCTACATAACAACAAATGATATTCTTGCATAGTAATTACATCACATAACACCTCGTCTTGGTAATTTTCTACTTGGAACAGAATCAAGCATTGCCAAGTCACCTTTAATTTTCCATACTCCTTCAACCATTGTAAATTGTAGGGACTTGCATATGAAGTAGTGGGGAGTATTAAGAAGTCAACCATAGTAGCACTAGCAACATTAGCACAACTCCCACTATAATAACCATCGTATATACACTTCCCTTGAAAAGACACTAAGTATGGAATAGATTCTCCCTTTGTCTTAGATCATCTAAAACCTTACTAACCATGACTCGTCTCACTACAAAGTTTGGAACTTGACACTCACCCTCTTACGGACAAGTGTCCTATTCATCACCTTCTTATTGTACCTCATTGTCTAGTTGCTCTAAATCATGAGGCTCAACATTATTCTCCTCAATTTCCAATTCCACCTCCTCTCCAAGATAGTACAACTTCCTTTCCCTAAGGATCACCTTTCTCTAGTTTGGACACACACTAGCTGTCACGACCCCATTTGGAGTAATGATGGCACTTACCATATCCCACCGGTAGGTAAGCCAATACTGTAATGCAGAGCTATTGAAATGGGTTACCTTGGTAAGAACGTCCAATATGGACCCTATATGTGAACACAATATATGAAAATAACATTTCACAATTAGCGTCAATCGGTATTCAAACACAAATCCCATGACCTAAAAGTATTAATACAAGAGCTTCTAAACTTGACAAGAAGAATTTACAATCTTAGTATATAAAATCTCTTAAATATTCTCATACGTTTGTCTCAAAAGAAAAAGACAATAAGGATAGAAGGGAAAGAGGGATATTCAATCTCCAAGAGCTTACCCTGTCTCTGAATAGCCAACTTGCATTAACTTGCTCAACGGTAGCAACTAAAACCTGGGTCTGCATCTAAAAGGTACAGAAGTGTAGTATGTGAGTACCAAAACACGGGTACTTAGTAGGCATCATCGGCCAACTGAGCTCAAATATAATGCAAAGACGATATAAAGTAAGACAAAACCTTAATGTCAAGGGATAGGATCGAACCTAAATCTACTTTGATACCACTGTAACAACAACTGTACTGCCAAAGCAATAACTTGACATACTATCTCAATATACTCCATAATCGGCATAACAACCGAATATTATTTCAAAAGCATAAAGCCATTTACACAATAGAAAAGCATCTACTTGCCATAGTCATCATCAACCATCTTTAGAACAATAAGTACAAGAACTTACCACGATGTCTTATCTTTTTGGGAATAACACAAAAGAGAGCACATCAAATAACTCATCACGGGTTTCCATACCACTGGAGAGTACACAAAAAGAATACAACCAATAAAACAATAACGCACAACTATTCCATCAATTGACCAAACCTGTAGGTAGAACAATGCTGCCATAGCTACTTGCCAAAATCCACTTCAAAATACCCGTACCATAATTTAACATAAAGAAAGCAACATTAACATATCATCGATATGTAGTCATTAATTCTAAAATTCATTGATAACATCACGAAGTCCATACTATTTCATCTTATTTTCCTAAAATCAATAGATTACAAGCCTTATAATTACAAGTCATCAAATTAGGGAAAACTACAAGCCACCCATTTTATTGGTTATTCAACTATCATAAAGACATTCTTTAACTAGCATCATTATTATATAACTTATCAATTAAGCCATCTCAACCTCAGATGTTAGAAGACAATTTAACTAACTATCATGCAATACTTGGTCCATTGTCACTAAGCTGTCACAACCTTAAGGACTAAATTTAAGATTTTAATCAAGTAAAGTCCACCAACTAGTTTACTAGGTTTCTAGCCTCCAAGTAAAAATCATATATTTTAGAAGTAACTAGTTATCAAATAAGCCACTTTACTTAGGCAAGATTCAATAATACAACCTCCTGTTAAAGTCAAAGATATAATATTAGGTTAGCCATTTATTCTACGCAAAATTATTCACACCACTAAATCTTACTCAATATTAGGCATAGGTTTCCTCTAGTTACTAATTTAGCATAAAAAAGGGTCACACCTCTCATTTAGTGATTTGGAACAAGAAATGATTAAAAATTTACAAAGAGAGACCTCATACTTCAAGCACATAGGCAGTTGGCCCCACATGGCCCAACCTTAAAAAAATCAATGCATATAAGTAAATTTGCCCCACGCGGAATCATAACGTTCTTACCTCTTCTCGATTCACCGGGCATCATCATAATAACAACATATTCCTCTAGATTCACCGGGCATCATCATAATATCACATATTCCTCCGGCTTCACCGGGCATCATCATAATATCACATATTTCTCTGGATTCACCGGGCATCATCATAATATCACATATTCCTCCAGACTCACAGGGCATCATCATAATATCATATATTCCTATGGACTCACCGGGCATCATCATAATATCACATATTCCTCTAGATTCATTGGGCATCATCATAATATCATATATTCCTCCGGACTCACCGAGCATCATCATAATATCACAAGTATTCTAATACAGCAACATACATCCATATCAATAGCCCAAATAATAAATATACACAAACGTTCACAATATAAAGAAGTAGGGATGTAGCCTAACACTCGCCATTTCACCTCACTAATAAGCTTCACACGTAAGATGAGAATAACAAAGAGAATGAGTATTTACAAGACAAGCACAACAATCATTTAACAAGATTATTCAAATCACGATCACAAGATAATCCGATAATAGAGTTCAACCATTATAACTCCTATGTAAATATAATTTAGCCAATCACCACGTATCTATGTCGCTAAGAATTCAGTTAGTTCGAGATTAAGGTGCGTCAAGTCCCACTTCTAAATCCCTAAGAAAGCCAAAGCTTTATTAACACAAATCTAGCTTCAACCGAAAATTAGGCTAAGTAATTTATTCCTCATCACAATGGTTTACCAATCCTTTCTAGGTCCATAAGGAAGGTCTCTTTAAAAATCCTTCATAAGTCAACCCAACACTAAGGTCATCTCCTATCTAGGCATTATATATGTCATTAGACTCCTACGGATAAAGAAACATACCATTAATATCAACTTAGAATAACTATAGTGTTCTTATACTAGTCATGAGACCACAAATACACTAACCAAGGTCCTAGACTAAGGGTCAAATATCATACCTTACAAATTAATAGTCTAAAGCAATCAATAAATCCCAAGTTCACTATTTAATCAATTATCGTCTAAATTCCTCGCCAATCTCACAGGATATCAATAATTACATTACAAACAAGCTTAATCTAGTCTACATGTACACCAAACCTACCTTGAATCCAAGCAACTTATGATCAAATGAGCTTTTTCTTTCTTTTCCACGAAGCTTCCTCTTCCACAAACAATGCTATCAACCCAATCTAAGCATTACAACAAGAATAAGTTTACCCATTATAACACCATTATGCCATGGGTTTCAAATGGACACCAAAACCCCAATCAAGTTTCACCCTTGGAAAGGAGTTTCCAAGACTAACGCATAGCCTAACTATCTTTAGGGAGTTAAAACCCTTAAGTATTTAGAGTCAATCAGTCAACTTTGGGGCTACAATTGGCCCACAATGATTTAGGGTTTTTGAGCCAAGAAACTATGAAATCTATACCAATTAGAGGAATTCTCAGCTGAGATTGTAGCAAGAATCAATCATACAAGTTATTTAAGCTCTAATTCAACCCACAACACACACTTTGAAGGTTTTACACTCTATTAGGGTTTCTAGGTTTAGAGGGAGACACAAAATGGTCAAAATTCATGTAAGATAGCACTTAATTATGGACTAACCAGGCCTCTGATAGAGCAATTGTAGAGCCTTATGGTCGCACCTCCATCATCTTGGTCACGAAACCTCGGAGCATACCATGAATGGATGAAGCTTAGAACTTGGCTCTAAGCATAGGCCAATGCCTCGGGATGCATTTGGGGTTCATTTCAAACAAATAATATAAGAAACCCCCATCATTTTTTATGTTTTGGACATATTGGCAAAGATGGATTTCGCATACGAGGCCGTTTTATTAAAGTTTTTTCTTAGTGGTCAATTAGGACCAACAAAGACTTTAAATTGAGATAAGGGGATCTAAAACCCAAATGAACCATCAGGTAACCAAACAATAGGTTCCCATAAGTCATTAATACTTGGGATGGCTATGGAGAAACTCTATCAGAGAAAGTAAGAAAGAATGCAGACAATGACCTGAAGGATCATTACAATATCAACTACTAAGGAACTTTTATCCCCAAAAGGTAAAGACAAGAAAGTACCTGAAGTTTCAAACAAGTGAGGATACTGGGCCCATAACTCACTCTCAATCTCCCAAGTAGCTTTCTCTACTGGGCGATGCCTCTATTGAACCTTGACCATCGGAATCGCTCTAGTACATAGTCTCCTAACATCATTAGCAAACACAAGCATGGGCTCCTCCAAAAAGGTCAACTGATCGTCCGAATGGAACGAGTCCTATCTAAGAACATGAGAAGGATCCGAAATATACTTTTGCAACATAGAGACATAGAAAACCAGATGGACAGTGGCAAATTCTTGAGATAGAGACAACTCATAGGCCACCTCACCAACCACATGAAGAATCTCAAAAGAACCGATATAGACAAGACTAAGCTTATCTTTCCTTCCAAGCCTGATCACACCTCTCATAGGTAAAACACAAAGGAAAATATGATCACCCACTCTGAATCTCAAGGCACGAAGACTACAGTCGGTATAGTCTTTTTGCCTACTTTGGCTGCTCTCAGCCTATCCTGAATCACCCTAACTCTATCTAATGAGTCCTAAAGCAAAACTGTACTATAGGGTCTAACCTCAGATATCTCAAACCATCCTATAGGAGCACGATACCTCCTACCACACAATGCCTTATAAGGTGCCATCTCAATCCTCGAATGATAACTGTTGTTTTAGGAAAACTCTGACAAAGCTAAGTGTTGATCCCACTGACCTCCAAAATCCATAACATACTCTTGGAGCATATCCCTGAGCACCTAACTAGTTCACTCGGTCTAACCATTCATCTGTGGATGAAAGGTTGTATTCAAATCCACTCAAGTACCTAACTCCTCCTGAAATGATCTCCAAAGCCTAAAAGTAAGAAAAGAACCATAATTTGATATGATAGACACAGGAACCCTATGCAAATGAACTATCTCCCAAATATAAATCTAGGCTAATCTCTTGGCAATGAAGATTATCTGAATGGAGATGAAATGTGCCGACTTGGTACCAACCCAGATTCCATCATGACTATGAGAAGTACAAGGAAAAAAACTGATGAAGTCTATGGTAATCCTTTCCCATTTTCACTCGAGAATGGGCAATCTCTGAGTCAATTCATTGGGATGCTGATGCTAGGCCTTAACCTACTGACAACAAAAGCAACGGGCTATAAAATCTACCTCATCTCTCTGCATACTATCCAACCAATACAACTATTGCAAATATCTATACATCTTGGCCGTACCGAGATAAATAAAATATCTAGAACTGTGAGCCTCATGCAGAATAGATTAAATCAAATCATCAAGTTGGGGAGCACAAATACGACCATAAAATCTCAAGATACTTTCAGAATCCATGGTGTGTCTCCCAGACTTACTGCTCACTACTCGATCACGGAGAAGGTACAACTTATCATCCTCAAACTGTCGATCACGAATCTGCTCAAAAAAGAAGGATCTTACCTCTACATAAGTCAAAACTCTCACTGGATCAGAGATATCAATGAGAACCATCAAATTGGATAAGGACTGAATGACCCATGCCAATGGCCTCTAAGAAACTGAAATGCGAGCCAAACTACCCATACTCACCACTTTGTGACTCAAGGCATTCGCCACCACATTAGACTTACCCAGATGGTAAAAAATAGAAATATCATAGTCCTTTAGCAACTCCATCCATCTACGCTAGTGAGAATTAAGCTCCCGCTGGGTCATAAGATGTTGAAGACTATGATAATCACTGAAAATCTCACAACCCATGCCATACAAATAATGCCTTCTAATATTGAGCACAAGAACTACCGCCGCAAACTCCAAATCATGAGTGGGGTAGTTATGCTCATGCACCTTTAGCTGTCTATAAGCATAAGAAATAACACGACCCTGCTTCATCAAAACACAACCAAGCCCAAAACCAGAAGCATCACAAAACACTGTGAATCCCTCGTCCTCAATAGGAAGAGCTAAGACCAGGGCTAAAGTTAGAAAATCCTTAAGCTTTCCAAATCTTGACTCACACTCTTCGGACCATCAGAAAGGAACTTCCTTCCAAGTAAACTTAGTTATAAGTGCTTATAAAGTAGCAAAGATCTCGAAAAAACACCTATAATAACTTGTAAAACCAATAAAAGTACGAACCTCAGTTGGAGATATAGGCCAAGCCCAATCATGGATCGGTGAAATCTTAGTCAGGTCTCCCATGATACCCACCTTGGACACCAAGTGTCCAAGAAAAGATACTAACTCAAAATAAAACTCACGGTTGGAGAACTTGGTGAAAAGCAAATGCTCTCTCAAAACCTAGAGCGCAACCCTCAAATATTGTGCATGCTTCTCACTATATCTCGAGTACCCAAGAATATCATCAATGAACATTATTACAAAGGATTCTAGATAAAGCCTGAACATATAGTTCATCAAGTCCATAAATGCAGCTAGAGAATTAGTCATCCCAAAAGACATCACCAAAAACTATTAGTGGCCATAACGGATCCTGAAGGCTATCTTTGGGATATGCTCAACCCGAATCCTCGACTAATGATAATCCAACCTCACATCTATCTTATAAAATACTTTTGTGCCTGAAGCTGGTAAAACAAATCATCAATGTGGGCCATAGGATAGTGCTTTTTCACTGTTACCTTATTAAGCTGCCTATAATTAATACACATCCGTATCGAACCATCTTTCTTCTTTACAAACAAAACATGGGCTCCCCACAGGGACACACTTGATCTAATTAACCCATTGCCCAGAAGATCCTGAAGATGAGAGTTCAGCTCCTTAATATCTATAGGATCCATACGATAAGATGCCATAGAAATAGGTTGAGTATGAAGATCAAGGTCAATAGAAAACTCAATCTCATGATCATGAGAAATACCAGCCAGATCATCAGGAAATATATCAGGAAACTCACACATAATAGGAACAAAATCATGTGTTAGGCTTTATACATGGGTATCACATACATAATCAAGATAAGACTCGTAGTCTCTCAACATAAGTTGTCTAGAACATATATAAGAAATAATCCCCATCAGCTCATGACTAATTCCTCATTGCCATATGATTGGGGGTATGTCGGACATAGCTAAGCTATCGGTCTTGGAAAAAGAATCCATTACCGCATGATAGAGGTATAACCAGTCCATGCCCAGAATCACATCCAAATCCTAGATATCCTGAATCATAAGATCAGCATAAGTATTAACATCACTAATTATCATGACACATGATCTAAATACCCAATCCACTACCAAAGAATCACCTACAGGAGTAGATACACATAATGGCATAGATAATAATCACTAGTCAACTCCAATTGTGGTGGATTGTAAGAAGATATATAAGAATAAGTGGATCTAGGATCAAATAAAGTAAGAGCCAAGTTAGGGCATATCATATTCACACCTGTAACTATAGCATCTAAAGTCTCAGCCTCGGTCCTAGCAGGTTCTCCATACAACTGACCACGCCCGAACCTGGCTGGGAACCTTAACGACCATCCGCCCTGCCTTCCTGAGTATCACCTTAACTAACCTGGTAACTACCTCTACGACCTCACGCACCACCCCCACCTAAAGAAGGAACTGCCTTAGTGGGAGTAGCTCCCTTTACTGAAAAAACCATCACCCCACAACTATGGCACTCTCTAGAGAAATGAAAAGAACGTCCATAAGCAAAACATGACTCACCAGAAGAACCAAAACACATATAACCGACTGATCCAGCAAAACTGTTATGCCTAGCATGGCCCACAAATGAACCTCTCATAGACTGATCACCACTTTTACTAAGGCACGAACTAGAAATAAACTAATCCTCATTAGTTGTCTGAAGAGCTTCCTGAACTGGTCAACTCTGAGGCTAAAACGATAGATGTAGAAGATGTCCAACATATGAAATAACACCTTTGAACCATGAACTACTACGGCTTCCACTAAATATGCCCTGAAACATAGGCCTCTTATCATGACCCTTACAATGTATGTCCTTCATCACCCTTGCATGATTAGCGACCTCAGCTACGGTCCTACCAGAAGCTACCAAACTCTGAGTAGCCATCCTAATAGGAAGTCTCGATCTTTTCACGAAGCAGTTAAACCTCTTATACTCTCTATCAAAGATAGCAGTCACATGCCTAGCCAACTCATGGAAACCAGCCTCATACTTAGCGACTGTCATAGAACCTTGCTCCAACCTAGAGAACTGATCTCTCAAATAATCTCTAAGGCTATGCGATATAAATTTCTCTTAGAAAATCTTGTAAAACTGAGTCTAAAAGAGAGGGGAGGATCCAATTGGTCTAGAACTCATAAAACCCTTTAACCAATGTCTAGCAGATAAGTCCAACTAAAATATGGCATAGTCCACACCACGAGTCTCCACAAGGCCTAATCCAAGAAGCCTATCCTCACAAGCTATCAAGAACTCAAATGCATTCTCTCCAGGAGCACTAACAAATCTAGGCAGAGCCAGCCTAAAGAATCTTTCAAATGTCATCTTCTCCTCAGCAGACATAATAGGTTGGGTCCAAACTGGCTGAACAACTGTCGGCTGAACAATTGCTAGAATAGGAGGAACCTTAACTCTAGGAGCTGCAGCTGTAGTTTGTACTATTGCTCCAGTAGTCTAGAAACCATCAACAAAACTCAACAATTAAACCAAAGCATATCTAAGCAAAGAGGAGGGAATAAATCCTGGTGGAGCCTGGGATGGTTCGTGGCCTACCACTAGCTGAGGTGGTGGAGTTTCTGACTTGGGTGCAAGAATAGGGTCTGGCGAAGGTACACCCTAGTTCCTAACCACTAACAACTATAAGTTTAGGTCTCAGGACCTATCTCGCATATCACCAAAGCATATATCCTGGGCATCTGTGGAAGAGAAAAGTCAAAAAAATATCCTACTAACTAACTGAGACTCTTAGCACGATAGAAATGAAATAAGGCAAGGACTTTTAAGAATATCTCATAGCCTCTCTAAGATAGGAAATAGATGTCAACGTTTTGATCGATAGGACTCTATTAGATACTTGCTCTTGTATCAATAATATAGGTGAAACTTGTATCTGTCACCAATTTGTCATGACCCTATTTGGATTCATGATGGCACCTACCACATCCTACCGGTGGTAAACTGATACCCTAACTCAAATTTATTAAAATGGGTTACCTTAGTAAGAACGTCGAACATGCACCCTATATGTGAACATGATATGTAACAATAACATTTCATAACAAAGGATAACCAGTATTCAAAGACAAGTCCCATGACCTGGTAGTATTAATACAAGAGCTTCTAAACTTGACAAGAGGAATTTACAATCTCAGAATTTAAAATGTCTTAGTTATTCTCATACATTTGTCTCAAAAGAAAAATAAAAATAATGACAGAGAGGAAAGAGGGCAACTCGATCTCCAAGAGCTCACCTAGTCTTCTTAGATAAAACTCTCATGAACTAGCTCAACGGCGGTAACTAGAACCTGGTTCTACACCAAAAATGTACAGAAGTGTAGTATAGTACAAAAATACAAGTATTCAGTAGGCATCATTGGCTGACTGAGCTCAAATGTAATGTAAAGACAATATAAAGTAAGACAAGACCTTAAAGAGAATGGATAAGATCGAACCTAAATCTACTTTAATACCTCTGTAACAATATCTATACTACTAAAGCAATAACATGACATACTATCTCAATATACTCCATAATCGACATAACAACCAAATATCATTTTGAAAGTGTAAATCCATATACATAATAGCAAAGCATCTACTTGCCATAATCATAATCAACCATCTTTAGTACATTAAGTACATGAACATACCACGATGTCCCATACTGCCGAGAAGTACATAAAAGAGAGCACAACAAAGAACTCATTAGAGCATCCCATACTATTAGAGAGTACACCAAAAGAATACAACTAATAATATAATAAAGCACAACTATTTGTTCAATTGACCAAAACTGTGGGGAGCTCAGTCTCGCCATAGCTTATTACCAAAATCCACTTCAAAATACATGTACCGCAATTTAACATAAGGAAAGCAATATTGACATAACATAGACACGTAGTCATTAATTCTATAATTCATTGATAACACCTCAAAGTCCATACTATTTTACCTTATTATCCAAAAGTCAATAGATTACAAGCATTATAATTACTATTCATCAAATTGGGGAAAATTATAAGCCACCCATATTATTGGTTATTCAACTATCATAAAGCTATTCTTTAACTAGCATCATCATGATATGGGTTATCAATTAAGCTATCTCAACCTAACACTCTAGAAGATAATTTAACCAACCATTATGCAATACTAGGTCCATCATCACTAAGCATGTCACAACCTTAAGGACTAATTTCCATATTTTAATTAAGTAAAGTCCACCAACTAGTTTACTAGGTTTCTAGCCTCAAAATAAAAGTCATATATTTTTGAAGTAACTAGTTATCACATAAACCACTTTACTTAGGCAAGATTCCATAATACACCCTCCTGTTTAATTCAAAGATATACATGTTAGGTTGGCCCTTTATTTTACACAAGATTATTCACACCACTAAGTCTTACTAAATATTAGGCATAGGTTTCCTCTAGTGACTAATTTATCATCAACAAGGGTCACACCTCTCATTTTATGATTTGGAACAAGAAATGAATAATAATTTACCAATAGAGACAACATATTTCAAGCACATAAGTGGTTGTCCCCACACGGCATAACCATACAAATGACAATGCATATAAGTACATTTGCCCCACACGATATCATAATGTTCTTTCCTCTTTCGAATTCACCAGGTATCATCATAATATCAATATATTTCTCCGAATTCACTGGGCTTCATCATAACTATAAGATGCCATAAAAAATTTTCATAGTATAAGCTTTAGAGCATGTTCAATAAAGTATTAATAGGCCATAAAAAGTTGAGAAGTGTCTTACCAGTGAGAAATATTTTAAACCATATTCATGTAAAGCATTGAATAATCTTTCCATCGATACCAATTTCATCAAAATCCAACATCGAACAAGGAAGTTATGGCTATTTTACTAAAAGTAGTCAGAACAGACCAAGTACGATGGCCAGGTTGATGGACCATCGAGATTGCGATAGACTATCACCCAGCCCATCGTAACCAAGTTAGTGACTCCCTTTTCTGGCCCAAAGTGCAACAGCCAGGATGATAAACCATCGAGGCTATAATGGCCCTTTCGCTGGGACCGTCGTGCTAAGACAGTGTGACCTCATCCTAGCAAATGTGCAAAGACGGTCTGATGGACCATTGGGTTTGTGAAGGACCGTCACTTTTACCATCACCTTGAGGTAGTGTATTATTTTCTAGGGCAACGCACGACAGACGATTCAATGGACCTTCAGATCTAGCGATGGACCGTCACTTCGACCATCGCAGTCCCCGATCGGTAATTTTAAGTCTATTTTTCAAAGGACTTTTTGGTCTTTTTACACTTTTTTAGCCCCTATTTATATCTGATCAAGGCTCACAACTTCATTTCTCCTCTTTAACATCAAAATCTAGGGTTTCTATAATAATAAAATCCTTCTTTCTTTTTTAAGAAAAATTAAGAGAAATCAAGAAATCAAGAATCTCTCTAAGAGCCTTCAAGAAAGAGTTTCCTAAGGTATGCATATTTTATTCTTGGGTCCATTTCATCTAAGAATCTGAAGAAACCTTTTCTAATTTTCAAAGATCTTATGTTAATGAGTTTTCATGATTTATGTGAAGTAAATTGGAGTTCATGCTATTATTGAGGTTTAATTCATGTTTTGTTGATGAGGTTTCAAGCCATGAGCCTAGTATGTGATATCCATGTGATATTCATAATAAACCCTCTTCAAGTTGCTTGTTAAGTGATAGGTTCATGTCAATTAAGTGTATAAATCATTGAGTACGCAAAGAATGCTCCCCATATGTTTGATAAAATGCTTATGTGAAGGAATTAGAGCCATTATAGCATGTTGACTAGAAATCCCCAATTGTGTGCAAGACCATGCATGCCAAGTGTTTGTTGAACATCCATAGTGAATGAATTGTGAAATGATAGCATGAAGTTACCCCAATTATATGCTATTCGATACATGCTAAGACTTTAATACATGCTAAGTGTTTAATGCAAGACCTTGTTGAATAGAATCTAAGCCAATAGTATATTTCCCTATGTTATTACATGTTTATGATTCCTAAATGCTTGATGAGATGATTTAGTGATTGTGATGGTGAATGAATGTTCATGGTCTTTATTATTCAAGAATGGTTATATTTTAGTTTTATGTTATCGAGTCTTGAGGGTATTTATACTTGACAATTTAGCTGTAGACTAGACCCAATGTCAGTTTTTAAAATAATCTCAGTCAAGCCACGATTCTCAGAACTCAGTGAGTTATAGAACTCTGTACCCTCATATAGATACAAAACTTAAGTAATCTCAGTAATCTCAGTATCGCTAATATTCTAGCCTCTATTCAATACTCAGCTCAAATCTAGTAGTATTCGAGTGTTTAGTTTAGACCTTACTAGTATTCGAGTAATCTCTTCAGAGTTCAGTATCATTCAGTTAGATAATGAGATTCAGTAATATTCCATCAGATACGGAACCAAGTGAATTTAGCTTAACTCAGTCAGATCATTTGAAAAACATGATCAGTATCAGATTCAGCTCAATTTATGTTCAGTTCAGAGTCTTTCTGTTAGCAGTAGGAGCTAGCACTGAGCGAGTGCAGGGATGGAGACTCCCCATGAGAGAGGAAGAGTTATTAGGATCAATCCCTAAACTCTAGAACTGCGTAGCCAGCGCAAGAGCAGGAGTCACCCATTAGAATAAGGCTTGACTATTATACTGCCATAGGCTTAACTTCCTGTGAGGGTCACTAGTTAGAAAGGATTGACCAGAGTTGAGGTCTTTACCCGTGGCACGGTATTGACACCCTTCCAGCTGGAGTTATAGGTTGGACCCCACCAGTTTAGATTTGGGGCATGTCGATTAAGTAAGCACTCCCACAATTACAATTTCAGTATCAGTCTTCAGAGTAGAACTTAGAGATCAAGACTGTTAGATACAGTCACCTATATTAGTAAGGAACTCAGATAGTTTTATTGATTCATAGACCACCCGCTAGACAGGTATGGTCCCACATAAAGTTATTTAAGTAATCTCATTATCAAATCCAGAGATCACCCGTTAGATAGTCTTGATCTCAGTCTCAGATTCAGTTGAGTAATCTCATTATTAGATTCATAGATCACCCATTAGATAGGCTTAATCTCAGTCTCAGATTCAGCTGAGTAATCTCATTATCAGATCCAGAGATCACCCGTTAGATAGGCTTGATCTCAGTCTCAGATTCAGTTGAGTATTCTCATAATTAGATTCAAAAATCTTCCGCCAGATAGGTTGGATCTCAGACATAATCTTTTCTTATCATTGATAGTAGATTCAAGGATCATCCGTTAGAGAGGTTTGGTCTCAGATTTAGTCATTTGAGAGTAGCAAACTTAGAGTGCGGTCATTGATGTGAGTAGATTCAGTTAATCAGCTCCAGTAACATCAATTTCTAAGATCACTCGCTATAGAGGACTAATCTCAACTCCAGTAATTAGTTAACAATATTAGGAGATTCAGTTGTTCTGTTCTCAGTATTACTTGTGAGTTCAGATGATAGTAAAACAATACCCGAATTGTATTAGTTTGAGTCGCAATGAATTCAGTTATGATTTATGCATTCATACATATGTTCTCATTGAGTAGTCTCATGATTATTTAGTTAAGTAGTTGCTTATGCATAAGCCCTTGCATTTATCCTTACCTCATCTTCAGACTCAGTACATTCCCATACTAATGAATTTAGGCTATGGTGTTTTATTTGAAACCATAGTTTAAGAGGCTTGAGATCTAGTGTATCCTTAGCAGCTCAGTCCCAGTCAGCCGTAATAGATGTGGGAGTGAGTCCTTTTCATTCAAGGATGATCCTTATTTATTATTGCATCAGATATAGTTTACTTTTAGTAGACGAAGTTAGTTGGGGACATGTCCAATCAATTCCACAGTTCAGACAGCTTAGAGGCTTTTTGGACAGATGTATCAGTATTCAGTTTTCAATTTTGAGTATTTTTAGATGTTTTGAACCTTATGGATAATTTCTGTATTTATTATCTATATTATGAAGTATTTAGGTATACATATCAGTAGAGGGTTAGCTTGTGGTCCTTCAGGATCATGAACACCGTGTGACGTTCCGAGTCTAAAAAATTGGGTCATTTTAATACTATCACATATTCCTTTGGATTCATCGGGCATCATTATAATATCATATATTCCTCCTGATTCACCGGGCATAATCAATATATCACATATTCCTCTTGACTCACCGGGCATCATCATAATATCACATATTCCTTCAAACTTATCGGGAATTATCATTATATCACATATTTCTCTGAATTCACTGGCATCATCAAAATATCACATATTTCTCCAGACTTATTGGGAATCATCATAATATCACAATTATTATAATACAATAACATACATCCCTATGCATAGCCTAAACAACAAACATACACAAAGGTTCAAAATATAAGGAAGTAGGGATGTAGGCTAACACTTGCAATTTCACCTTACTAATAAAAACACATGTAATATAAGCATAAACAAGAACATGAGTATTTAATAGACATGCACAATAATCACTGACCAAGATTATTCAAATCATGATCATAATATAATCCGATAATCAAGTTCAACCATCACAACTCCTATTTATACATAATTTTGACAATCACCACACATATGGGTCGCTAAACATTTACTTAGTACCAGCTTAAGGTGGGTCAAGTCCCAGTTCTAAATCCCAAAGAAAGCCAAAGATTTAATAGAAAAAATCTAGCTTCTACCTAGAATTAGGCTAAGTCATTCATTCCTCACCACAAGGGCTTACAAATCCTTTCTAGGTCCATAGGGAAAGTCTCTTCAAAAATCCTTCCTAAGTCAACCCAACACCAAGGTCATCTCCTATCTAGGCATTATATAGGTCAATACACTCCTACAGATAGAGAACCATACCATTCATGTCTATTTGTAACAACTATAGTGTTCTCATACTAGTCATGAGACCATAAATAAGCTAACCAAAGTCCTAGACTATGGATCAAATATCATACCTTACAAATTAATAGTCTAAAGCAATCAATAAATCCCAAGTTCACCGTTTAATAAACTATCGTCTAAATTCCCCACCCAATCCCATAAGATATCAATAATTTCATTACAAACAAGCTTAATTTAGTCTATGGGTAAGCCTATCCTACCTTGAATCTAAGTAACTCATGATCAAATGAGCATTTTCTTTCCTTTTCGTGAAGCTTCCTCTTCCACAAGCAATGCTATCAACAATACAATCTAAGAATTACAACAAGAATAACAATACCCATATTTCACCGTTGTGCTGTGTGTTTCAAATGGACACCAAAACATTAATTGGGTTTTACCCTTGGAAATGAGTTTCCAAGACCAACCCATAGCCTAACTATCCTTGAAGAGTTAAAACCCTTAAGTAATTTGATTCAATTACTCAATTTTGGGGCTACAATTGACCCACAATGATTTAGGGGTTTTGATCTACGAAACTATGAAATCAATACCAAATCAGAGAAATTCTTACCTTAGACTATAGCACGAATCAATCAAATAAGTTTTTCAAGATCTAATTAAACCCATAACACACACTTAGAAGGTTTTAAACTTCATTAGAATTTTTAGATTTAGAGAGAGGCACAAAATGACCAAAATTCATGCAAGATAGCCTTTAAATATAGACTAAGCAGCACTATGGCCATGAACTTAGAGTCGTTCCTCCTTCTCTATGGTCGTGGCACCTCAGTGCATGCCATGCATGTCTGATACTTGAAACTTGGCTCTGATCTTCAGCCAATGCCTCTAGATATATTCGGGGTCTATTTTGAATAAATAAGATAAGAAACCCCATATTTTATTATGTTCTGGATGTGTTGGTAAAGTCAAACTTCACATCCAAAGCCATTTTACTGAAGTTTTTTCTTAGTGGTAAATTAGGACCAACGAAGACTTCAAATTGAGAAAAGTTATTCTAATACCCATACATACCTTCAGGTAGCCGAACTATCGGTCCCATAAGTCATTAATGACTTGGGACAACTATGGAGAAGCTCTATTAAGGAATTAAGAAAGAATACAGATAATAACCTGAAGGGTCATTACACTAGCCTTGTGTCCCTACCCTTAACATTTAATGCATTAAAACCTATTACAATTGGAAATTGGGTTCGGCTTACCTTAATTTCTTAGAGGTTGATATTGGGATGCCTTGGCCACAGTTTATGGAACATTAGATGAAGGATTTTTGTTTGTGTTCTAATTCGATGATGATGGAATTACTTTTTTGTTTCTAGACAAACCTGCAGGTCCTTGTTGGCCATTGAACTTTTATGCCACCTTTTTTTTATTTCCCTCTCAACCTATAATGCCCCTTGGAAGATACCATCAATAGTTTCAAACTTTTGAAGAGTCATGTGAGAAGAGATCAATTTTTATAGTTTTTCAAGATGCTCATGTCTATATATCTTCAATGCACATCTCTCCCTCATAAGACTCTTTAATATTTCCCAAGGAGGAGGTTGACCACCAATCATCACATTCCAAAACCTTTTAGTATAATGTCACCGTGTGTTGGCATAGCCTTCAAAGTGGGCTATAGTATAGCAACTTTTCTTATCTTTTGAAAGATCATTAACTTGGAATAGCTTTTCACAAGAAGGCTCCCATGAAAGATACACTTTGGGATCACTCTCACCTTTGAAAATGGGAATTCCAACCTTCATAAAATTGATGCCAACCTCTCGGTTTCTTTGAGGATTTCTGTGACCATGCCTATCTTCATGCCCTCAGTATCTACCTTGATGTCCACTTTGTTCATACCTACCTCTTATCTCTTCTTCAATTATGTAGTCATCATTGTAAGCACCATAACCCTCTTATTAATCTCCCTTACCATATTCTTCTACATAGATGGGTAGGTTTTTGTTAAGTGAAGGTTGATATGGGGGGTTTGGTAGATTTTAAGGCCTTTGGTTAAGTGGAGTTTTGATTAGAGGTATGGGATTTTGTAGAGGATATGGTCTTTGGTTAAGAGGGTCTTGTAGTGGAGCATTCGGGTTTGGGGTGTGTATTTGGTTTCCAAGTCCTTCTTGTTGGACTTGAGTGAATTGAGTGCCAAGTGGTATTGTGGTGTTTTGGATTTGGGATTAAGTGGGGGTTTAGGTATGATTTTGTGGAGGTCTTGGTGGATAGAGCATTTGATGTAAGGTTTTGGGTGTAATGGTAGTAGAGGTGTTTTAGGCTGTCTACTCGAAGACACATGGTAGTGTTGAGAAGCAAAGGGTCGGGAGTTCCTTTAACTCTCAACTTGATCCACCCTCCCACTCAACGTTTAAACATCACCTTTGATAGATCCAATTTACGTGTCTAATCTATCAAAACCCACATTCACCAAGCAATTCAGGGGAAAGAGTTTGAAGATGGACCAAGATAATATTGTTGACATTGTTATCCATGGTTTGAGAGGTGTTAACCTTGGATTAAATTGCAAATGTAACTAAGAAAAAATCTACAAAACAATTAACAAATTAGTCCAAATGATCCTCACCATACTCTTACTCTTTTGTTTACCTCACACTTTGCTTCATAAGTGTTAAAAATTATCTTGTAATCCATGAGCACCTGAGGGATGAGTATACTCTTGTCCGGAATAGATTTTTGTTTGAAATGACTCAAATAATACCTTGTAAGAACTTGAACAAACTAACTTCAACAAGCCAGAAAAAGAGAAAAGCAGACAAAAAACGTAAAGACGAAAGAAAAGGACTCAACCAAGTCACAACCTCGTAGACAATTACTAGTTTGTCAATTAGCACTAGAATCAACAAAATGTAACTAAGAGACAAGGATTAGAAACTAAGAAATCAAAATTTGAGCTAAAAATTTGGTTGGAGACAAGGATTAGAAACTAAGAAATCAAAATTTGAGCTAAAAATTCGGTTCGACAAGAGTGATATCATGGAATCTCGTGGTTAGCCAAAATTTTGAAATTTTTTTGTTCTTCAACCTTGAATTTTTTCCATTCTTTACTCAAGATAGGTAGAATTTTGATTTTGTGGAATAAAATACAAGGTTTGGATCCTTTTTCTAGCTCAAATGAGTTTGAATTTGAGTTGGTCCCCCCCTTGTACTTTCAATTATACTTGAATTTTCATTTTGTTCCCTTCTTCTTTTGGATGACTTAGAATACTCTTGGAATATTCATTGTACAAATAATTTCTCAACTCTCTTTCTTCTTTTTTCAAGATCAAACAACCACTTTTTAATATTCCTCTTTAACAAGATATGAAGATAATGAAGAACAACAAGAATATTCAAGAGTTGACCACTAGGAAAATGACCTCCAAATTTGATAATTTTTGAAGAACCAAGGTCCATTTTCTAAACCAAACACAAATATCACAATATTATCCCGAAAAAGTCACAACTACACTAGATAAAATGAGATCCACCTCAAATAGCCTCAAACACAAGCTCAATAATGGTGGATGGTTCAAAACACCTCCATTATAGCTCAAATATTAGATCTAGACTCTACTAGTGCTAGGGAACAAGGATCTAGCAATAGAAACTAACAAAACAAAACAAAAATTAAGTAGATCTAAGTTTCAAAATTCTTCCCAAGACACAAAAATATGATACCACTATTTTTTTATTTTTTGGATGTTGATCTTTTTTTGCGATGATTTTCTTCAAGTTAATAGAAATTCAAGACTTAGAATTGAAGGAAAAATTCTAAAATGTGGCTCTTGATACCAAATGATATAGATCCAAACAAAAAAAGATGAAAAATAGCCTAAAAAGGGAGATGAAGCTGAGAGTACTAAAACTAGAATTCAAAACTCAACATAAAAGGAAAAGGATAGATATGTTGACATAAGAACGCACAAACCATAAGAAACAAAAGATGTAGCAAATCTAAAGACCCTTATGACCTATATGAGCAACACCAAGATCTTATGTTGACACAAAAGGAACTAAATCTTCCCCAAGCACCAACGTTTCTAAACCAAATACCAACACTAGTGAAATACAATAATAGATGTTAGCCCTAGTTATAATCTCATAAAAGAGAGAAGAAAAAGGTGTTTCATACTTTTCTTTCAATATCATTCAATAACTAATGAGAAAATAATCCTGAAGTCTATTTATAGCTATTATATATAAAGACTAAAATGCCCTTAATGAGTCTTGAAAGAGAGGCACCCTTGGAGTGTGAGTAATAGGTGGCCATGGAGTGTTTTCAAGGTACCTCTTCACACCTTAGCAGAAGCACTCGTCTGGGTGAATTCATCTCAAACTCACAAGCATCCAGCTTTATGAACATGGCTTGTAGACTTTGTAATTCTTAGGCTTGACTCCTTGGGAATGGCCTTGAGCTCTTAGCACCTGTATCATGAATGATCATGAATTTTTCCTTTGGTTTAGTTAATAGGTTATAATCCTAGACATGGTAGGTTATTTGATTGATTATTTATTATGTTCATGTTTTTAAACCACGACCAAGTAAAAATTACACAAAAATGCAAGACTCAGGCTTAATTGACTGGTGTAAGCTCTGATTGAGGTAGGTGATGCTTTTAATAAATTCTAAACCCAATTTTATATGTGCATGATAACTAATATTTAGTATCTCTTATAAAATGTATGTTCATGGAAAGTGAATGAATGTTGATATCCTAAGTGTTAATCTCATACAATGAACTTCTATAAAAGTTTGTTGGATTTTACAAGTGTTATACTGTTATCATTGTGGGTGGGATTGTTGTAATATATATCATTATTGTGGAATATACTGGTATTTGGATATCTCTACAGGATGGTCATACATGGCTGGAAAACACTCGACGCTTGAGATTTGGTAGATGGAAAAAGACTCATCACCTATAAGTCATGACTAGTGAGTGCACACATAAGACCCTTTGAATGTGTATATAAGGTACATGTCAATGTTATGTTCTTTCATTGAACCAGAGATTATGTATTTCTTGATTTTATTGGTTCCTTGAGTTAAACAAGTTTGTATGCTTAATTACTAAGGTGGCTTTTTGTGAAAATTAAGATGCGTTCAATTGCTACTGTGGTTGTTATTAAGGATCCTTGAGTGGTCTAGGTTTCTTGCAAGTTGTGACATGGATCTATATTGTCTATTACCTATATGATTTGTGCATAGTTTACGTGATGGTCACGTCATGGTTGTTGAGAGAGAGTTTTATTGTTGGGTCTAATTGACTTTAATGGTTATCGTTGTTGACTCATTTTACTAAACTTCATGTTGTAATTTTTTACAAGGTAAAGTATTATGAACTTGACATATAGTTGCATGATACAGTTTATGATTGTCTTAGTGTACTATATTTTTGTTACGTGTCCATAATTCTCATTTTGTGTTGGTCGATGACCCCACCAACACACCATTGCTTCTTGTGTATTGATATTACATGTGATATTTTTGTTTAGTATATATCATATTTCAACACAGTTTTGAAACCTCAGCTATGATTTGGATCATTTTCAAACCCAAGGATGAGCTACATCTTCTAGGATCCCCTAGGTTCTTCTATCATTATTTGCTCCCTTTGTTTTACACTCAGATATTACTTTAGTTTTAGGGTTGCATCCCTCTTTTTGAAATGTTTTAGAGTTTTGGTATGATGACTTTCATTTCCTAGGGGATGGTTTTCCACATTCTTGTATTGTTACCTTTTGTTATATTATTAGTGATTGTTTTTCCCAATAAATTGGTTTTTGGTTGCCTATTCTTATTAAGTTTTGATTGGTTTTAGTTGGGTTATTATCAACTTCTGAGGAAAGAAGTGCTCAAGAAAGGCACCCGAAATATCATCCTATACAGACAGCTCAGCATCATTACCTCTCGACTATTCCCACTCCTCATACCACTTATACGCTATATCTTTCAGCTGATAAGTAGCAAATTCCACACCCCTCTACATCAGTAGTATGCATTACCCTGAAAATCTTCTCCATCTAATCAATAAACCCTTAAGGATCCTAATAAAACATAGAGACTATAAATGTAGGCGGATTTAACCTCATGAACTATCCAACCCGAGTGACCTCAGAGGAATGCATAGCCGAACCAACATGATCATACTGTCGAGACTGCAAAGTCACCAATTGAACAATGATATGAATAAAACTAATGGAAATCTGTATTAGAGTTGTCTCCTTAAGGAGGTTGATCATAAGTATCAATAGCTCGAGGAGGACTAGTAGAGATTGGTGGGACCACACGTGGAGTAGTACAATCAGGCGCAGTGACCCTAGACCAAGTTTCCAGTTCATAAGCAGGATGAGTTCCCACCACATTATCTTCAGGTGAGGCAGAGGACCCAACAGAGTTTCGATGAACATTAGATTTTCGAGGAGGCGTGATCTAAAATATGCTAATCCAGGAGTTAGAGAATTTTCAAGACAACTACACTCCATATCCCAAAATAGAACATAAGAAAGGAAATATTCATAAATTCCATCATGATCCAGAGACCACACTCTTAGCGTAACATCTAGAACACAATAAAACAATATAGAGGGATCATATCAAATTTTAATAATAAGGATAGATAATCAAATGTAAACAATATGAATCAAACCAGCATCCATCCCACACTTGTTCACAAAATCCTCTAAATTAGAATACCAAACTAGGTCGGGACATACCCCTGATCATTACAAAAGAGAGTTTGCATAATCCCAACCATTAACCAAGGAGTCTTATATTAAGGCATTTGCCACTTGGTATCCTCATACGAATTATGCTAGCAAGATAAGTAATCTTGAAAATCCATTCCAGTTAACCAATAAACTCCCAAGCTTCTTTAAAAATTCAAAACCATGGCCACCATGTCCTTTTGAAGTCAGTTTTTATGAATTTTCCATTAATGTAATGAAATAGTTTCAAAAGTGTGTTAAATCATGCAAATTCGATATTTTATAATCAAAATCATGTAGGTGGGTTAAGTTTAATGCCAATACCAAGATAAAATCCATCAATTTGGGGAAATTCATGTTCCTCATTCTAAATTCCACAATAATGCACCCATACAATCCTAAAAATCATAAATTTAAACATACACAAGTCATTTATACCAAGGGAAATATAACTCAAATTATAATCATCAAAAGCCTTTGACCAAATTTCAAAACCAATAATTAAATCACATAAACAATGATAAAAACATATGTTCATAGTAAAAAATTCAAAGTAGGGTTGAGAGGCGTGCCAAAAATACCCAAGAATTGAAGGAAATTCTAAGATTTGAGCCTAGGTGTTGAATCATTTGTAAAACCCCAGTGTTCTTTCTTTAGGAGTTAAGAAGGAGAGAAGTGAGGATTTTGATTTGATTAACTAAAGATAATAAGGACCCTTATGTTTTTTTAAGTCGTGGAGGACGAAAAAGGATCAAATGGACCCTAGTTAAAACGTGTTGGAAAATTTAGTGCCAGTCATCACGAGTTTGGTAACGACTCATGAGGTTTGACCACGAGTTGTTACCTGGACTCATTACCTGGGGACCAAAATCCTGGTCCCTCACTATTTTGACCATGAGTGAGTCATCATAACTCATTATCTATCATCTCGAGTCATGACGAAGATTCGTGATCAAGATAGAAATCTCGGGGAACCTTACTACCAATGCAATGATTCCCACCTCACGACTCATTATGTGAGGTAACAACTCATCACCTTAGTTATTTTCATGGCATTTTTGAAACTACAGTAGAAATGGACTCAAGAACTTATCACCTGGAGGGCCTAGAGTTTAAGTACTTGGGGTCACATTACCCCTCTCTCCTAGGATCATTCGTTCCCGAATAAGAAGTTATGATACCCTTGGCATGAAAACAAGACCAAATGAAAATTTTAAAATGCCACAAGAGGGGCATGAAAATTATACCTCAAGCATGTGTATCCAACACAGGTAACTAGAATGGGTACTTGGCTCTCATGTCCTCTTTAGCTTCTTATGTAGCTTCTTCCACCATTTGATTCCTGCAAAGCACCTTTACTAAAGTTATGTCCTTGGTCCTCAATCTACGAACTAGTCTATCCAATATTTTAACTTGTACTTTCTCATAAGATAAGGAATCCTAAGCACCAACATCCTCAACATGAACTAGAAAAGAAAGATCACCCATAGACTTTTTAAACATTCAACATGGAACACATCATGAATAGATCCCAATATCGTAGGCAAATCCAAATCATAAGCAACCTTCCCCATTCTTCTTAAAATCTAATACGTACCACTGTGTCAAGGAATGAGCTTCCGCAACATACCAAACCTCATGACTTTTTTCATAGGAGAAACGTTCAAGAACAGTCAATCACTAACCTTAAACCCCAACTCCATCCGCCTCATATTTGTATAAGACTTTTCATGACTCTAAGCAGTATTAGGTCTTTCTCTAATCACCTTCACCTTCTCCATGTCTTGGTGAACCAAGTCAGGGCCAAAAAATATAGTCTAGCCAACCCCAAACCATCCAATAGGAGACCTAGACCTCCTACCGTAAAGAGCCTCAAAAGGAGCCATCTGAATGGTAGAATGGTAACTACTATTGTGCAAACTTATGAGTTGTAAATGATCAACCAAACTACCCTTAAAATTAATCACACAGGCCCTTAGCGTATCATTTAAAGTCTGAGTGGTCTCCACTTGCCTATCTGGCTGAGGGTGGAAAGTGGTTCTAAGGTTCACCTGAGTACCCAAACTTTTGAAAACAAATGCCAAAAGTGATAAAAAAACTACGTACTTTGATCTGAATTAATGGACACGTTGCACCATACAATTAAAAATCTCTTGAATGAAAAACTTAGCATAATCCTCTCATAAGTAATTAATAATCATAGGCAAGAAGTGAGCAAACTTAGTCATTATATCCATGAAGACCTAAAGAGAATAATACTTATTACGAGACTGCAGAAAACACGTAATAAAGCCCATATTAATCAACTCCCACTTCCACATAGGCAACTCCATATCTTGAGATATGCCACCAGGCATCAAATGCTCAACTTTGACCCATTGACAAATCATACACTTAGCAACAAAGTTTTCTATATCTTTTTTTATATTGCTTCATAAATAGGTTTCCCTTAGGTCATGATACATCTTAGTCAAACCTAGATGAACTATATATCAAAACTAATGAGCCTAAGCCAAAATCCTTTCCCACAGCACATCAATATCAGGAAAACATAACCTACCTTGATACCTCATGATGCCATCTTCCTTAATCTCAAATGTCATAACCTTTAACAGACCCACATAATCCTTAATCTGCATAAGTATAGGATCTTAGTCCTACTTCTCCTTCAGCTCAGCACTAAGAGATGATTTTACCACTTCTTGAACAATAACTCCCTATCCTTAGATTCTAAGAGATAAACTCCCAAGTTAGCCAATCTGTGAATTTCCTTCACCAATCCTTTTCTCTCTCTTTTAAACATTGGATAAGCTATCCATAGACATACTGCTAAGACCATTAGTAACAACATTAACTTTACCTGGATGGTAGTGAAGGATCATTTTATAATCCTTAAGTAGCTCGAGTCACCGCCTCTACCTGATATTCAATTCATTTTTCATAAACACATAGTGCAAGCTCTTATGATCTGAAAAGATATCCACTTGTAACCCATACAAGTAATGGTTCCATATTCTAAAAGCAAAGAACATAACCGCTAACTCTAGATCATGTGTTTGCTAATTTCTCTCATGAACCTTATGATTCCTGGAAACATAGGCCACAACCTTATCATGCTACATCAAAACACAACCCAGTCCTACACAGGACGTATCATAATACATAACAAACCCTTCAGTACCCTTGAGCTGGGTTAAAACTTGTGTAAAAGTCAATGTATCCTTCAACTTCTCTATACTACCTTCATTCATCGAGACAGAAGAACTTAAACTTTTTCTAAGTCAATTTCATCAATTGGGTAGCAATAGAAGTAGAAATCTTTATAAACATTCTATAATACCCAGCCAAGCCTAAGAAGCTCCTAATATTGTTGGAGTCATAGGTCTAGGTCATTTCATAACTTCCTTAACATTAAGTATATCCATCTTGATCCCTTCGCTAGAAGCAACATGCCTGTGAAAAGTCAATCCACTTAAGGAAAACTCATACTTAGAAAATTTTGCATATAATTCCTGGTCCTTCGGAGTTTACAATACAATTTAGAGGTGATTGGCATGATTCTCCTCGCTTTATAAGTACACCAAGAGGTCATCAATGAAACCTATAATAAATAACTCCAAAAAACTACCTAAAAACTCAATTCATAAGATCCATGAAAGCATCCAGAGCAATAGTCAACCCAAATGACAACCAAAAACTCATATTGGCCATACCAGGTTTGGAAAGTAGTCTTAGGAATGTCAACCTCCCAAATTTTTAGTTGATGGTAGCCTAAACAAATATCAATCTTAGAGAAACACCTAGCACCACAAAGGTACCTGAATAGGTCATCAATCCTAGAAAGACAGTATATTTTTCAGTCACATTATTAAACTGGCAATAGTCTATACACATCTGAAGAGACCTATCTTTCTTTCCCACGAAATTAGAGAACCCTACGAAAAACCACTAGGATGAATAAACCCTTCATCTAGAAGATATTTTAATTGGTCCTTAAGCTCCTTCAGCCGAAGCCATCCAATAAGGAGAAATTAAAATAGGACAAGTATCTGGCAGAAGATCAATACATAAATCTATTTCCCTATCGGGAAAAATTCCAAGAAGATCGTCGCGAAAGACTTTGGGAAACCCATTAACCATAGGGACAAATTATAAGAGGGACCCTCAGAGCTAAAATCTTTAACCTAAACTAGATGTTATAGAAACCCTTTAGAATAAATTTTTGAGCTTTAAGATATAAGATAACCCTTCCATTGGGTACTAAGGAAATCACTTCCCATTCAACCATTGGTTTATTAGGAAAATAAAAACTGACCTTTTGAGTCATATAATTCAGAGAAGCATAGCATGATTGAAGCTAATCCATCCCATAGATTACATCAAAATCCACCATATCGAGCTTTATCAAATCTACTAATGTTTCCCTATGAAAGATGGACACCATATACCCCTATAGATTTTTCTAGAAACTATAGAATAACCCACCAGAGTAGACACAAAAAAGGGGTCATAATATTTTTAAGACCAAAACCAAAGTGCACGACCACATAAGGGGTCACATAAGATAGGGTAGAACCTGAATCAAGAAAATAATAAACATCACTGGAGAAGAATTGTAACATACCAATAATAACTTCTAGGGATGCCTCAAATTCCTTCCAAGTATCAAATGCATAGAGATGATTCATGCCAGTGCAGGAGCAAGTTCTTGAAATAGTGCCCTTAGGTGTAGAAGCCGAAGAAGTGATGACAAAAACTTTATTAGCCCAGTGGTAACCCTGGCTGAAGGATAATCTCACTATTTATGACTAAGCTGACAAAAGTTATAGCACCAATTTCTTCCCTCCTCATAATTACCATAGTTAAGCTATCCACAAAATCAATGAGGAGAATAAGGTAGGTATGACTGATATCCATTGGCTTGAGACTAGGCACCCTGTGGCTTAGGACCACTACTAATCTAGAAATGATAATCACCAAAAGGCTTAGGATAAGGAGAACTAGCTATCGGATGAGAACTTCCCCAATTCTTATTCCTACTCCACTATCTACCATCTCTCCCACTATTCTACAGACCTATAACCTATTCTAAATATTTGAACTTCTTGTTTTTCCTCTCTCCCATCTTTACCTACTTTTTTTTCTTATCCTCTACCTACTACATATAAATTTCTAGATTGGAGATGTCTATATTATTTTTAACATCACATCCTTTCACTCTAATACAAAGTCACAGGACAAATAAAAGAAAACTTTCTCATTATAGTGTTATGCTAGACACCAACTCTAGAGTATATTAGACAACCATTGAAATTTCAAGGTATACTCTTTCATAATCATCTTGCCCTACTTTTTGTTCATACATACTTTAGAATTAGCTTCCCTAAACTTCTAAGAAAAGAAGTGATCAAGAAAGGCACCCAAAAACTCATCCCATATTAACGTCTCAACATTATTACCTCTCAACTGCTCCCAACTCTCATACCACTAATACGCTATATATTTTAACTAATAAGTTGCAAACTCCACACCCTCTAAATCAGCAGTATGCATTACCCTATAAATATTCTCTATCTCATCAATAAACCCTTGAGTATCCTACTCAACCCTAGAGCTTGTAAATGTTAGTGGATTTAACCTCAAGATCTGGCCAACCCTAGTGACCTCAAATAAACTCACAACTAAACTAACACAATTGGATTAATGAGACTGTGGCATATGAATAGAGTAATAGAACTCCATATTAGAGATGTCTCCCTGAGGTGGATGATCATAAGTATCACTAACTCAAAAGCCTGAGGAGGACTAGTAAGAACTAGTGGCACCCCACATAGAGTAATACAATTAGGAGAAGGACCCTAGACCTGGTCTACACTCTAAAAGTAGGATGAGCTCCTTCTATATTTTCCTTATTGGGGATGAAGGTCCCAATAGTGTTTCTACAAGTATGAGATGTTTGGGGAGGCATGATTTAAAATGCGAGCTAAATAGGATTTAGAGAAGTTTAAAGACAACTAGACTCCATATCCCAAAATAAAACACAAGAAAGGGAAATATTCCTAAATGCCTTATATCTTTCACCTCATAAGTGTGGTGTACTACATACCTATAAAAGGTAATCTACTCAATACGACTTTGTAGATGCACAAAGAACCTGAATCATTCTCTAATACCAAGCTTTTTATGACTACAACTAAGGACTAGTTATGATGGGTATCTCAAGCCTAGCGTGAGACAGAGACCACTCTCTTTGCCTAACATCCAGAACACAATAAAAGAATACAACAAAATCAAATCAAATATTGATAAGAAGTATACATAACCAAATGTAAAATCTATGAATCAAACCAACATCCAGCCCATACTTGTCCACAAAATCCTCTAAACTAGAATACCAAGTTAGGTTGGGACATGCCACCGACCAAGACAAAATAGACTTTACAATTCATAAAATCTGAAAACAAACCTATTGAAACGAAAAGGATTTCAAAAAGATGGATGCTAACCACTTTACAGCAACTCGACTAATGACCACACCACCTAATGCTAGATCGGAGTAACAGTAAAACCCTACGACCAAACATCATGAAGTAATGCAAAGTCTAGGGATGGTCAGTGGGATAAGCACTTCATGTAACTCAGGAAAAGTTATAAAGTAATTTCATTCCCAAAATAAATCCAAATCACATGCACACATTCATATATAGATATGTAGGATGCTGGGATAAGGGAAAGGGTCATGAACATGAGTTTCTTTAAAAATATAAACCTTGACTATGTAGTTTTATCCATCCTAAGGTCACCCACGAGCAATATATGATCAACTTCCCTTGCTGAAAGGGCCCACGAACATATTAGCCACATGAATCTAAGAACTCCAAAAGAGATCTAGAGATACTAAGGCTCCAACCATCGCAAAAATATAATGTGTGAACCAAGCACACGGTCATATAGACCCTTACGCCAAAAAATATGGTTTCCGGTATTTGTCCCCCTGGGAACTCCATCTTTATGGTGAGCTACGCAACCCCCTTAAAGCCTAAATTAAAACCATTTTGTGTATAATCCCAACCATAGATCAAGGAATCTTATATTAAGGCATTTACTACTTAGTATCATTTTACCAATTATGCTTGAAAGCTTATATAATCCTGCCTACCATTCCAATTAACCAATAGACTCCTAAGTTTCTTTAAAAATTAAAATTACGCCTACCAAGGCCTTTTCAAATCATGTTTTTATCCATTTCCCATTAATGTAATGCAATAGTTTGAAAAGTTAGTTAAATCACGATAATTCCACATTTGAAAACCAAAATCATGTAGGTGGGGTTTAGGTTAGTGCCAATACCGAGCCAAAATTTATTATTTTGGGGAAACCCATGTTCCCCATTAAAAATTTATAATAATGCCCCATTCAGTCCCAAAAATCATCAAGTTAAGTATACACAAGACATTTAAATCATAGGAAATATAATTCAAGTGACAATCATTAAACCCTCAACCCAATTACAAACCCAATAACTAAACCGCATTAACAATGATTAAAACATATGTCACAGTATAAAATTCAAGTTATGGATGAGAGACACGACAAAATACCCTAGAATCTAAAGATTTGAGTCTAGGTGTTAAATATTTGTAAAACCCTAGTGTTCCTACTTTGGAAGTTAAAGAAGAGAGAAATGAGGATTTTGATTTGATTAACTAAGGGTAATAAGGACCCTTATATGTTTTTAAGTCATCGATAAAGAAAAAGACAAAAAGAACCATAGTTTAAACATGTAGGAAAATCTGGTGCCAATTATCATGGGTTTGGTAATGACTCATGAGGTCTATCCATGAGTTATTACCTGGGGATCAAAATCCTGGTACCTCATTGTTATGGATATGAGTCACTTATCATGACATATTATTTATCATCACAATTAGTGATAAAGACTCATGATCAAGGCAAAAATCCTGAGTAACCTCACTACCATGGCAAAAAGTCCTACCTCATAACTCATTACATGAGGTAATAACTCATAACTTGAGTTATTTTCATGGTAGTTTTTAAATTATATTAAAAATCAACCAATTCAAGAGCTTATCACCTAGAGGGCCTATAGTTCAAGTACTTGGAGTGTCACACTTTTTACATTTTCTCTACTTTCTTAGTCTTAGTTGTCTCATAAAATAGATTACGCATTTCATAAACTAATGTTCCTATGAGTATGTTAAATTACAAGAAAACAAAATTATAGCCTTTTATTGTAACGACCTAAAAAATTTGATAAAGTATGTGAAATATGTGTTTCTTTGTGATTTGATTATTTTACCTCTCCTCATAGTTACATTGTGGTATTTCTAGCTATTATCTTGGTTTTTGATGCATTTTGGTACCTTTTTTGCGATATTATGGTTTTTGGTGGCTTTGAAAGCCTTATTATGGACTTATATGGTTGTTTTTTATTCGTGATGGATGACTAAATGGACTATGCCAGCAGATTCCGAACATAGATTTTATGGTGGTAACATGTTTGGTTTGGTTTTATAGGTTTTAAATCACATTTTGACCCTCGATTTAGAAATTGTTATTTCAGGTTTTGGGGGTCAACTTTGTAAAAATGATGTCTTTTTGAAAATCCAACATTGCCAATGAATCCAAAATATCAACTTTTGTCTGATTACATAGTTTATTTGTAAAAATTAGAATCTGAATAAATCCTGAGGCCTTAGTGAAAAGTTGAAAATTTTCCAAGTTCCAGCTAATATCTTATGCCAGAGAGGATAGTGCGGTCACACAATGAGTGATTGTGATTGCAATATCTGCTCCTGAGGTTGGATAGTGCGATTGCACATATAGGATTATGATAACACTATTTGGATACCTAATGTCAATTTATCCTTTAAATTCTCAAAACTACCCTCACATACATCCGACCACTAGAACTTGACCTTCTTTTAGGTCTACTTACTTAATGGGGTAGTTATCATTAAAAAACCATCCATAAATCTCCTATAGTAACCGGCTAGACCCAAGAAACTCTGAATACCAGTTGGATTCGCAGGTTAAGCCTACTTTTAAACTGCCACAACCTTTTATAGATCCACCATGATCCCTTCACTAGAGATAATATGTCCCAAAAAAGTCACATTCTTCAACCAAAACTCATACTTAGAGAAATTGGCATACAAACAATGATCCATCAAGTTTTGCAACACAACACAAAGGTGATCGACATGATCTGCCTCACTGTTAGAGTAGATGAATTGATAACAGTGACAAACAAATCCTGAAATGGATGAAAGATTCTATTCATCAAATCGATAAACATTGTTAGAGCATGTGTCAACCAAAAAGATACAACTAGGAACTCATAATGACTGTACCAGGTTCAGAAAGAGGTCTTAGGTATATTCACTTCCCTAATCTTAAGTTGATGATAATCCAACCTAAGATCAATCTTAGAGAAACACTTTGCACCATGAAGTTGATCAAAAAAATCATAGACCCTAGGGAAAGGGTACTTTTATTTATGATCCCCTGGTTCAATTGACGATTATCAATGAATTTTCTAAGGAAACCATCCTTCTTACGCATGAACAACACAGGACCACCCCAAGGAGACACACTAGTACTAACGAAACCTTTATCTGAAGGACCTTCAATTGCTCCTTAGCTCCTTAAACTCAATCAAAGCCATTCTATATGGAGGGATAGAGATAGGACGAGTGTTCGGGAAAATATCAATCCTAAAATCAATTTTCCTATTAGGAGGAGGACTAGGAAGATCATCGAGACAAACCTTAAGAAACTTATTAACCACAGGAATGGATTCTAGAAAAGGACCTTCCGAGTTAGAATCTTTAACTCGAACCAAGTGATACAGACACCCTTTAGAAATCTAATTTCAGGCTCTAAGATATGAGATAAAATTCCCCTTAAGCACTAAATAACCCCCTTCCCATACAATGATCGGCTCATTAGTAAATTTAACCATGATCCTATAGGTCCGACAATCTAAGAAGGCATAGCACGAATTCAACCAATCCATCTCTAATATGACATCAAAGTCAATCATATCCAGCTCTATCAAATCTACAAGAGTTTTTTCACTCTCAACAGCTACCACACACCCCTTATAGACTTTTTTAACAACCACAGCTTCTCTTACCAGGGTAGAAATAGAAAAATAAATCAACAGATACTCATGACCAAAACCAAAATAAATAGCCACAAATAGGGTCACCTATGATAGAGTGGACCTAGGATCAAATAAAAAATACACATCACGGGAGAAATTTTTCAACACACATAACAACATTAGGAGATGCCTTAGAATCCTGATGAGATGTAAGAGCATATAACCAATTCTGGTCAGTGCCAATATTGGAAGTAGAAGCAGATACATAAGTTGTACTCTTTGGTGCAGGAGCAGATGAAGAGCTAATAGGAACCTTGTTAGCCCAGAATCCAACCTAACATGACAATCATGCAGCATATGACCCATCTAACCATAATTAAAGCATTAGTCCTTCCCTTCTTCATAGAACCCACGATAGGCAGGCCACAAAATCTACAAGGAAGGCAGGATGGAGCCAACTGAGACCCATTTGTCAGAGATTGGGGACCTTATGCCTAGAAACCACCATTAAACTAAGACCGATGATCACCCGAAGGCTTTGGGTAAGGTGCACTAAATGACGAGAATGAACATAAACTCCCCCACTTCTTATTTGGCCACTTACCACCATCTATACCATACTAGACTGCACCTAATTCTTCTTCTCTTCTTTCACTTTTTACATATACACAACCATACTAGAGAAAACTATATCCTTGATCAACAAGGTAGCCTTTATCTCCAAAATCAACTCATGAAATAATCTTGAATAAAACTAACATATTCTAGCCCTCATGTAAGAAACCATCTCTGGAGCATACCTAGACAACTGGTAAAACTTCAAGGCATACTCATTGACTGACATCCTTACTTGCTTTAAATTCACAAATGCTTCTACTCTAGCTTTCCCCAATTCCTAAGGAAAAAAAAGTCCAAGAACGCACTAGAGAAATCTTTCTGCAGATAGAACTAGCATTTTCATCTCTTGACTATTTCCCACTATGCATACCTTTGGTATGCCATATCTATCTATTGATAGGCAGCAAACACAACACCTTCAACATCTAAAAGATGCATAATCCAAAAGATCTTCTCTGTTTCATCAATAAAACTTTGCGGATCCTCCTCAAACTTAGTACCCATAAAGATAAGAGAATGCAACCTCATCAACTATACAACCCTTTTTTCCTCAAAATATAAAGTAATAGGAACACCACGCTTAGACTTAGAAGCTACCAATTGAGCCAACATATGAATCAACTGACAAATCTCAACATTTATCACGTCAGCATAGGGGACTAGAGGGAACTATTCAAACTCCAAGACCATCGTGAACTGGACCCCTAGACTAAGTCTGGACATTATAAGTAGAGTGTGTCCCATCAACATTGTCCATAGTTGGGATAGAAGGATTTGTAGGAAATTCAGATCTTCTTATAGGCATGATCTGAAAGACAAGCAAATAGAAGTCAGAAGCATCTAAGACCTTAGACTCTATAGCTCAAAATATGACAAAAGGAAAGTAAAACATTCCTAAATGCCTTTTAGCACCTCTCTTATAAGTGTAGCGCACTACACACTCAAAAAACAAACTCTACTAAAAATGGCTTTGGGACACCCAGCTGACCATGAACCTATGCTCGAAGAACAACTTGATACAACCCAAACCAGGGCCTTGTCGTAATGGGCATCTCAAAACCAACAAGGATAAGAGATCTCCCTACTACCCAAACCTAACCATCAAAATATACCCAATGTAGGATGAACTATGAACTTATAACATGTTAGAACATTATACAATCCAAAGACTTTGGGATAGGTCCATGACCATGACCAACCAAAATAAGTCAAATCATCCTAAAATAATGTTGCAATCACATCATAAAAAGCAAATCTATTTCTATGCCACAACACACCCAAGTCCATAGTTTGTCCATGCAAAGCCTCTAAATGACAATCAAAGAAATATTTTGTAAGGACATTCCCCCGACCATAGCAATAATCAATATCCAGGTCTAAACTAATGATGACATAAAAGAAACTCAAATAAGAAATAGAGCCTTCTGTAGGATGGAAGCTTACCACTTAAAGTCACCACAAGCTATACTCGAGTCCAATCGCTGAGTAGGAGGTGTAGTTGACCAACACATACATCATATGAGGATACAACGCTAAAGACGATTAGTGATTGGAGCTCTGTCTTGTTACTCAAGGATAAGGACAAAATAATGTCAATAGTTCAAACCAAATAATTAAGGCATACAACCAATTAAATGCATATCTATATATATATATATATATACATCATTCTAAGATAGGGAAAAAGATTAGTATAAACTTTGAAATCATTAATCTGGGATACGTAGCACTGCTATTCTAAAACCACCCATGGGTTATATGGGGTTAGCTCCCCCTACTGAAAAGGACCCCACCGTGTTAGCCGCACGAGGTACAGAGTCTATGAGATGACTAGTACATCTCCCAAAATATAAGAATGACATAATGCACACGATCACCAAGACAAACCTCACATCGGCAAATATGATTTTCTAGTTTTGGTCCCCCGAGACCTCCACCTTCCACGACTTTCCTAACACATCCCTTTTTAAGCCCATATTAAAACCATTCATGCACAACCAAAAATTCACCAACGAGTTTTATTTATTAGGCATTAACCATTGGTATCATCATAAAAAAATTATAGCTTGCAAGTCTACCCAATTAAGCCATACCAAAGCCATTATACAAAAGCGACTCTAAAGTTTCCAATTAAACTAAACTATGACCATGAAGACCTTTTCAATTGAAACTAAGGACCATGTCCACCAAGGCCTTACCATTTAACCATTCAAAACCATTACATTACCAATAAGGAATTTTCAAAACCAGTTACAAACTATTTATAACCTTTAATCCATTGCCTTAGTTTAAAACACCATTCACATGTAACTAGTAGTTTATTTTAGACATTTTCTCAAATACCTTGAGGGCCTTTCTTTAATAATACCAAAACCAAAGTAAAAAACAATCAAGTTTAGGGTTAACCATGACCCATTTTTTAAACAACAATCAACAAGAACCCACATGTAAAAACCATTACCAAAAATATATGAAAACATAACTTAAAAAAAGAGTAAATAATTCTAAAAAATATGCATCAAAACCCTTAAAATTAGCTTTCAAAACTACCATTTAAGAATCAAAATCAATGTTTAAAACACATGATATTTTTAAAGTAACAATGAGGGAAGAGTTACATGCCTTATCACAAATATTCACAGAGAGGATCTTGGTCCTCAAGCCTCTAGGTGACCTCTTAGATAAACTCGATACCCAATCTTATTAGAGAAATTTACAGAGGATTTAGAAGTGTTTTGTTCTTGTCCAAGTAAAGAATGAATGGCCAAATAACTTTATAAGTCATGGGTCATAAGAGTTTAGGGGTGAGAAATTTCTAAAATGTCCTCTTCTTAAAAGTTAAAAATTAACCAGAAGGGTACAACTCACTTTACACAAATATTCCCTAAGGTATAAGTGGTACCTTACTCATACCCTAAACCTTTCCTTGGACCCCCATACAACCTACGACCACATAAGGTCAAGTCATATCCTAAAGTATGAGAAGTTCCATGGGAACCATATCTTGGTTAGAATTACCTATGAACCATATTGTATCCTACCGTATGACCAGTATGATTCCTAGTTATATCTTGGACAGAAATTACCCCAAACACACTGACTAACTTATGATAGAGGTTCCTTAACCCTTACCTAAATATACGACTAGTACATCCTAGTCGTATGTTGTCTATAAGCTCCAACCTAGGAAATTTTCTATTGGTTCAAATTCAAAGTGCTTCAATTATGCCCGTGTGGGGGCCTGAATGTGATTAATTGTTAAATCTAAGATATCATGTAATATATATGATCGTGTGGGGTATTATATATTGTTGATAGCCTGGAATACATGCGAATAATTGTAAGATTATGGTTTGTTATGGAAATACCTCATAAGGATTGGTTGTGGAAATACTCCTTATGAATGGTTGTGAATATTTTATCATCATTCTTATGTCATCATATGCATCAATTAACTTATTTATTTTATTACTTTATATATATATATATAATTGTTGTCCTATATGTGTACTCAATTTATATCTTATGATATGTATGTGCTTTGAAAATACTAGAAATATAGGAAACACTAGAAAATACTGAATATCGATATTGGAGTTTGGATATTATGGACCTTCTATGAAGTAGTATACTAAAGAAGACTCGATGACTATGTGTTAATTTTGATGACTGTGAGTCAACCTCAAGATTATGTGCCAATCTCATGCATCATCATAATCGTCATTAACTTCAGCATCTTATACATTGGATTTTATTTATTATGTTGATGTTGGGATTGAATTTACATATTGACTTGTTATATGTCTACAATCTCTATATCCAGTTACTTATGGTTGACCATCTTGTATATACATGTTCTTCTTTGTTTATACTTGCATGTGATAAAATGTATACTTGTGTCATACTTGTTGTATTATTATTGTATTTGTGATATATATTAGAACTGTTAATGGAAGTAATATAGGCTACCATTGTGGGATATTTATTGCTTATAGGTGACATGCCCTTAGTATGTATTTTGTGTATCTTATTTTCTAGTTTTCTTAGCCTGCCTATGATACCTACTGAGTACAAGTGGATCGTACTTACTCCTACTTTACCCTTTTGGTGCAAATTTAGGTATTGGTGTGCCCCACGTAGCTTGACTCGGGTGATTGTTGGAGCTTTCAAGGTAATTGATGATTTTCAGGTGTTTGTATATCATCAACTATCTTTCTCTATAGACTATGTTTGTACTTTTATTTTAGATATAGAGTTTCTCTTGTATTTGGATATCTTATGTATTACTTTTGGATTCAAGTTGCACTATATACATTCTAATACTATTGACACTTGATTTTGGGAGTTATGGTTGCATTGTTATATTTGTTTCTGCATTTATTATACTTGTATGATTTAGCTTCATTCTATAGGTCTTACCTTGGGTTTATTTCATTCTTTTTCCACCCTTCATGTATTGGGTTATGTAATAGGTTTACTTGTCAAGGTTCATCATGACAAGTTCCATCATGACTTACAGGTTTTTGGGTCGCGACATTTATCCTTGACAATGTTTTTTCATTAAAATTGATTTAAGACAAGTGTGATTGAGGAATAAGTGTCCTTCCCTTTGAACACTTGTTACCTATAGCTAATAGAGCTTTTTATTCTATTTAGTTAATTCAAAAAAACCTTAATTCCTTCTCACTTAATGTTATTTAAGTGTTTGTTGCAAGTCATATAATCAATATGAACTTATTTTTATTTTACCTTGATATAAGATTATGTGATTAAGATATTAATCAGTTCATATTCATATTACTCTTAGTCCCTCTTTTGTGTTTTCCCTTGAAATTATCTTTGTTTAACTTTTCATTTTGGATTTGAATTATGTTTTTTGTTCATTTAAGTACGTAAGAAGTATGACATGAAACATGATCAATGTAATTTTAAGTTTGTGCTTATAATTGAAAAAGAAATCTTTTGTGGTGGTTTGTCTTCTTTTCCTTTTTCATCCAAGAATGGGTTATTGTCTCAAGTTGTAGAACTATATATCTTTCATCCAAGAATGGGTTACTATCTCAAGTTGTAGAACTATATATCAAGTGGTCTAGCTCTTTTTAGTTTTTATCTTGCTGAAATTAGTTAAGTCCAACATTGAGTTCCCAATTTTGCTTCACTATTCTACTTAACCAAATGGTTTATTTACACTAAAGGCTTGACTTTGTCGTATTTATAGACCTGTATTGAAAGAAGTAGGTGATGATTTTATCTAACCAAAATCTATTTATATTTTAGATTTAGGTTCAATCTATTAAAAGCTATTCATTTTGGAAAAAATTCAGAAGCAGTAAACTTAAGCTCATAATTAGAAGTTAATAGCAACTATTTTATAATTATCTGAAATAGCAACTTGTATTTTATAATTTATATTTTATTTTGCTACTAAAATACATATAAAACGGGATTTCCTACCCTTTTTTTCTCAAATTAGTTATGTTAAATAAGAAATAATTGACCCATGTATTTAAAGCTAAAGATTATTTTCCATAACTGACTTTTATAAAACGTAATTGTTGTTATTTTTTGAAAACTCAAATCAAAATTAAAAAAAGCTATTTTACAGAATGAAAAATGAAAAAGCAATTTATAGAGTCAAAATTCAAAATAATAATCATATACAAGAACGACTAAAGATTCTTATCTTCATGATCTTCAAAAATTCAAAATAAATTATCATTGTTGTTACAGGTATAGACAGATAACATTAATTTCATATATGTATTTCATCAAAGTAAGATGACTTAATCATGTTGTTTGAAATTATTTTTTATATTTCATCATGTTTTTAGTAAAACATTTTTCATCTTAGATTCATTCTATTTTGAATATTTGATCAAACTACATTATTTGATTGAACTTGATGTCGATCAAAATGAGAGTTATTATTTGATCAAACTCAATTTTGTTGCATATCAAATAAGTTAATTTTTTTCTAAAAGTAAGTATATACACGAAAAGTGTATTTGTCTATTATGATGAGTGTAATTATATTTTGATTTTTATTTGTATATTTTGTTAGCATTTATATATTTTGACCGTGTTTGTGTATTTAGGATTTTGTTTGTATATGTTGACTATCATTATATATTATTAGTTTATTTGTATGTCGTAAGTTATTTGAATATTTTATGTGCAATTGTGGCTTTGATATTGTAATTTTATATTATGTGTGCATTTGTATAATTAGAGTTATGTTGTATATTTGAATATGTTGTATTTTTTAATTTGTAATTTTTGGTAATATTTTTCAGGGATGGAGATTGGTAATGGAAAGCATCCCCATTCTTGTGAAGCAATTTGGGAGATAGACATATGAACAAAATTATGAGAAATAAATCACTGTTGTTGTATTATTAAGCACAAATACATCATACAATCATCTATACAACCAATCTTCTGGCAACTCATATTAATGTAGATTTGAGCATCAAAAGTATCCAAATTGAATATCAAATAATAGGTAGTGTAGAGCAAATACGTATGCATAATGACATGGATCTAAAGGTGTATATTTTGTAAAAGAACAAGATAAAGAAGATGAATTGTATGCCTTTGTATGTAAGTATTTGGGAGTAAGATACTTTTAGCACATCTAGAATTTCATCATATATAATGTTCAAAAAAGAAATGTCTACTACAATTCACATCATGGGGTAAATACATCTACTGATGATACTTTAATACTTTCTGATAATACAAAAGAATTAGATGTATTTGAGATGGATATGAGTTATGTGATTATCTCAGTACCACATCATAAGCATTTTGAGGTAGACCAGGTGTACCTCCTAAAAGAAAATTTTAAATTAGCTATGAAGGATTATACAATTAGGGAGAAGTTTCAAACATGATCTAAAAGATCAAGTAAGAGCAGGTAAGTACATTCTAAATTAATTTTTTGGTGTTTAATATACATTTAGAAATGTATTTAACTATATTTAATTTGTTGGATGTAGTTATACTCTATTGTGTAAACGCATAACTGTGGTTTTTTATTTCGTGCATCTGGTATAATAGAATATGGATATTTAGAGTTAGAGAGTTCGTACCAGAACATACATCCTGATGAAAGATAAAGTTTATCCCAAATTGCATGCAACAAGTATTCGATAGGTGGTATGGTTAAATCAAAACTTAAAACCCATTAAAAAAAATTTAGTGCAACTAAAATAGAAAACGACATGAAGGAATACTTGGGTATGGATTTTACATACAGTTTATATTTGAGGGCCAAAGAAAGAGTAATAAAAGAATAGAGAGGGGATCTAGCATCATCATATGGCAAATTACCAGCATACTTACATATTTTGAACACTACTTATCATAATTTATATATAAGAAGGAAGAAGATTGATGAATATGAGTTCTTATATGAATTTATAGCTCTTTGTGCATTCATTAAAGGATTCTAGCATTGAAGACCTGTCATAGTTGCGGATGGTAGTCATCTGAAAGAAATGTTCACTAGATATTTGTAGCTGCCTGTACCATAAATGAAGCTGGTAAGTTACAGTTGAGAGTATGTATGTGCAAGTTATATTTGAAACATATAATGTTAACTAAATGTATTTTAAAACTGTGATTGAAAAATACCTATACAGTTAACTATATATGTTTTAAAACTGACTTTGAAAAATACATAGACAGTTAACTATATGTATTTTGCAAGTGTGTATGAAAAATACATATATAGTTAACTATATGTTTTTTACAACTATGTTTGACAAATACATATATAGTTAACTATATGTATTTTTCAACTACATTTTCCTAAAAAATATGTACAAGAAATTGTGCAAAATGTATTTATATATAATTGTGCAAAATATATTTATATATTTAGGGAATATATTTTCTTTAGCGTATGGTTTGCTTGATTCAGAAAATGATGCATCTTGGATATGGTTTTTTGAGAATCTCAAAGAAGCATATAGTGAAAGAGAACACATGTGTATTGTTCTAATTGGAATGAAAGCATCACAAAAGGTATTTGTCGGGTGTACAAAGATGTACCTTATTATGCATGCATATGGCATGTATCGAGAAATGTGAAAAAATACATAGAAAGTCACATGATGTGTTATCTGAAATCTTTTATACAATGACAAAATCATATTAAATGTCTAAGTTTCACAAGCTAATGGAAAAGGTTGAGGCCATTGATGTTAGAGTGTAGATTTTCTTAGAATTGATGGATTACGAAAAGTGGGTTAGGGCATATACACCAGTACATAGGGGCTGGACTTTGACATCAAACATTGTTGAATGAATAAATGTAGCACTTGAATCGGCTAGAGAACTACCCACACATGATTTTCATGAGGAAGTTAGATTGATTATTTATAGATGGAACTTCAAAAATAGAAAGGAGAGCTCATATATATTCACAACACTCATTGAAAAATTTAATGAAATACTCAAAGATAACAAGGCAGAGTGCACACGTATGACGGTAAGATCATATACATTTGTCACAATATTTGTTTTTGCCCATATACATTTGTCTAAGAATATGTATTTGCAATATTTGTATTTGTGAATATATAAAATGCAAATACAATTAGTTATATGTATTTTCAACTTTAATTGAAAAATACATATATAGTTCTCTAAATTTATTTGCAGCTCTGTTAGAAAAATACATATGCAGTTATGTATATGTATTTGCATCTGTGTGTGAAAATACATATATATGGTTTTTAGTTTATAATTTCTTCAAATTTTTTCTTAAAAAAAATCAGGTTGTACCTACCACAAAGTATCTCTATATAGTACATGATAAATAAAAGTATTTTACTATTTGCCTCAAGCAAAAAATATGTTTTTGTCACGCATTTCAATTGGATGCAATACCATGTTTACATGCTTGTGCAGTCCTGGATAGCAAAATTATTAAAAAGGGATCATATAGCTGTATTTTGTAGAAGTCAAAAATATTCTTGAGAACATATGATGTTCAATTTATCCTTTGCCACACAAATATAATTGGATAATTTCAGATAGGGTGAAAATTGTTTTTGCCCCTAACTTTTCCTTAAAAATTAAACTTCCCCCTCAACATTGAACAATGATCATACGTCCCTCTATCCTATGCAATGTCTATTTCGCCCTTTTTATTTTAATCCTATATATATGTACCTCTTTATATTATATATAATAAATATTTTAAACCTAGGTATTTGTAGAATTTTATTTAAGTTTATTAATATTATAAGTAAAATAATACTTTTTATAAGTTTGTCACAAAATTTAATGTTATTTTTAAGATCATTATTTCAATATTAAATCTATTAAAGAGTTGTTTGGTGTGAAATATAATTATAATGATTCGGGAATATAATTCATGATTATCTTATCATTCATTTTTTTAGATGTATTAGTTAGTCTAAAAATTATTTATACCACAGTGTTGGAATAAGTTATCACACATACATGCTGGTACAACTTATTTTGGGATTACTAATTGAGAAATAACTTATTTTCAACCAAGCCACCCCTAAGTGTATATACATATATGTGCATGCATGTGCATATATTTTGTATCTCACCACTCTCGTACTATATCCTTTTCATATTATATGACTTTTGTTGACATGATATAACTCTTAAAAAAATTTTATTTAGAGGTGTATTTTACTAAATTAACCTTATTAATGATACTTTAATACCTTAAATTTGTCTATACCATTCTTTATTTAGTTTTTAATACTAAGGGTAGAAAAAATATAATACATTACCCTTGATTTCAGAAAATAGACAAGTAAATTAAAATAACTATTTTTAGTATGAGGGTCAAGTGATAAGAAATTATATTATCTATTATCTATATAAATAAATAAGTTGTGATTGTCATTAATAGAGTATTACATAAATTAAATTTTATCTAAATTAAATATTATATTTAAAAAACCAGTCTTATTTTTATTCATTATTTTGTATTTTTTGCATTGAATTATGTTCATAAAGTTAATATTACTTATTATCTCTACTTATAAAATAAATATTAGAGTTTTAATTATTATTAATAAAACTAATTTTCTTATTATGCTAATTTACTTCATTATATATCATCATTAGTCTATGTATTTAATTAGTATTTTTTATTTTTTTACCCCAGAAGATAATATTTATGTTTTTATGAAAAATTTGTTACATGGATTTAAAAAAAATAAAAATATGATATTTTAAAGAAGTAAGAAAAAAGAAGTTGATGATGCGAAGGCATAGTAGGCATTTTAAAAAATTAATTAGGATAAAGGGAAGAGTCTGACTATGTTCAAAGTTGAGGGGAGTTTGATTTTTAACGTAAAGTTAGGGAGGGAAAATGATTTTCACCCTTCCAAATGGTATACTTGTTGAGGTAGTGTTGCCACCAAAATATAAGCGACCTCCTGGTAGACCTCTAAATAGAGATCGTGGAAAATCAGGAAGGGATATATTTGGGAAGAAGAACGTCAATTCATATAGTGCTTGTGGGTACAAAGGTCACAATAGGCGTTCGTATAGAAAATATCATAAAGAATACATTTGTTCTGATATTATCTTAATTCTAATTTTTTTCCTTTTCATTATGTTGAACTCATTTTCTAAATACATGATTAATTCTGCAATGACAATTATGTCTCACCTATTTGAATATATTACAGTTGACTATATCTATTTCCAACTTTGTTTGAAAAATACACATATAGCTTCCTATATGTATTAGCAATGACAATTACCTACATAATTTTATATGAATTTGATAAATATGTAACTAATATGTGTCGTTATATATATATATATATATATATATATATATATTTGCCAAATATGTGAATAATTCATAAATGACAATCACAGTTGCCTATATGAATTTACAAACTTCATTTGAAAATTACACATACAGTTTCCTATCTGAATTTGCAACTATGTTATACATATATAGTTATCTGTATATATTTGTAAATGTGTTTGAAAACATATTGAAAAGGTAAAGAGTACATGTTATAATAAGATGTAAAGAGTACGTGTTGCTAAATATGTGATTAATTCTGCAATGACAATTAAGTCTCATCTATTAGAATAGATTACAATTGACTATACGTATTTACAACTTTGTTAGAACAATACATATACAACTACCTATATATATTAGCAATGATAATTACCTATATAATTCTACATGTATTTACAAAATATGTAATTGATATATGTAGTTACCTATATGTATTTGCTAAATATTTGACTAATTCATAAATGACAAACAGAGTTGCCTATATTTATTTAGAAACTTTACTTGAAAAATACATATAAAATTTTCTATATGAATTTGTAACTATATTTTTAAAAATGCATATATAGTTATCTGTATATATTTGCTAATGTCGTTGAAAATATACTAAAAAGTAAAGAGTACGTGTTGTAATTACATATACAAACTATTGGAAACATGATAAATATGAAACATAAAATTAAAATGGAAACCTTCCATTCAATTCGATATAGTACCAACCAACAAAATATAATAACATAACTGTCATTTCAAATATCTATTGAAATAAAACCTAAAATAAGATATGAAACTTAACAACTACATCACTGTCAAATTTATCTACATTACTACCAACCAATTGTTAGTTTTTGTAAAGAGATTTTTGTGTCGTCTATTATTCTTATTTCCCTAATAGGCCTCAATGATGCTTCTTCGTTACTTTGAGAATCAGCCTCTTGGTTTCTCAAACCATAATCCAACATAAGTAAAGTATAATCTTGTACAAAGCAAGTCGAGCTTAAACTCAACCGAAGAAAAGCCTTTACCATAAGTAAGGTAATCTGGATATGTAAACATATACAATTCTCAATCTCTATAAATACATTAAGTGAAAAATTAGAATTAGGCGTGTTGTATACCTAAACTTGGTAGATGTATACTACATTACTTACAAGCGACCACTTGGTTGTTGAGGAAAATCCTCCATATAACACACATCAAAGAGTTTCAACTCATCTTTATCCTCATATCTTAGATGATTATCAAGATAAATACCCTTCTTTTTATAGAATTACAAGCCTAGAGACATATAGGTATTATCTTTCTAACGTCTCAATTTCAAAAAGGACAACGACATCATGACCAACTATTGAGAATGAATCATAAATGAATATTCATCTTTCTGAGAATTATAAAACAATAAGAACCCAATGATGTATCTCTTTTACAATAACAAGAATGAAAATACTGTTAAATGTATGCCATGGTAAAATAGCATGCATACAGAACCCATTTATGTACTTATTGAGATGGTAATCTTGTCCACCTACATTAAGAGTTGAATCATCCAATACATAAATTGTCATCACAGTGTTATCGATGTTCATGAAGTTTTAATCTACTGTAATGTATTTAAACATGCTATGAGTCTCATACTTGGACTTCTTCTGTAAATAGTAACAACAAACATCAATTTGATGCATTATAAAATATATATATGAAAAAGCATATGCAAAAAAAAAGAATAGTGTGAGACCCTGCAAAATGTCAATGATTTTATTTTGATCATCTCGCGTGCATAATGTCAATTTTGAACTTGAATTATTTTTAGGGATGTTAAAAGGGTATTTTGGAAAAGTTTCAGTATTTTCAAAAAGGGTTCGAGATTATTTTGAATCTGTGAGGTAGTGTTCCTCCGAAATAGTAGCGTAGCATGGAAGTTAGCCTTCATGATAAGGGCATGGCATGAATGCTACCCTCCACGATATGGCCATATCAAGCTCCAACATTAAATTTATTCAGTTTTGTTTTTTTCACTTAGGGGTGTCTTCTTACCCTTTGTACGACTTATAAAACTAACTCTTTTCCTTTAGTTTTCAAAGATTAAACTCCACTATTCTTTTCTCTAACTTAAAACCCTAGAAAGTTCAAAGGTTTTTAAAGAAATTCACTATTCGAGGTTCAAACTTTAAATTGTCTTCAATTTCTTGTGTATTACAGGAATGTTGCTCATCCCAAACTTGTATTTTTACATTGTGGCATTAAATTATTGAATTTTCATAATATTTAAATTTTCAGTTTTAAATTGGATGAAGGGATTTTAATTGGGTTTACTTGAATTGCATTACCCATGGTTTAAATTGTATATACATGCATTAATTAATGGTTATGGAAACTGCATAGGTGCATTATATTAATGGTTGGAATTGGAGACATGGGTTTTCCTAAATTGATGAAATTTTGGCTTGATCATGACATTAACCTCAATCCACTTTATAAACTTGATTTTGAATTTGGATAATTTCATAATTTTTGTCTTTTGAATCCATTGCATTGCATTAAAGGATAAATAAATAAATGAATATAGTTTTGTATGGCCTTGGATTTAGATTTTAAATGGAACTTGGATTCTACATCGTTTTTTGATTTAATAGTTGAAGGATTTTCTATTGCTCCTGTGTGGTGTTTGGTGATTTTGTACTCTTATGGGTCTGTTGTGAAGTGGTGAACCTTCATCTTTTGGAAGGCCATATAAATTAATTGGTTTCTTTATTATTTTTAGTATTATTTATTATTCCATTTGGGATTATTTTTGGTTATAGTTGAGGTCATGTCCCTACATAATTGATATTTTGGTTTAGAGGTTTGTGTGGACAAGTGTGGGATGATTGTGTGTTTGACTCTTAGAGCTTGATTAGACTTATCTATCTTTATTATATATTTTGGTTTTCTTTCTTTATTTATTATTAATATGATCTTGAGGTAAGGCTAAGATAGTGATCTTTGACCCACGATAGGCTTGAGATACCTATCACAAGAAGGCCTAGGTTCGCGTTGTGACAAGCTTGGTGTTAGAGCACGATTCAGGATCATTGGGTGTCTACAAAGTCATATTGAGTAGAGTCTCTTTAATGGGTGTATAGCATGCCACACTTATAATGGGGAGGATATAAGGGATTTAGAAATGTTTTTCTTTCTTGTGTTATATTTTGGATTCTAGAGTCTAGTTTTCTTGAGATTTCTCTAACTTCTTGCTTACTCATATTTCAGATCTTGTCTCACTAAAGATCTGATGTTCGTATAAACTCTGCTAGACTATCTGTCCTACATGAGGAAAATATGGAGGGAACCCACCATATTAATGAAGTATAGACCCAATCTAATGTCTGTGCTCCTGACTGTACTGCTCCATATGGGATTCCACGATAAAAATCCCCAAATTTTTGGTCATTGAAAGATTTCTAAGTTTTTAAAATCACTGCCCAGAATACGACTCGCCCTACGAGTCGTAGGGTGTCACTACGATTTTTAAGGACTCACTCAAAGCTAGACCAGAGTGCTAGCCCGAAGGTTCTATTGTGACTATGCCTAGGGCTTATGAGTCGTAAAGTATCAAAATGAGTCGTATGGTCCCAGCCATAGACAAACCAATGTGATGCCCAAAATATTCTGTCTTGACTATTAGGGTCACCTGACGAATCATAAGGTGTGGATCATAGGGTCACCAGAGAACAGTCCTTCAGCTACTATTTTGATTATGACTTATGGTGACGAGTTGTAAAGTGTTCTTATGAGTCATACTTTTATCCGTTCACTAGCGATAATTTTTTAGTATTTTTATTAAGGGAACTTTGGACATTTCCCTTCTTCCCCAATCATGAACTACAAGTTAAAACCCGTTTAGAGTATCATTATCACTTTAAAACAAATTAAAATGACTTCTCAACCTCTCTCAAATCCCCAGGCTCAAGAATACTTAATTTTTTCCAAGAAGTTGGTCAATTTGGGCTCTAAAGGGTGATTTATCTCAATATGTGATACTTTAAGGCATGTTAATTTTTCCCAAACCTTATTTTATGAAAAGCATATGTTTTAAAATAGTTTAATGGTATGGATTTGAATATGGGTTTTGACATAGGTTGGGTTTTTTTTAAACTTTGATCCTTGAATTGTTTTCCCATGGCTTTTAGGAGTTATTCATGCTTTGAAATTGATATTTTGAACTAATGGGGTACGTAGGTGTTGGAATTAGAATGGTGGTCGTCGTATTCCCCTAAATTTATGTTTTGAACTTGGAAATTGGTTTTGAATAATTGTGTTCCCTCAACCACCTTGTATAAATAGCCTTAAATTGTGTAATTCGTAACTTGGTTTGACTTACTCACTTATACTATTTCATTGCATAAATAGTTAAGCAATGAACATCGATTTTGAAAGTATTGTTGGCTATGTTTTGATTTAACGAACAAAAAAAAGGTCGAGGCATTGACCCAATTTGATTTGATAAAATAAAGTAGGTCAAGGAATTCCTCCAATATCATTTAATAAACAAAAGAGGTCGAGGAATTCCCCAAAATTAATGAATTTGTAATTGCATAATTATGTATTTGCAAGAGTACGGTATGAACATACCTATGGTTTGCCTTAATTTATAATTTTGTGGTTAGTTAATGGATTATGTGAAACTTGTTTTAATTTGGATTAATAGGGGTTATGTATCTAAGCCATGAAGGTGTGGGTCTTGAATGACTTGTACTACAAACTCATGTTTGCTGACATGAGGGTTGGTCTCGATAATCATGTGCATAGTTCACACTATTGATATTTATATTTTTATCTTGGATTAACGTAGGGTTGGGGCATTCCTTGGTCTTCCTTGATACCTCAAGTACATTTGCCTAACACGTATAGGGTTTTCTTTTCAGCAGGGAGAGCTAATCCTATATAGCCCAGGGATACGTTTTTAAGACAGTTGAGCTACATAGTCTAGGATAACGTTTTACTATCATGCTAAATATTTTTCCTACCCTAATAAATACTATATAAATGTATGCATCTATGTGAACATGTACAGTGAGTTTGAAATTAAACTTTTGACTGATGTTATTTTATACTTTCCCTGAGTTACATACTAGTGCACTTCCCACTAACCTTCTCCAGACGTTGTAGCCCCATATGATGTATGGTTCGAAGACAATCCTAACATTTCTATGAATTGTTAGGTGGATTGGCTTGGTTTGTCGGTTAATGTGGTGAAGTGGTGAGCTTTCATTCATTGAAAGACTTGATTACTGCATGGGTTTTCTTCCATAAATTAGAACTAATGACTTTACAATAATATTATCATTTTTATTATAATTGTTAGAGTTGTAGGCATGTCCTGATGTAAGTTGTTTTTAGATCAGTTGAGGCTTTGTGGATATTACTGTGGATTATGTATTGATGTTGGAACTCTTAGATATCTTTAAGTTTATTACCGTTTGTAACGCCCTGAATCTGGTACCCAGGATGCTACACGGTGCCCATGACCCGAAAGGAACACAAGCTAACCTATGACTGATATTTGTAAACTGAGCACTGAATAATATTAATAATATCGTTAATACGGAAACATAAGCTGAAAGACCATAAGGTTCAATACTAGTACATAACTGAAAAATATGGTATAATAATACCAATACAACTGAGATAATTTTCTAAACATACGGTAGTCTAAAAGCCTCTAAACTATCTTAATAAGGAGCTGATGGGACATGTCCCCAACTTACTTCAACTACTGAAATAAACTGAAAATTAAAATAGTAATGTGATCATCATGTCCTCGAAGGATGAGGACTTACAGCTGACTCTGACTGCTGAATTGGGATGTTACTGATACTTTGGAGCTTGTACTTCTTAACCTATGGTATAAGACACCATAGCATAAATGTGTCAGTACATTGACTATACTGGTATGCAAGTGAGGTAGGCTGAATGTAATAGGTTCATATGTATGAACAATACTAACCGACTGACAAACATAAATGTGCGAATACATATATTCATACGTAACTGTTACTGAGATCCTGATAGGACTGAATACTGATTTTTGACTATTGAGTCTACTAACATTGACATTCGAGTCACTGATGAGAGAGAAACTGATACTGTATTACTGAATAATGAGGGCCTGATACTATATTACTGATACATAGATAACTGTGTCTGACAGTTCTAATTATGAAGAACTGGCCTGGTTGACTGTATCTAATAGTTCTGAAGCTGAATACTAATAACATAAGTTCTAATAACTGATAAAACTGATAACATGAGTGACTATATCAAACAGTCCTGAATCTGATGGAACTAGCTGAGTTTCGTACTGTATCTGAGAACTGAATCTGAGATCAGTCCTATTTAGTGGGTGATCTCTACATCTGATGATACTGATACTGATTAACCATAGTTTACATCAGTCCTGTCTATTGGGTGATCCCGTAGTCTATTTATAATGATAAGGAGTGACAATATCTGACAGTCCTAAATCTATACTACTAAGCTAAATTGACCGTATCTGACAGTCCTGATTATGTAACTGAAACTGTGGGATGTATTCATCTAACCGACATATCGCATACTAAGCATACTGGGGTCCAACCTATAACTCTAGCTGGAAGGGTGTCAGTTCGTGCCACTGGTAAAGACAACTGCTGTGGAGTTAGTCGATATCTAGAGGGTGACCCCTAGGATCAGTCCTATACATTTAAATGCGCTAAATGGTGATCCCTAAGTATGTCAGTCCTATCTAATGGGTGACATCTTTTACCTACACTGGATACGTAGTTCTGGAACTTAGGGATTTTTTCTAGGGATCCCAGTCCCATCTAACAGGTGAGTCCCCATCCTAAGGCTCGCTCAATCCTGAATCCTAATCCCATCTGAAAGACACTAAACTGATTAACTGAACTGAGCTGATTAACTGAACTAAACTGATACTAGTGGTACTGTCTAGCGGAGCTAAACTAAATTTACTAAGTTTTGTTGATTGACGGAATGTACTGAGTTTTGAAGACTGACTGAGAATACTAAAGTTACTGAGATTGACTGGGAATACTGAGGTTACTAAGATTACTGAGCTACTAAAATTACTGATATTTCAGAGATTTCTTGAGTCACATGACTGACTGAGTTCTATGGATCATAGCTTGACTGAGGAGATCATGAAACCATGAAATGACTCTTGGCACACAGCTAAATGTTCTGGTACAAGTACCCCCATCGCTCGGTGTGAAGAAACTGACATGGCATTGCTTACTTAAACACATGACCAACAACATAATTTATACCTCATATATTGAAGTACTTCATCAAACATGTGATATGCATAAGCTTGTACATACATGGGGATTTAATGATATCAACTATTTTGGCATTGTTCCTTCATTTAGGAATTTAATCAAACACATGATAGGCGTAACACATGTAGACAACATTGCACAACAATCAAACATCATGATTCACATCTAATTTTATCATCCTAGGGTTTATTTATAGGTTCACATAAATATACATCTATATAAATCAATTCCATATAAAATTGATCACCCAACATGGATTTGAATTCAATTGATCATTCTCAACAAAAACAAAATAAACCAAACATGAAATTCAAACAGAAATCCATAAACTTAAACTTAGAAAAGAGATTCCTGGGCTTCGTGGATGAAAGGAGTCCATGAATGAACACTACGCATACCTTAGCTTGTGATTCTACCAAGATTGACAAAGAGATTCTTGAAATTTAATGGTGAATTCCCTTGGAATTAAACCTTCTATGATAACCCTAGGGCTTGTTCTTGAGAAATTTTGAGAGTAATTGAGCTTAAGCTGATGAATTATGGAAAAATCTCTTGTTTAAGGCTTATATAGGCTGGGAAATTGACCATTTTAACCCTAGGACATGCATTTAATTTCTGAGAAAATTTCTATATTTTCATCCTCGGCGTGACGCGCCACTATCATGCCAAGTAACTGGAAAATGACAAATGGGAAATTACACTAGGGCGCGACTTAGAGCTATCGCATTGCCACCTTGTCTATGACCTGGAAGTTTGGTACGATGTGCCACTATCGTAGAGCAACACTGAAAATTGACAATTTCCATTTGATCTATCTCTGCGACGTGCTGAAGGCTTAGGTGATACACTGTCTAACTAAAAAGGCTCAAACTCTTCACCCGCGTATCGGATTTGGGCGAATTTGATATCATGGAAAGATTATTGGATTTCTCACATAATAAAAAGTGAAAATCTTCAAAATAACACGTGTACAAAAATGGATTCATCTTTCAAAGAAAACTTCTAACATTCTTGGGAAATTTTTTCAAGATAGGAAATGTATGGGTATTACAATATCACCCCCTTGAGAACACTCATCCTCAAATGAGAATGAGAGTGAGGGGAAGAACATAAACTAATGTACATACTGAACATGAATAACTGAAACATGATCTCATGACTGACATGGCTGATGGTTGAATATAACATACTAAATATGCATATCTGATTAATGACTAATAAGTTGAATTCATGCATACCTGATGCATGACTGATAATTAACTTATAAATACATGACTGAATATACTGATGAACTAAATTTCCCACAGTGAAAATACATGTCTCATGCATAATTACATAACTGAACTGATATCTGAATGCATGACTAAATATGTAAGAGTACTTAGTACCATGTTTGTAATGGGGATCTGAGCATAAACTGAAAACCAAGTTTGTAATGAACACTGAACATGAAACTGAGTAAGACGAAGGAGAACTTTTATCTTAATCGGAAATACTAATGAATTGAGATTGTCTTACTAAACATGCATGAGTGGAAGAGAACCTAACTGAGTAAGTTTAAAAAAATTGTTATGTCACTGAAAAGCACTGATGAACCCATGATTATGCTAGAAGTATGCATGAACTAGAACCTGAGAACATGACTGAGGATAAAATATGATACATAAACTGAATTTTGTGAACTGAACTAAGCCTCTGAATACTTGGCCCATAGCTGAGGTTGGGACTTTGAGGGTCAACTTATGATTACCTTCTATTCTAAACTGGATTCCTTATGCGAAAAGAAACTTAATTTAAGACATGAGAGCATTGAGGAAATAATGGGGTATCTCCCCCTTGGGATACTATGTCCCTCTAAGAATTCTCACCCTATTGAGATACTGGGGTGATGAACAGGGCATCCATGGACTAATTCATGACTGAATAACTCATGCTGAAAATCTTAAGCCAAAATGAGAGAAAGAGGTCTAACAATACATGTCATGAGTTTAAAGGACCTATAACGTACCTGAATCTATGACGAGGGAATTTCCTTGATCAGGGCAATTTAGAAGAGCGTAAAACCTGTTCTGAAAATGACCACTAGTGGTACTGGAAGTGACGCCCTACTGGCTTAAATCTTTTTCCTTTCAAGCCCTTACACTACATTCCCACAGCCTGTGGCCTAGATTACCACATTCATATCTTACCTTATGCCTGCTCTACATTCACCTAGGTGATTCTTTCCACACTCTTCGCAAAGCAGATAGGTAAGACTCATGTTCCCACTACCCTGGGCCTCAAAGCCTAGCGAACTATCACGACTAGTACTTGGGGTACTAGTGCACTAGCTGAAGATGGAGCTGGGACTTAAAGATTATGACTATATGGAGTACGGCTACCACCTTCTAACTTAGGCTGAACAAAGCTGTAACTACCTGTCCTTGGCCTCTTATTCTTGTTTTCCTTCATCTTAATCTTTTGCTCTTATATCTGCTGAGCATGGGTCATAAGTCTGGCTAAAGTCATGTCACTATTTAGCATGGCAGATCTAGACTCATTAACCCAGCTATTATTCACCCCTGACACAAACTTACTCATCTTAGCCCTACTATTTGCAACCACATAAGGAGCATATCTGGCTAATTAATTAAACATAAGAGAATACTCTTTCACTGTCATATTGCCCTACCTGAGGTTGATGAACTCTAGAACCTTAGCTTCTCTAAGCTCAAGGGGAAAGAACCTCTCTAAGAATTTATTGACAAATTCATCCCATTCTATAGTTCTTGCCTCATCTACCCTTTCTTACTTCCACTGCTTGAACCAAGTATGAGCCACATCCTGCAACTAATATGCAGCTAGCTCAACACTCTTAACGGTAGTCACCCCCATGATGTCAGTCATCTTTTGAACCTGATCTAGGAATTCCTAAGGGTCTTAATCTAACTTAGACCCAAGAAAAGATGGAGGATTCATTCGGGTAAAGTCCCAAATCCTGATGCTGTTGAATTGGCCACTGGGTTGGCTAGAAGAATAACTGGTCATTCATTATTATTAGAAACTGATTGATCAAGAATAGTGAATACGGCCTTGAACTCCGCATGAGAAACATGTTCGCCCAAAGGTTCATTGGGCTGAGAGGCTGACTGATTCCCATTTCTTAGAAGGGATATTCTGTAGAAGAAAGGAAGAAACAAATTATACTGAGAGTTTGACTTTAAGCCTATGTTCACTGGTAAGACATGAATACTGAAAGAAGGGAAACTATTCCTGAAACACTTTATAGCCTCCTACACATAAGTGTGGTGGCTCCTACACATAAGTGTGGTGGACAACATACCTATGTACAAGACTCTACTAGATACAACTTTCAGACTTCCTAGGACACTATTGAACCTAAGTCTCTGATAAAAAGTTTGTAATGCCCCGAATCTGTTGCCCAGAATGCTACATGGTGCCCATAACCCCAAAGGACCACAAGTTAACCCATGACTAATATCTGTAAACTGAGCATTGAATAATAGTAATAATATCGTTAATATGAAAACATGAGCTGAAAGGCCATAAGGTTCAATACTAGTATATAACTAAAAAATATGGTATAACAATACCAATACAACTGAGATAATTATCTGTACATACTGTAGTCTGAAAGCCTTTAAACTATCTGAATAAGGAGTTGATGAGACATGTCCCCAACTAACTCCAACTACCAAAATAAACTAAAAACTAAAATAGTAATGTGATCATCATGTCCTTAAAGGATGAGGACTCACAGCTGATTGTAACTGCTGAACTGGGATGCTACTAATGCTTTAGAGCTCTACTTCTAAACCTATGGTATAAGACACCATAATGTAAATGCGTCAGTACTTTGAATGTACTGGTTTGCAAGTGAGGTAGATTGAATGCAATAGGTTCATATGTATGAACAATACTAACTGACTGACTAACATGAATGTGAGATAACATGCATGCATATGTAACTATAACTGAGATCATGATAGGACTAAATACTGAGTTCTGACTACTGAGGCTACTGATATTGATATCTGAGTCACTGATAAGTGAGAAACTAATACTGTATTACTGAATACTGAGGGTCTGATACTATGTTACTGATACATAGATAACTGTGTCTGACAGTTTTGATTATGAAAAACTATCCTGGATGACTGTATCTAAATACCCTAAAGATAAATGCTAATAACATAAGTTCTGAGAACTGATATAACTAATAAGATGAGTAACTGTATCTGATAGTCATGAATTTAATGGAACTAGCTAAGTTTCGTACTGTATCTGAGAACTAAATCTGAGATCAGTCCTATCTAGTGGGTGATCTCTACATTTGATGATACTGATATTGATTGACCATAGTAGATATCAGTCCTGTCTAGTGGGTGATCTCAGAGTCCATTTATAATGAAAACGAGTGGATTTATCAGACAATCCTAAATCTATACTGCTGAGCTGAATTGACTATACTGACTTTCCATATTATGTAACTGAAACTGTGGGATGTATTCATCTAACCGACAAGCCCCATACTAAGATAACTGGGGTCTAACTGTAACCCCAGCTGGAAGGGTGCCAGTACCACACCACTGGTACAGACAAATGCAGTGGAGTCAGTCCTAATCTGGCGGGTGACCCCTCGGATCAGTCCTATAAATTTAAATGCGCTAATGGGTGATCCCTGAGTATTTCAGTCCTATCTAACTAGTGATATGTCATACCTATGCTGGCTACCTATTTTTGGAACTTAGGGATTGCTCCTAAGGATCTCAGTCCTATCTAGCGGGTGAGTCCCCATCCCTAAGGTTGCTCAGTGCTGAATCCTACTCCCATCTGAAAGACACTGAAATGATTAACTAAACTGAACTGATTAACTGAACTGAATTGATACTAGTGGTATTGTCTAGGGAGCTAAACTGAATTTATTGAGTTTTATTGACTGACGGAATGTACTGAGTTTTAAGGACTGACTAAGAATACTAAAGTTACTGAAATTGACTGGGAATACTGAGATTACTGAGATTACTGAGCTACTAAAATTACTAAGATTTCTGTGATTTCCTGAGTCACATGACTGACTGAGTTTTATGGATCATAGCTTGACTGAGGAGATCTTAGAAACATTACATGGCTCTAGTAGGCACACAGCTAAATGTTCGGGTATAGGCACCCCCATGACACGATGAGAAGAAACTAACATGGCATGGCTTAATTGAACACATGACCAACAACACAATTCATAACTCATATATTGAAGAACTTCATCAAACATGTGATATACATAAGCTTGTACATACATAGGGATTTTATGATATCATACTAGTTGGGCATTTTTCCTTTATCTAGGAATTTAATCATACACATGATAGGCATTGAACATGTAGAAAACATTATACAACAATCAAACATCATGATTCATATCTAATTTCATCATCCTAGGGTTTATTTATAGGTTCACATGAATATACATCTATACAAATCAATTCCATAAGAAATTAATCACCCAACATGGATTTGAATTCAATTGATCATTCTCAACAACAACAAAACAAACCAAACATGAAATTCATCCTTGGCATGACGTGCCACTATCGCACCAAGTAACTGGAAAGTGACAAATGGGAAATTACACGGTGGTGTGACGCGGAGATATCGCGTTGCCACCTTGTCTACAACCTTGAAGTTTGGTGTAATATGCCACTATCACAGATAAACACTGGAAATTAACAATTTCCATTTGAGCTATCTCCGCGATGCGTTAAAGGCTCAGGTGATACACTATCTCACTAAAAAGGCTCTAACTCTTCACCCGAGTGTCAGATTTGGGCTAATTTGGTATTGATGGAAAGATTATTCGATTCCCCACATAATAAAAGGTGAAAATATTGAAAACACCATACGTAAAAAAGTAGATTCATCTTTCAAAAAAATCTTCTAACATTCTTGGAAAACTTTTTCAAGCTTGGAAAAGTACGAGTGTTACAATATATCCCCCTTGAGAACATTCATCCTCGAATGAGACTGATACTGAGGGGAAGAATATAAACAGACGTACATACTGAACATGAATAACTGAAACATGATCTCATGACTTTCATGACTGATGAGTGAATATAACATATAGAACATGCAAATCTGATGCATGACTAATAAGCTGAATTCATGCATACCTGATGCATGATCGATAATTGACTCATAAATACATTACTGAATATGCTAATGAACTGAATTTCCCACAGTGAAAATGCATGTATGATGTGGAATTACATGACTGAATATGCTAGGGTACTTAGTACCAAATTTGGATTGGGGATTTGAGCATGAACTGGAAACCAAGTTTGTAAGAAACACTGAAAACGAAACTGAGTAAGACTAAGGAGAACTTTTATCTTAATCGGAAATGCTAATGAATCTGAGAGCGTCTTACTAAACATGGATGAGCGAAAATATGAGAACCTAACTGAGTAAGTTTATGAAAACTATTACGTGACTTAAAAACACTGATGACCCCATGATTATGCTAGAAATATGCATGAACTGGAACCTGAGAACATGACTAAGCCTGAAACATGATACATAAACTGAATTTCATGAACTGAACTAAGCCTCTGAATACTTGGCCCATTACTGAGGTTGGGACTTTGAGGGAATACTTATGATTACCCTCTATTCTAAACTGGATTCCTTATGCGAAGAGAAACTTAATTTAAGACATGAGAGCGTTAAGGAAATAATGGGTTATCTTCCCCTCAGGACAGTATATCCCTATAAGAATGCTCACCCTACTGAGATACTGGGGTGATGAACAAGGCATCCATAGACTGATTTATGACTAAATAACTCATGCTAAAAATCTTAAGACAAAATGAGAGAAAGAGGTCTAATAATGCATTCATGAGTTTGAAGGACCTATAATATACCCGAATCTATGTCGAGTAAATTTCCTTGATCAGGGAAATTCTAAAGAGCGTAAAACTTATTTTGCTACTGACCACTAGTGGTACTAGAAGTGACGCCCTACTGGCGCAAATCTTTTTCTTTTTGAGCCCTTACTCTACATCCCATAGCCTGTGGCCTAGCTTAGCACGTCCATAACATACCTTACTTCGTGCTCTACATATACCTAGGTGATTCCTTCTACACTCTTCATAAAGTGGATAGGTAAGATTCATATTTTCACTACCTGGGCCTCAAAGCCTGGCGACCCATCACGACTTTCATTCTCGAACATAGGTACTGATGTACTAGTTGAAGCTAGAGCTGGGACTAAAAGCTTATGACTATATTGAGTATGGCTACCACCTCCTGACTTAGGTTGAGCAAAGCTGAAACTACCTGTCCTTGCCCTTTTATCTTACTTTTCCTTTATCTTAATCTTTTTCTTCTATATTTGCTGAGCATGGGTAATAAGTGTGGTAAAAGTCTTGTCACTTTTTGTATGGCAGATCTACACTCATTAACCATGCTATCTTTAGCCCTGACACAAAATTACTCATCTTGGCCCTACTGTCTGCAACTATATGAGGAGCATATCTGGCTAATTGAGTAAACTTAAGAGAATACTCTTTTACTATCATATTGCCCTGCCTAAGGTTGATGAACTCTAGAACCTTATTTTCTCTTAGCACTAAGGGAAAGAACCTCTCTAAGAATCCAGTGACAAATTCATCCCATTCTATAGGTCTTGCCTCATCTGCCCTTTCTGACATCCACTACTTGAACCAAGTATGAGCCATATCCTACAACTAATATTTATCTTGCTCAGCACTATCAACGATAGTCACCCCTATGATGTTAGTCACCTTCTGAACCTGATTTAGGAAATCCTGAGGGTCCTAATCTAACTTAGACCACATAAAAGATAGAGGGTTCATTTGGGTGAGTCTCAAATACTGGCTACAACTGAATTGGCCACTAGGTTGACTAGAATGATAGTTGGTCATTCATTATGAGTAGCAACTAACTGAGCAAGAGTAGTGAATACAACCTTGAACTCCGTATAAGAAACATGTTCTCCCAAAGGTTCATCGGGCTGAGGGGCTGACTGATTCTCATTTCTTCTTTTAGGAGGCATGTTCTATAGAAAAAAGGGAGAAAAAAATTAAACTGTGAGTTTGACTTTGAGCCTATGCTCACTAGCACGACATGAATACTGAAAGAAGGGAGACTATTCCTAAAATACCTCATAGCCTCCTGCATATAAGTATGGAGCACAACACACCATATACAAGACTCTACTAGATACGGATTTCAAATTTTCTAGGACACTGTTAAACCTAAGTTTCTGATACCAAGTTTGTAACGCCCCAAATCTGGTACTCAGTATGCTACACGATTCCCATAACGCCGAAGGACCACAAGCTAATCCATGACTGATATTAGTAAACTGAGCACTGAATAATAGTAAAAATATAATAAATATAGAACATGAGCTGAAAGGCCATAAGTTTCAATACTAGTACATAACTGAAAAATATGGTTTAACAATACCAATACAACTGAGATAATTGTCTGAACACACTATAGTCTAAAAGCCTATAAAATATCTTAATAAGGAGTTGATGGGACATGTTCTCAACTAACTCCAACTACTAAAATAAACTAAAAACTTAAAAAGTAATGTGATCATCATATCCTCCAAGGATGTGGACTCACAACTGACTCTTACTGTTGAACTGGGATGCTACTAATGCTTTAGAGCTCTACTTCTAAACCTATGGTATAAGACACCATAGCAAAAATCCATCAGTACTCTGAATATACTGGTATTCAAGTGAGGTAGGCTAAATACAATAGGTTCATATGTATGAACAATACTAACTGACTCACTAACATGAACATGAGAATACATGGATACATACATAACTGTAACTTAGATCATGATAGGGCAGAATACTAAATTCTATCTACTGAGTCTACTAATATTTAAATCTGAGTCATTGATGAGTGTTAAACTAATACTGTATTACTGAATACTGAGGGTCTGATACTATGTTAATGATACATGGATAACTGTGTCTGATAGTTCTAATTATGAAGAACTGGCCTGGTTGACAGTATCTAACGGTCCTGAAGCTAAATGCTATTAGTATAAGTTATGATAACTAATATAACTGATAACATGAGTGACTCTATCTGACAGTACTGAATTTGATAGAACTAGCTGAGTTTTGTACTGTATCTGAGAACTAAATCTGAGATCAGTCCTATCTAGTAGGTGATCTCTACATCTGATCATACTGATACCGATTGACCATAGTTGACATTAGTCTTATCTAGTGGGTGATCCCAAAGTCTATTTATAATGATAAGGCGTGACTGTAACTGATAGTCCTAAATCTATACTACTAAGCTGAACTGACCGTATCTTACAGTCCTAATTCTGTAACTAAAATTATGGGATGTATTCATCTAACCAACATGCCACATACTAAGCTAACTGGGGACCGACCTATAACCCCAGCTAGAAGGGTATCAGTACCGCATCGCTGGTAAAGACACCTGCTGTGTAGTCAGTCCTAATCTAGTGGGTGACCCCTGGGATCAGTCCTATACATTTAAATGCGCTAACGGGTGATCCCCAAGTATGTCAGTCCTATCTAATGGGTGGCATCTCGTACCTATGCTGACTATGTAGTTCTAGAACTTAAGAATTGGTTCTAAGGATCTCAGTCCTGTCTAGCGGGTGAGTCCCCATCCCTAGGCTCGCTCTGTGCTGAATTTTACTCCTATCTGAAAGATACTAAACTGATTAACTGAACTGAGATGATTAACTGAACTGAACTGATACTAATGGTATTGTCTAGTGGAGCTAAACGAAATTTACTGAGTTTGATTGACTTATGGAATGTACTGAGTTCTGAGGGTTGACTGTGAATACTGAATACTGAGATTGACCGGGAATACTGAGGTTACTGAGATTATTGAGCTACAGAAATTACTGACATTTTTGAGATTTTTTGATTCACATGACTGACTGAGTTCTACGGATCATAGCTTGACTGAGGAGATCATGAAAACATGACATGGCTCTAGGCACACAACTAAATGTTCAGGTATAAGTACCCTCATGACTCGATGAGAAGAAACTGACATAGCATGGGTTACTTGAACACATGACCAACAACACAACTCATAACTCAGATGTTGAAGCACTTCATCAAACATGTGATATGCATAAGCTTGTACATACATGGGGAATTCATGATATCATACTAGTCGGGCATTATTTCTTCATCTAGGCATTTAATCATACACACGATATGCATAACACGTGTAGACATCATTATACAACAATCAAACATAATGATTCATATCTAATTTCATCATCCTAGGGTTTATTTATAGGTTCACATGAATATAAATATATACAAATCAATTCCATATAAAATTGATCACCCAACACGGATTTGAATTCAAGTAATCATTCTCAACTAAAACAAAACAAACGCAACATGAAATTCAAACAGAAATCCATAAACATAAACTTAGAAAAGAGATTCTTAGGCTTCATAAATAAAAGGAGTCCGTGAATGAACAGTACGCATACCTTAGCTTCTGATTCTACAAAGATTGATAAAGATATTCTTGAAATTTGATGGTGAATTCCCTTGGAATTGAACATTCTATAAAAACCCTACGGCTTGTTCTTGAGAGTAATTGAGTTTAAGTTGCTGAATTATGGACAAATCTCATGTTATAAGGCTTATATAGGGTGGGAAATTGACCCTTTTAACTTAAGGGCACGTATTTAATTTCTGAGAAAATTTCCCAGTTTTCATCCTTGGCACGACGCGCCACTATCATGCCAAGTCACTGGAAAGTGATAAATAGGAAATTGGACGGTGGTGCAATGCGAAGCTATCACGTTGCAACCTTGTCTTTGACCTGGAAGTTTGACGCGATGCACCACTATCACGGATCAACACTAGACATTGAAAATTGCCATTTGAGCTATCACCGCGATGCACTGAAGGCTCAGGTGATACAGTGTCTCACTAAAAAGGCTCTAACTCTTCACCCAGGTGTCAGATTTGGGAGAATTTGGTATCAATGGAAATATTATTTGATTTCCCACATAATAAAAAGTGAAAATCTTGAAAATAACATATGTACAAAAGTGAATTAATCTTTCAAAGAAAGATTCTAATATTCTTGGGAAAGTTTTTCAAGATAGGAAAAGTGTGGGTATTACACTTTTTTATCTTGTTATATGTTTGGAATTCAGTAGCTTCTAGTGTGTTATGTTTTGTTTTGATAGGCAACGCAAGTGGTCTCTGATCCTCGATGGACTTGAGTTACCTGTCATGGCTAGGGTTTGGTTTTAGTCATGAAAAAATTGTTATTAGATTCTAGGTTTGTTGTCATTGGGTATCCTCAAAGCTGTGTTTAATTGAGCCTCTTTTATGGGTGTGTATCACGCCATATTTATTAGAGAGAGGCTTGAGACATTTAGGAATGTTTCCCTTTTTTATCTACTTTCGAGCTGTAGAGTCTAGGGTGTCAATGACTCCCTAAATATCTAATGCTCATGGAACTTCTCCTATTCTACTTGAGGACAATGTGGGCAGAACTCATCCTGCTTATATAGTCTAGACCCAATCTAAGGATCCAACTCCTGATTGTATTACCTTACGTGGAGTTCTACTTATCCCTAACACTCCTTCTTGGACTCCAAAAGCTAATGATGATTATTTCCCACTACCCCAAGGAGACATTTCAAATATTGAATTCTTTTATTATTTTATCTGTTGATCCATTTAGTGATATCTCAGTCACATCAATCGGGTCCTGCTGGTGCTTCTATGAGTTCTTTTAAGGTTACTCGATTTGGACAGTTTGTGAGGCTCAATTATTTTACCTTCACTGGCTCTATGGTTGAGAAAGATACTTAAGGGTTCATAGATTAGATGGACAAGATCTTTCATGTGATGCATGCTTCTTGATACAAGAATGACAACGGATGGCACAAAACACACTCCAAATCAGTCCACAATCTTAAGGATCCGAGGACCAAGATGGAGACCACTTTCGGATTTTCTATCAACAAGAAGAATACAAGATGCAATGTGTATTTTAACACCAAAATAGAAACAAGAACAAGAACAAGATTAACATAAAATGATAAAAAAGAAGACACAAGATTCTGATTTAACAATAACAACAAGAACACATGATTACAACACAAACAATAAACAAGATTACAAGAAGATAAAAGGATAGATAGATAGAACACATGAAGATATAATCTTAAGAACCTAAGAATGGACAATAATGGAACCTTAACACTACACACAACAATAAACCTATTGCTTACAAAGACACAAGGTCGAAATCCACCTCCCAAGCATCAATGTTTCCAAGCAAACAACAACAAAAAGAATCCACCCTATTATTGTATCCTAGTTTAGGTTTTGCCTCCAAAGAGAAGAGAGGACTTGTATTTTCCAATATCTTAAGACTTACAACATCATCAATAAACTAAGTCTAAAAGCCCTACAATGTTCTATTTATACTATGTTACAAATAAAATACAAAAAGACCAAAAGGCCCCTTAGAGACTTCGGTGCCCATCAAGTGTAATATGTTGGCTGATTATTAGTGCACTTAGGTTTCCTTTTGCACTTCAATTGCACACACCAATTCTCAGAACTAAAATGCACTCTCATAAGTCCCTATCCGTGATTATTCCCATATCATCCTCTCCATCTATAGAGGAATTTGCCTACAAATTCACAGTTTCACCTCGTTCAATCGGCCACTTTAAAATAAACTACTCAAAACAGCTCGTAAAACATTAACACAAGTCTTGGCCAACATCTTCATTTTGAATCTTGGCTTCCTCTCTATCTTGATCCTTGTCTTTAATCTCATCGAAAATAAGTCTCCTACTATCATACAAGCATCATCGTAGGCTCCATATCCTTCATGTTCCTTTTTACCATTCTCCTCCACATGGACATGTCGTCTTTGGTGAAGTGGAGTTTTGGTTAAGAGGATTGATTTGGTAAAGTGGAGCTTCAGTTGTGGAGCTTGGATGGGAGAGATTTGGCCTCCAAGTTCTTTTTGTTGGACTTGATCGAATGGAGTAGGGATCGACCTATGTAGGTCTCGGGTTGGAGGACATTTGGTGGCTTGTCTTATGTCTCTGTCATTTGGTGGTGGTCTTGGAGGATTGATTTCTTGAGTTAAAGCTTCGGAAGTAGATTCACAAGAATTCCTTCGACTCTTTACTCGATCCAACCTCTCAAGTATAGTAGACATATTCTAGCCCAATTTGACAAGACCCGCATTCGCCTTAGTTATTTCTCGGGAAATAGTATCAAGGTGGGACAAAATGGTATCCATTGTGGCAAAGAATTACCTAGAAAATATAAAACACATTAGTTACACAAAACATCCTCACAAGTATTGAAAGTTTTCTTGTACTCTGAGAGGTGTTCAAAGGTGAATCCAACGTTGAAACTGAATCCAAAGAGTAAGGAAAAAAGATACAAGGATGTTACAATGACTCAAAGGATTAAGACACACAAAGGAAAGTTAACACAAAAAACGGTTTCAAACTAACTTACAATCTAGTATTAGCTCATACGTTAGTAATGGAATCAACAAACGAAACTAAAGAGACAACATAATGAAACTAAAAAATCAAAATTTGAGCTTAAAATTTTGTCATTTGAATAGTAAAACATTATGTGTCAGCCACGTATTGGTTTGGTTTTATCAAGTTGTTAATTTCAAAAGTTCAAGTCTTGGTCAATATTCAATTTGGGACCTTTGGTGGAACTTGTTCAATAAAGGAAAAGACAAACTAGTCTTTGGAGCTTCTTTTCAATTCAAAATTCAAGACTCAAATGTCTTTGACTAGACTTGTACTACCCTTAAAACATGGATTCTTGAATCATGGAAAGTTTTTGGAAAGTGGTTGAGATGTGATTGACTAGTTGATGAGTGACGGTAAGTCTTTCAAGACTAACAAAGCTTTACCTTTTTCCCTTCACATTTATAGATCTAAGGTTAGATTTATGTTAAAAAGATATGAAGGTTGTGAAGAAGTCCATTAACAACATCAACAATCACCAAGAACAACCAACAACAATCTCCAAGAATACCAACAATTTTCACACGGCCAACTTCCAATTTTCACAATACAATATCTTCAACACTTGGCCAAGACAACTACAACTTCAACAAGATGGTTCTTAGGCCACCAATGAGAATAAATACCACGTTTACAAGATTAGAAAAAAAACAATATGAAGACCACAAGGCCAAAATAGTCCACCACAATAATGTTTCAAGAACAGTTCAGCCAAGTCTTATGTTCACAACAACAACATCAATTTTAACGCTCAAATCTAGATATAGACTCAAAGTGTCAGTGAGGAACAAAACTAACACTTAGATATAACAAATACAAGTAAAAACATCAGCCAAAACACAACAAGAACACACTTTTCGGCCAAGAACACAACACGGACAGATTGCTATTTTTTCTGAAATTTTCAGTTTTGAACACTTTTTTTATTTTTCCACTAACAAGCCCAAGATTGATCTTGTTGGAACAAGATTGATCTTGTGGGAACAAGATAAAGACATGCTCTGATACCAAATAATACAATAATGACAACGAAAGATACAAAACACACTCAATATCAGTCCACAATCTTAAGGATCCGAGGACCAAGATGGAGACCACTCTCGGATTCGCTATCAACAAGAAGAATGCAAGATGCAATGTGTATTTTAACACAAAAACAGAAACAAGAACAAGAACAAGATTAACACAAGATAATAAAAAGGAAGACATAAGATTAGGATTTAACAATAACAACAAGAACACAAGAATACAACACAAACAATAAACAAGATTACAAGAAGGTAAAAGGATAGATAGATAGACCATATGAAAGTATAATATTAAGAACCCAATAATGCATAATATTGGACCCTTAACACTACACACAACAATAAACGTATCTCTTACAAAGACACAATATCAGAATCCACCTCCCAAGCATCAATGTTTCCAAGCAAACAACAACAAAAGAGAATCCACCCTATTGTTGTATACTAGTTTCGGTTTTGCCTCCAAAGAGAAGAGAGGACTTGTGTTTTCCAATGTCTTAAGACTTACAACATCATCAATAAAATAAGTCTAAAAGCCCTGCAATGTTCTATTTATACTAGGTTACAAATAAAATACAAAAAGACCAAAAGGCCCCTTAGAGACTTAGGTGCCTATCAAGTATAATATATTGGCTAATTTTTAGTGCACTTAGGCTCCCTTTTGAACTTCAATTTCATACACCAAGTCTAGGACCCAAAATGCACTCCTATAAGTCCATATCCATGATTATTCACATATCACTTCTAACTCTGAGGGTATGGAATTTATTCCATATCAGTGGTATGAAGTGTTGGACCAGTCTAGGGTGATAATATAGAGTTGGCATTATGGGATCATTTCTCTGTTGCTTTTCTTGATTTTTTCTTTCCTCTTAAGTTAAGAGAGGTGAAATATAAGGAGTTTTTAATTCCAAAATAGGGTAGGATTACTGTGAAAGTGTATGCCCAGAAATTTTAGTAGTTGTCCTTTATGCTCCTAAGCAAGTGTCTAGCATGAAGGCTAGGATGAGAAAATTTGCTTTAGTTTTGTCTTGGGATTTGGTACTAGAGTTCAAAGTCACCTTGTTAACTAGTCATATGGATATCTCTAGGCTTGTGGTTTATATGTAACAGGCCAAATATGAAAAATAAAACTAAGCCAAAATAGAGAAGAGGCAAAGTAAGAGATCTAGGTATTATGAGTAGGGTAGTGGCCAACAGAATAGTAATAGATATGGAAGGCAATGGTCTAAGAAGAAGTGGGTAAAATTCCAGTTCATATTCTATGGTTAGTGCTCTATATCATATGCAATTCAATAATCACCGCCTTTAGAGCAACAATAGGTTTGTCCAATACACCAATGTGCCCCAGTTAGCTCTATTACATCTTCTTTTAGGTTTTGTGGACAATTGCACCATGGATTTTATGTTGAGGAAAGGAATAAGTGTTTCAGCTATATTCAAAAGAATTGTTATTCAGGCAATGTTGCTATTGGGGCTGATAAGATCCTAGTTGTTACTTTTTCTGCTCCTACTCTAAAGGGTGCTACTTTTGGCACTAACACTGGCCAGAATTGGTTTTGTTCTCTTAGTATTTATTAGGATTCTAAGGCATCTCCATATGTTGCTACTAGTATACTAAAACCTCTCTCATGATATATATTGTCTGCTTCACACCGAGTCTGTCCTTTTTCATCTTATATTTCTATTCATTTTTGTTTTGGTCCTAAGAGTATTATGGGTCTTTTTTCTCTGCAAGTCGGGGGACTCTATAGTGGCTAAAATAATCTATAGGGGTTATATAGTATCTGTGGTAGGAAGATGTAAATAGATCTGATAGAGTTGGACATGTTAGATTTTGATTTGATTTTGGGGATAGAATGGCTCTATTCGTGTTATGTGTCTCTTAATTATACGACCAGAAAGGTCAACTTCCATTTCCAAAATGAGCTAATAATTGAGTTAGAAAGTAGTTCATTAGTGCCTAAAGGAAAGTTTATTTCTTATCTTAGAGCCCGAAGGTTGATTTCTAAGGGGTGTCTTTATTACTCGTTTTGGGTTAAAGATTTCAACTTAGAGGGTCCTTCTTTACAATCATCCCCTATAGTCAATGAGTTTCCTGAGGTGTTTCCTAATAATCTCTTAAGTGTTTCTTATAAGGAGATAGAATTTAGGATTGATCTTCTACCAGACACCCCCTTTTATATCTATCCTTCTTAAAGAATAGCCCTTGGTGAGTTGAAAGAACTCAAGGAATAGTTGAAAAACCTTATTGATAAGGGTTTTATTTATCCTAGTATTTTTTCGTTGGGTACACGAGTGCTCTTCATACGTAAAAAGGATGGGTTCCTTCGAATCTGATAAATTATCACTAATTGAATAAGGTGGCTATGAAGAATCAGTATCATCTTCCTAAGATTGATGATTTATTTGACCATCTTCAGGGAGCTAAGTATTCATTTAAGATTAATCTTTGATTCGGTTACCATTAATAGAATATTAGGGAGGTGAATATCTCTAAGACTGCTTTTCATAATTGGTATGGCCATTATGAGTTCCTAGTCATTTCTTTTTGTTTGACTAATGCCCCGGTGGTATTTATGGATCTTATGAACTATATTTTGTCAGTTCTTGGATTTATTTGTAATTATATTTATTGATGATATTTTGGTGTATTCTAAGAGTGAGGCAGATTATGTCGATCATTCCCATATTGTATTGCAATCCTTGAAAGATCAGTAATAATATGCTAAATTTTCCAAGTGTGTGTTCTGGTTGAATGCTATTACTTTTCTAGGTCATGTAGTTTCTAGTAAGGGGATCAATATTGATCTACAAAAAGTTATGGTGGTTAAGAAGTGGTGACCCATGACTCCAATCGATATTCAGAGTTTTTTGGGCTTAGTCGGGTATTATAGAAATTTTATGGAGAGATTTTCTTCTATTGCTACCCCATTGATGAAGTTGACTCAAAAAAGGTGAAGCTTCTATGGTCCGATGCTTGTGAGGGTAGATTTGAGAAGCTGAAGGATAAGATGACTTCAACTTTAATTTTGACTCTACTTAAGGGTACCGTTGGCTTTGTTGTTTATTGTAATGTATCCTATGTGGGAATGGGTTGTTAATGTAGCATGGAAAGGTGGTTGTGTATGCTTCTAGGCAGCTAAACATGCATGAGAAGAATTATCTGACTCATGATTTGGAGTTATTGTTTGTGGTATTTACTTTGACGATCTATCATTATTATTTATATGGGGTTCATGTTGACATCTTCTCAGACTATAAAATTTTATAGTATGTGTTCACCCAGAAGTAGTTAAATTTCAGGCAAATAAGATGGCTTGAGTTGTTCAAATACTATGACATGAGTCTTTATTATCACCCAGGTAAAGCTAACGTGGTTGTTGATTCTTTTCGCAAGTTTTCCATGGAAATTTTATTGCATGCTGATGAGGAGAAGTGGAGTTTGGTGAAGGATATTCACCATATGGCTAATTTTGGAGTTTGTCTCTTAGACTCTAAGGATGGTTGTATGATTGTGCAAAAGGTAGTAAAGTCATCTCTTGGTGCTGAGGTGAAAGAAAAATAGGTTTTGGACCCTATTTTAATGCAAAACAAGGATGATATAGGTCACTGGAAGGTAATGGCTTTTGAGATTGGTTGTGATGATGTTTTGACGTACCAAGGTAGACTATGTGTTCCCGATATGAATCGGATGTGAGGAAAATTTTTGGCTATGGATCATAAGTCGATATATGCTATTTATCCTTGTTCTGCAAAGATGTATCATTACTTGAAAGGGATCTATTGGTGGAATAACATGAAGAGGGATATAGCTAATTTTGTGGCCAAGTGTATGGTTTGTCAGCAAGTGAAGGTGGATAACTTGAGTCCTAGTGGTTTGTCTCAAGAGATTGAGTTGCCCATATAGAAATAGGAAGTGATTAATATTGATTTTATTACTGGCCTTCCGTAGTCTAGCCATTAATTTGATTCCATTTGGGTCATCATGGATAGGATGACTAAGTCTGCTCACTTTTTTCCAGTAAACAATAATTATTCTACAGAGGATTATGCTATGTTTTTCATTTAGGAAATTATGAAGTTGCATGGCTCTCCAATTTCTATCATATCTGATAGAGGTACTCAGTTCTCATCTCACTTTTAATGCTCATTCTAGAGAGGATTAGGGACTAAGGTAAACGGTAGCACTACTTTTTACCCTCAAACAAATAGTCAAGTCAAAAGGATGATACAGACTTAGTAGGATATGCTAAGGTCAAGTGTGATCAATTTTGGTGGTAGTCGGGTTGACCATTTTCCTTTCATAGATTTTGCATATAATAATAGTTATCATTCTAGTATCTAGATGGCTCCATTTAAGTCATTGTATTATAGGAGGTATAGCTCTCCTATTTGGTGGTTTGAGGTTGGTGAGAATTAGTTGTATGGCCCCAACTTGGTTCACCAAGCTATGGAAAAGGTGAAGGTAATTTGGGATATGGTTAAGGCCGCTAAAAGTCTTCAAAATTCCTATGTGAATGTAAGGTGAAGAGACTTGAAGTTTGATGTGGATGACTTTGTGTTCTTGAAGGTGTCTCCTATGAAAAGAGTGATTCGGTTTGGAAGAAAGGGAAAGCTTAGTTCCTATTATATTGGACCATATCCTATTTTTAGTCAACTAGGTATGCGGTTTATGAGTAGGATTTGCCTTCGAGGTTGAGTTCCATTCATTCATTTTTTATGTCTTGATGTAGATGTAGTGCATAGGTGATCCTTCATTGGTTGTTCCTATAAAGAGTATTGGTGTCTCGAATTCCTTATCATATGAGGAGGTCCCTAATGAGATTTTTAATTGGCAAGTTCACCGGTTATGAAAGAAGGATGTGGCTTTAATAAGGTTCTATGGATGAACAAAAAGTGTGAAGAATCTACTTGGAAAGCTGAAGAGGACATGAAATCCAAATATCCATTCTTATTTCCCACTTTAATAATCATGTATGTGGTATGTGTATCCTTAACATCTTTGTTTTCTGATTTTGTTAAAGGAAATTGTTATTTCCTTGATATCTTTGTTCTTTGTTTTTGTTAAAGTTAAGTGTGGGTGTGCTCTGCGTTAACTCCTACTAAGAAAAGACTTGTCTTATCATTCGGGGATGAATGATCCTATGAGGGGAAAATTAAACACCCTAAATTTTTGGTCCTTGAAAAATTTATGAGTTTTTAAACTCACTGCCTGGACTACGAATCTCCCTACGAGTTATAGGGTGTCATTATGGGTCTTAAGGACCCACTTATATCTAGACTAGCGTACAAGATAACTATGACTAGGGCTTACGAGTCATAAAGACTCAAAAAAAGTCATCTGGTCCCATGTGTGGCCAAACTATTGTGATGCCCTAAATATTCTATCTTGACTATGCCTTGGACCCTATAAGTCGTAGGGTCACCTGATGAGTCATAAGTTGTGAATTTTAGGGTTCCTTGAGAAGGGTTCTTTAGCTACTCTCTTGACTATGACTCATTATAATGAGTCATAATGTGTCCCTACAAGTCGCACAGTGACCTGTAGTCACTGACGGCATTTCTTTAGTGTTTTCATTAAGGCAATTTTAAACATTTCCCCTCTTTCCTAATTATGGCCTATGACTTAAAACCCCTTTAGGGTATCATCATCACTTAAACAAATTAAAATAGCTTCTAAACCTATATCGAATCCCCAAGGTCAAGAACAATTGGTAGTGCTCTCAAGGGTTATTTCTCTTCTTAGTTTTGATAGTATCAAGCATGTTACTCTTCCCAAATCTTATTTTATGAAAAGCTTGTGTTTTAAAGTGGCTTAATGGTATGGATTTGAATATGAGTTTTTACATGGGTTGGGTTTTTTGGAATAGTTGATCCTTGAATTGTTTTCCTATGATTTTTATGAGTTATTCATGCTTTGGAATTGATGTTTTAAAATAATGGGGTGCATGGGTATGGGAATTTTAATAGGGTCAACATATTCCCCCAAATTGATGTTTTGAACTTGGAAATTGGTTTTGAATAATTGTGTACCCTTAATCCCCTTGTATAAATAGCTTTGAATTGTTAAATTTGTCACTTGGTTTGACTTACTCACTTATATTATTGCATTGCATAAATGGTTAAAAAATGAACATGCATTTTAAAAGCCTTGTTGGCTATCTTTTTATTTAATTAACAAAAGGGGTCGAGGCATTCCCCCAATTTAATTTGATAAACTAAAGAAGGTCGAGGCATTTTACCAACTTTATTGAATGAACAAAGGGGTTGAGGTATTCCGCAAAAATAATGAAATTGTAATGGCATAATTATAAGCTTGCAAGCATACAATATGACGATACATGTGATGTGCCTTAATGTATAATTTTGTGTTTAATGAATGGGTTATGTGAAACTTGTTTTAATTGGGCATGATGGGGGTTATGTAGCTAATCCATAAAGGTGTGGGTCTTGAATGACTTGTACTAAAAACTCATGTTTGCTGGTGTAATGGTTGGGGCAGTCCCTGGTCTTCCTTGATACCTCTGATTCATGTCACTAACTCATAATGGGGCCCTTTAAGAAGGGTAGATGAACCCATATAGCCCGTTGGTTCCTGTTTATGATGGTTGAGGTACATAGACTAGGATATATTTAATTATCATACTAAACCTTGTTCCCTACCGTAGTATCTCTTATATATGTATGCATGTATGTGAACATGTACAGTGAGATTCAAATTAAACTTTTGACTGACATTATTTTATCCCTTCCCTGAGTTACTAGATTGTACTCATCCCATTAATAGTTTATGGATACTGTATCCCCATGCAATGAACAATTTGAAGACAATCTTACTTTTTTATGCAGTGTTAGGTAGATTGGCTTGGTTCTTCGATCATTACGGTGAAATGGTGAGATTTCATTCTCTGGAAGACTAGATCATTCCATCGGGTTTCTTTCATAAATTAGAATTGAAGACTTTACATTAACATTATCCTTGTCATTGTTATTGTCAGAGTCAGGGGCATGTCCCAATGTATGTTATTTTCAGATTAACAGAGGCTTTATGGATATTACCTTAGATTGGGTATTGTTGTTGGCACTCTTAAATATCTTTGAGTTTATTACTTTTCTACCAAGTTATAAATTTTGTATTCAGTTACTACTAGGTGTATTATGTTTAGTTTATCTATGAAATAAAGGTGGTCTTCGCTCCTCGATGGACTTTAGATACCCATCACTGCCAAACCCTAGTTTGGGTCGTGACTCACTGGTCCCTAATAGTCCACCACGGGCTTTATAAGCTGGTTACTCTTATGCTCAGTTACCTCATGGAGATATTTTTTACGAGAAATTCTGCTAAACTATTTATATGCTCTCTTAGTTGGTGGTATCACAGTCCTGTTGGTATGATTATATTGGCCTTGTTGTTAGTTTATTTGAGGTCATTTGGGTTGGCCAATTTATGAGGTTGAATTCCCTAACCATAATAGGCTCTGAGTTTGAAGAGGAACCTTAAGGGTTTATTCATGAGATGGAAAAAATCTTTAGGGTGATATATGCTACTGATTCGGAAGGTGTGGAGTTTGCTGCTTATTAGTTTAAAGATGTATCTTATTAGTGGTATGAGAAGTTTGAACCTATAAGGGGTGATGATACTGAATAGGCATTATGGGATGACTTTTCAAGTACTTTTATTGATTATTTCTTTCCTCGAGAGTTGATGAAAGCTAAGGAAGAAGAGTTTGTGAACTCGAAGTGGGCTAAGATGAGTGTTAAGAAGAATGCTCTAAAGTTTCAGTTGTTACCAGAGTTGGTGTCTAATATAAAGAAGTTTGCTTTTGGTTTGTCCTGTGATTCAAAGTTAGAGTGTAAGGTTGTTTGTTGAATAATGATATAGACATATCTAGGCTGGTGGTTTATATGTAGTAGGTAGAGAATGAGAAAATAAAGCAGGCAGAGATGGGAGAGAGGCAAAGCAAAAAGTTTAGATATTCAACCTAGGGTGAAAATTAGAAGAATATTGGGAGAGATAGTAGGCAGTGGACTAAGAAAAAAACTTAGGGATACTCTTATTTGACATCTATATTTCCCTATCCTAAGCATTTGGGTGATTTCTATTTTAGGATAGAAGTGGTTCTAAGGCACAGGGTGCCCAATCTCAAGCTAGTAGAGCTTAGTTAGCTCAGCTTTATCCTCCTTGCCATTTTTGTGGTCAACTTCTTCCTGGATTTTGTAAAGAAGAAAGAAATTAGTCCTATTATTATGGTTAGCTTGGTCATATGCAGCGAGATTATCCTTCAGCCAAAGTTGTCACTGTATCTATTAAGGTCTCGGTTACTACTTCTTCAGCACCTGCACCTAAGGGAACCACTTTAGGTATCGGTATTGGCCAAAATCATCTCGATGCTCTTACTACTTGTCAACAATCTGAGGCATCCCTCGATGTTATCACAAGTATTTTATAGCTCTTCTCCCATAATATTTATGGTTTTTTTTATCCGATTTCCACCCTGTCTTATGTGACCCCTTATATTGTTGTACACTTAGTTTTTGGTCCTGAAAATATTTTGGACCCCTTTTCTATTTCTACTTTGGTAGGTGATTCTATTGTTTCTAGAAAAAATCTATAGGGGTTATGTGGTGTCTATCTTTCATAGAGAGACATTAGTGCACTGGATAGAACTTAACATGGTAGATTTTGATGTACTCTTAGGGATGGATTAGATTTATTCATACTATGCTTCTCTAGAGGTAGGACTCAAAATATCATTTTCACTTTCCTAATGAACAAGTGATTGAATAAGATGGGAGTTTAATAGTACCCAAAAGAAGGTTTATATCCTATCTTAGAGCTCAAAAGTTGATTTCCAGGGGGTGTTGTATAATCTAGCTCAAGTTAGGGATTCTAACTCTAAAAGTCCTTCTTTACAATTTGTCCCTGTTGTTAATGAATTTCCTAATATGTTTCATGATGATCTTTCTAGAATTCCTCCTCATAAAGAGATAGACTTTGGGATTGATCTTCTACCAGATATCCATCCTATTTTAATTCTAATTATAGGATAGCTTTGGTTGAACTAATGAAGCTAAAGAATCTTATCAATAAGGGTTTTATTCATCTTAGTATTACTCCATTGGGTGCTCCCGTACATTTCATGAGAAAGAAATATAGGTTTCTTTGGATGTGTATAGACTATCGTTAGTTGAATAAGGTTACAGAGAAAAATAAGTACCATCTTTCTAGGATTGATGATTTTTTCAACCAACTTTAGGGTGCTAGGTGTTTCTCTAAGATTGATCTTTATTTGGGCAACAATCAATTGAAATTTAGGGAGGTTGAAATTCCCAATACTATTTTCTAGACTCGTTATAACCATTTTGAATTTTTTGTTATGTTATTTAAGTTGAATAATGTTGTAGCTACTTTCATAGATCTTATGAATTAGGTGTTTAGATAGTTCCTTAATGTGTTTATTATTGTCTTTATTGATGATATCTTTATGTACTCTAAGAGTTAGGAGGATCATGCCAATCACCTCTGAATTGTGTTGCAAACTTAGACTAGAGATCGTAAGTGAAATTTTCAAGTATGAATTTTGGCTAAGTAACGTGACTTTCCTTGGGCATGTTGTTTCTAGTGAGGGGATCAAGGTGGATCCACAGAAAGT